>NC_073699.1:53343048-53675548 GCF_023634085.1 Falco cherrug | reverse complement strand
TTGTAGCCTGAGTATTGCATCTGCAGTAGAATATTACTAAATAAACCCTTACTTAAACCACTAAAATAGTTCTTCTTACCAAAAGTACAGCAGCCAATATTGGACATGCAAATAGCACTGAAGCAATACTGCCTAACCCTCATCTACTTTCTAGAAATTCTCACTTAAAACTTTGGAGAATTCTTAAATTAATGTCTACAAGCTCAGTATGTACTGTTTTTACGTAGTCCCTATGGTTCCTTAAAGAAGTTCAGTGAAAATCTGCATTACTCCATCTGATCTTAATTTGTAATGCATTTTAGAATCATTATCATTCAGCCAGAATCAGTACTACAAAATTAAACTTTTGTTTTCTCCTTGTAAATGTCAGTGCATAGATAGCATTCTATCATTTTTATATACCAAGTTTTAGCATTGTCTGGATGAGTTGTTTGCAGGAACAAAGCAGATTTTCTGATTTGTTTTTTTATTAATAATCATTAATTTTTATTCTTAGATACACTTGTGATGAAAATAATTGCAACAGATGCAGATGAACCTAATCACTTGAATTCTAAAATTGCCTTTAAGATAGAGAGTCAGGAACCTTCAGGTCCACCCATGTTCATTATGAATAAATATACTGGAGAACTCCATCTTGCAAATTATCTGGACAGAGAGGTAACATTTCCCTTCCTAAAGTTAAATAACATGATGTTGTGGTGTATATGTGTTATGGGGGGTGAGGGTGGGTGGAGCGGAGGGGGGGGGTGGGGAGAAATTTCATGGGGTTTACAAAAATTAAAGGAGGGATTCATTTTTTCTGCGTGTTACACTAGAATGTCTAAGGCAAATTCCTGCATTAGGAAACAGTAGCAAGGCATGAGTATTTATAATAATTTGAGATGTACAGGTGGTCCTTCTAACACACTCACTTCTGTTTCTGTGACAGCAACATAGTAGCTACACTCTTGTTGTGAAGGCGTCAGACCGGGATGGAGCTGCAGATGGAATATCATCCCTATGTAGCTGTAATGTTAAAGTTATTGATGTCAATGACAACTTCCCAACTCTTGCTCAAAGCTCTGTAAGTTTTTAGTACCAAAACCAACACCACTGTTTTAAAACCTTGTTCAAAAACCCAGATGATAACAGAGCCCTTACTAACCTGTAGAGCACTTTCACATTTGAATGCTCCACTGGATTAACAGTCGTGCTTCCTTGAAGTGTGCTCAAAATCCAAGCCGTTGCTTGCACACCAGTTCTGATTAACATACACATCAATTCTTTTTGTATTCCGTGAAGTCATTCCTAATGCTGACTTCTCGGTATTCAGAGAAATACAGTCACTCAGGTATCCAGACCCATGCAATAGAGCTACATTACGTAGGTTAATCCAGTCTTTGTATGATCTTTTCTTATCGAAAGCACAAATCCATCTCCTCTAAGATGCCTCTGCAAACACTTGAGGGTGATACAACTCTTTGGGTCTGCACTGAGAATGAATCACAATTTACCCAGAACACATTATTTTTATTAAATTGACTTCAACTTGGGCAGGACATCCTTCAAAAGAATCTCTGCAGTCAGCTCCATTTTCCTCACATTCCATGTTTTAGTGTTTGCTAATAGGTTTATCTGTCGTTCCAGTTTTCAGCAAGTATTTCAGAAAATTCACTCAGTTCAGAACTACTACGAATACAAGCTCTGGATGCTGATGAAGAGTTTACAGACAATTGGTTAGCAGAGTTTTTCTTCATATCTGGTAATGAAGATAACTGTTTTGAAATTGTTACAGATCGAGCTACAAATCAAGGAATCCTTAGAGTAATTAAGGTATGGATAAATATTGTGATTCGACTGTTGAAATAATAAAAATCTTTAAATAGTTTTAATAAATTTTTAACAAAATTAAATGAGCAGTAAAAACACTGTCACTCAACCATTTAAAATAGAAAATATTTAAATAAAATTAAAGGGACTTTTATTATCTAGTTGTCTGTGGTTTATCTTTTAGGAACTGAATTATGAACAACTCCAAACTCACTCACTGATTATTGGTGTCAGGAACGTAGCTGCCTTCCACCACTCCGTTGCACATGAATACCAAATCACTGGAACACCCCTTACAATAGAAGTAAAAAATATGATTGAACCACCAAGATTTCATCCGTCTTCAATTGTGTTTCCTGTATCAGAAAGCACAAGAGTGAATTATGTTGTGGGAACATACACAGCCCTTGATGAGGACACCGGAGCTATTGCGTCAAATGTTGTGTAAGCTCTGCTCTGCTTAACTCCCTGGATGAAATAATTATTTTGAGATTTCAGTGGAAAGAGGAGTAGGTATTTTAAAGGGTGCTTTAAAAAAAAAGACTTTAAAAATTTAATAGTTTAGCAATAGAATAAAATAGCAAAAGAATAGTATATTCTTCAACCCATTTTTATGCTATGATTGCTTTTGTTTTGTGACCTACTTTCCTTAGCCTTGTGCAAAAGACAAAGAAAATACCATTTTTCTAACAGGCTGTAACTTAAATAAATCAGAACAGATTTTTTTTCTAACCCAACCTAAGAATATTTTTTTCCTGAAAAGTTCGCTACAAATAGGGAATTTTTTGGCATCTCAAAAAAGCAAGAAGAAAACCCCAATAATAGTCAATATTATACAATCAGAACAGAAGGTCACTACCAGCTCATTCAATAGTAAAAAAAAAATTACAAAAATAGACATTTATTTCTCCTCAAATTAGTGATAATTAATGGAACTATAATTTGCTTTTTAATGTATGTAGAAATAAAGACATGCAATTTACAAAGGTTTGACAATTTTTCTTAAAACAGAGGAATATGTTAGCAAATACAATCAGAAAAATGTGTAGGGAAAGCTGTAGATTTAACTGCTGACAAAGTTCAACAGGGATTCTAGTAAAGGTTTACAGGGTCCAGAAAGTTTTTACTTTTAGCCTGTAATACCACTTTCAAATATAATGGACTTCTGCACATTTACTTTCTTCCTAATTATTTTTCTGGTCTACATCTTTTGAAGTATAGAGGAATTTTGCTTGAAGAGGGTGAAATTCAATAGAACCTAGCACAGCCTAAAGAAAAATATTCCAGAGGCAAATATTATTTGCAAAATGAATATTTAATACACATATTCATAACATAATGCTGAGTATTTTTTCTTCACCAAACACAGATATAGTATAGGACGTGATCCAGGTGCCTGGTTCAGAATCAATCAAAACACTGGTGAAATCACACTGAACAAAGTAATTAACCGGGAATCAATCTATGTAATCAATGGGCAGTACAAAGCAGAGGTTCTGGCTATCACCAGAGGTAAGAAAAGAGATTAAGTTTTCTGAAACAGTATCTTTGTTCCAGATTTCTCTCAATGTTTTTTCCTCTTTCCAGTTTTCCCACCTGAACTGCATTATTTATACTATGAATATTCCCTCCTGATGAAAAATATCTTCTTTTTACAGGTGTTCCTCGATATACTGCTACTGGCACCATTGTGCTTTCAATACAAGACACCAATAACAATTGCCCAACTATTAATACTGAATTAAGAAAAATATGTATGCATTCCCCATCAGTGGTTATCACAGCAAAGGGTATGGACGGTGCTGCATATGGTGCCCCCTTTACATTCAGCATACACGGTGAACCTCAAACCACATGGATTATCAGATCAATAAATGGTAAATTAACCTACATTTTCTTAAAAAGTGCATTTGCCCCTTTTATATTCCTCAGGTTAAAAAGTGATGACTAGACTGACCTGGCTTAGGTTTTCCAAAAGAAAAAACTAGCACAGATGAGCATTGTAAGTTTCAGCTTAGAATAAGTACTGTAGAGGCATAAAGTAACTGAAGATCTCAGGATGGGGATGCTTACTCTTCATTCTGTTTGATGAATATTACTTTAAAAAATTCTAGATTTGTACAGGATTTGTAGTCTATACCTTAATCTAATTTTTTTTTCTTCCCAAAGCTTCCTCTGCAGAACTAGTGGGTCAGAACATTGACTTCTACGTTTATAGGATCTATGTCAGCGTAAGAGATAACCAAGGCCGACGCTGCCCTAAACCACATATAATTCCCGTGCAAGCTTGTCAGTGTGATAGTCGTAATTACTGCACCAGTGGGGCCACAAAAATAATTATCATTGGTGGTGGTGCCAGTGGCGGTGGTGCTGCTGGAGGTGGTGGTGGTGCTGGCGGTGGCGGCGGTGCTGCTGGCGGTGGTGGCGGTGCTGCTGGTGGCGGTGGTGCTGCTGGTGGAACAGGAAGCCAAATAGGTGGAGGAGGAACAGGACAAGAAAGTGGTGGTATGGGTCCGTCTGGACCTGGAGGAAAAGAATTTGAAGACCACACAGACTGGCAGGTTTACACTGATGGATACGGTGATGTTGATGAAGGAGTTACTGCAGCCACTGATTATGGTTATAACGAAGGTGGAAATTATGGCAGAGCTTTGCCATCTACTACCACACTTAGTGGTGCTGCCATCGGCTTGATGTTTCTTGGTGGATTAATATTTGTTTGTAAGTATAAAACTAAGAAAAGAATTTTATTAATTTTCTAATAAGTTTATTTTTTTAATTCTTCTAAAGTAAGGTGACTTTTCTGGTTGGTTGTTAACCTGTTGGCTCCCATGGGGCATTTGACAGAGAAAAAAAAGTCTAAATTATAAGAATTTCTACATATTTCTATACATATTTCATTCATAATAACTATTGGCTTCCTAAGATTTTTTTCCTAAGGTGTTATCCAGTTCTCAAACCATCAGACAAGATAAAAATATTTAGTAAGCAAGAGCTGTCCCTGTCACTTACAACTTGCACTTTGCAATTTGTACTTCTGTTACATTAGCAGAAGAAATGGACAAGTATCAGCTCCAAGCTGGGTATGAAAAGATGTAAAGAACAAGCTTCCTTTAAACTCAAAGGCAGATTTCAGTAGTAGAACAATAAATACAATAATCTTAAATTTTGAACCTTTTGGCTATTGCTGCCAAAAAATTACATCTATTCAAAATAAGTAGCATTTGAGATAACAAGATCAAAACAGATCATTTATTCATGTCCTATTACTTTTGAAGAAATATGAGTTTCAGGGATAAGGACAACTTTGTGCAAAAAATTTCTTCTCAGACCACCACAATCAGATGTGATTGTCTTTATTTCATGTCCTGGGCTTCAAGCAATCAACATCTAAAATTTCCCAGTGCAGAATTACTGACTACAAAACCAGAGGAAAATTATTTTTCTCCTGAGTTTTGCGGGGGGGGGGGGGGGGGGGGGGGGGGGGGGAAGGGGGGGCGGAGAATGTGCATGTGTGTGATCTTTGATTAGCAGGAATCAACAAACACAAAATTTTGAAGCTGCAAAAGGCTGTTTTATTTGTAGTTCCTAGGTGGTTAATGTTTCTGCCTTTTGAAATCTCTTCTAGTTGGTAATCTGGAGTAAATATGTCCTCAGTCATGCAGTGTAAGGCAGTGCTTTGTACACTGTATAACCCTTTCCCCTTTTTAGTTTACTTTGATGTTAAACTGAGAGTTTTAGATGATCTACTTCGTCTGGTGAAGGCAACTGTCTCTCTCCACTCCCTCTGCAGTGATCCAAGGTTACTAACTTAGCCATCTAGGTCAAGGACCTAAAGACAGCCAGAATTAATATTGCAGTGCCTTTCCAAAATGAGCAATGTTTTCAATGTTGGCGTTTAAAACATTCAGCGATTTCCAACACTGAGTTCTTGAAACAACTAAGCATAATACTAAGCACACTGGGAAACCTGAGTCACTCTATGTAATCATTTGTTAAAACTGGGGTTTGCCTCTATTGTTTTGCAAATCAAGCATTATGTATATGTGATGTGAAAAATGCAACTGGAGCCTCAGCCAAAGATCACTGTAGTCAGATGAATATCCCTCCACTGATTCTCATATCTCTATTATTACTAATGTGTATTTCTTTTCAATTACAATATATGAAGAGACAAATGTATGTTTATATATCAAGAATGAATATCACTGAATGCTATACATAGCAAAACTGGTTCTGTTTGTTCAATTTTCATATGTATGCAACTTAGATTCATTCAGCTGAGATAGATCAAAGTCTGTTCCCAGGTGTATAGGCATAAATTTGGAGTAACAGCCCTACTCCACCCCCGCATTGCTCTGCTGCAACTGAAGGTGCAAATTATTCTGAATTTCATAATACATAAATTTCCAAAATTATTCTGAAAGCTAGACATGCAGGCTGCTTGGTTTGAAGCATTTTAAAAGACATATTTTCAAAAGTTCTTGAGCACCTGTCCCCTGGGAAAAGCAGCTATTCCTGTGAGGAAGAGATGTCCTAAATCCCTCTTTCCTGTTTCTTTCCTGTTCAGTAATTCCAATTTTGATGTCAATGAGTGACTGTTGTGGGTGTGGACCCGGTGCTGTGGGTGGAGTTGGAACTGGATTTGAACCTGTACCTGAATGCACAGAAGGAGCAATTCATCCATGGGGAATAGAAGGTGCACAGCCTGAAGACCGGGTCAGTAATATTGTGTTTCTAAAACCTGTACTACCTCATACTTACAGAAAAGACTGTATTTGACTAGAAGCATGAAAGTGATTGTAGCACTGTGTCATCTTCTAAAAGAAGCCTGGCATTGTCAACCATTGCTAGGAAGATATGAAAGGTGATTCTTAATTAACATTTGTAGATGAAATTTGTGTGGTTTAACTTGTATTCAGTTAGCTTGGTCCAACAGTTTGGTGTTACTATTCCCTCAGCTGAAACAAAAACTAGCAAGTTTTTTTTCAGTGCGAAGTAGGACAAGGTAACACAAACCATCTGCACTGATCACCTTTTACATTGACAATGAAAAAACCTTGGAGTCATCTTTTTTTTTTTTTTTTAATGGGGATGGTAATTAATACCTATTATTAACAATTTAGACTGCTAATTTCTTAACATGATTCACAAAGTCCTGGCCTTCATATGGGGATTTCAAACTCATCACTCAAGGGGTCAAAATGTTGTCTTTCAGGATGTCTCACACATTCTTGCCCCAACAACAGCTGCAGGAGGTGATTTTGGTGAACCCTCTGGTAAGCAGATCCTAAAATTTTCTATGTGCTATAAAGCTATCTTGCAGAATTTTATGTCTTCTGATGCACGGAGCACTGTGGTTTTGCAGCTATAACCCAACCCTTCCAACCTTATATCTGCAGACATCAAGCTGCTGCTAGTAGGAATTCCAGTATTAACACAGGAAAGGATCTGACATTTGAGCCTTTGAGCAGATTCATTTCTGCAAACTAAATTTATTTTGAAATATCTGCCAAGGCTTTCAAATCTCAGGTAGTTCTTTCTTTTCTTCTCTTATCATTCCAGCTAGTAAATGGAGGAACATTTGTAAATGTAAAGACAACATAAAGACACCAATTTTAGTAGAAATCAATCTTAAGGACAGAATAAGGAAATTTTCTTTCATAACTCAGTGATGAAAGGTTCGGTTCTTTCCACTTTCCAGGCTCTGCTTCCTACAAGGGAGAATAGGACCTATCAAATAGCCAGTTAATTACTGACCATTTCTGCAACTAGACTAGTCAGAAAGTTGCTACATAGTACAATGAATTTATGCTTCTGAGATAAGTTTTCCCCAGGAACTTAATGGCCATAGAGAATAAGTAATGCTGTGCAGTGCCACTTTCTCTTTTCCCCTTTTCCTTACTCCACAACAGGAAGGAAGGATGCTGGTACAGATCCATTTTCACTAGCTTCTGACAGGAAGAATTGTCACTTCACAAAACAACTTCTCTGATGACTGTTGGTTATTCAAAAATTTTCTCATTCTTAAGATAAAATATAAAAGAGAACATTTTGAGGCGTAAACATGAATTAAGAGTCTTTGTTCTCAGGGAAGTTCTGCTGCCATTACAAACGAAAAGTTTCAGGCTTACACATGTTTAGAATCACAGAATGGCCAGGGTTGGAAGGGACCCCTGGAGATCATCTAGTCCAACCCCCCTGCTAAAGCAGGTTCTCCTAAAGCAGGTTGCACAGAGTCACATCCAGGTGTTTTGAATGTCTCCAGAGAAGGAGACTCCACAGCCTCTCTGGGCAGCCTGTGCCACTGCTCTGACACCCTCAAAGCAAAGAAGTTCTTCCTCACATTCAGGTGGAACATCTTGTGTTTCAGTTTGTGGCCATTGCCCCTTGTCCTGTCACTGAGTGCCACTGAAAAGAGCCTGGCCCCATCCTCTTGACATTCACACAAGATATTTATATGCATCGATAAGACCCCCTCTCAGCCTTCTCGAGTCTGAACAGGCCCAGCTCTCTCAGCCTTTCCTCATCAGAGAGATACTCCAGCTTCCTAATCTCCCTAATCATCTTTGTAACCCTCTGCTGGGCCCTCTCCAGTAGTTCCCTGTCTCTTGAACTGGGGAGCCCAGAACTGGACACAGCACTGCAGATGGGGCCTCACCAGGGCAGAGCAGAGGGGGAGGACAGCCTCCCTCCACCTGCTGGCCACTCTCCTCCTGATGCACTCCAGGATACCATTGACCTTCTTGGCCACCAGGGCACACTGATGGCTCATGGCCAGCTTGCTGTCCACCAGGACTCCCAGGTCCTTCTCCACAGAGCTGCCTCCCAGCAGGTCACCCCCAGCCTGTACTGGTGCATGGGGTTGTTCCTCCCCAGGTGCAGGACCTCACACTTGCCTTTATTGAGCTTCATTGGGCTCCTCTCTGCCCAACTCTCCAGCCTGTCCAGGCCTCGCTGAATGGCAGCGCAGCCTCCTGGGGTATCAGCCACTCCTCCCAGTTTTATATCATCAGCAACCTTGCTCAGGGTATACTCCGTTCCTTCATCCGGGTCATTGATGAATAAGTTGAACAAGACCAGACCCAGTACTGACCCCTGGGGAACACCTCTGGCTACAGGCCTCCAGCTGAACTCTGCCCCTTTGTGATTTACTTTATTTCTACTGTTCAGTACCATTATGGTGAAAGTCCCTGGTTCAAATTCTATAAAAGAGATTAAATGAAAACAACAAAATTATTTAGACTATGTTTCTTAATGTAATCATAGTCAAGACTACTGTAAGCAATTGGTTTATTATATTACATGCTGATATTTAAGACCATTCATGCCTTGTTATCACATATGAAGAAATCTGGAGAAGACAAAATTCTGTAACTATGACTTTATATTTTATTGTAAATAACATTTTCATTCTGCATTATGAACACTGGTGGTTACTATGATCCATTGTTACTGTCCCAAATCCCCCTTAACAATCTAATGGCTAGAAAATGTGAAAGGAGTTACAAAGCTATTTCATTTAGAAGAGAAATTAAGGCAAAACAATTTTAACCCCGATGTGATCATAAATAATCCTTTATGTATTTGCATAATTATCCATAAGCATTACCTGATTTTCTAATGCAAATCCCATGACAGTATGTATGTACATCAGAGATGAATCTCTCCAGTCAGTTACACAAGTAAATCATTGATTTTGTAAAGCACATATGCATGTGCTCCCTAGCCTCAGGAATAAAATCAAGGTCTTAGATGTCTGCTAATGTATGCTTAATTTTTACTGCAGTTTCAATATTGGCACCTGTGCATGGATCGGTGACTGAACTTAGTCTAAAATACCTTTAGAAACTCAGTAGTGTCATTGTACTATTTGTAAAAACAACTGGAAAAATCTGCATAAGTTTTCGCAAAGCACAGGAAGGATACCTTTTCTTCTGTTTTCAGACATATATACAAACACGTATGGAGGAGGAGGAGGAGTAGTAGCTTCTGGTGTTGAAGAAACTACAGGGGTTGGCTATGGCACTGGTACTGGTTACGGAACAGCTGGAGGAATTTCTGGAACAGGGGAAGCAAAAGGGTCAGCTGGAGGAACAATAAAAGAATATCGAGAAGGAGGGGTTAACATGGCCTTCTTAGACAACTACTTCTCTGAGGTAATTATCTGATGATCTTTGCTTTATATCTGTAAGCCTACTGTTAGATTCTCCTCCCCAGGTTATGTGGTGGAAATCCAAAATAACTCCACTTAAATTGAAACTTCCATCATGTAAAACTGGTGTGAGCAAAGCTGACTACACTAGTGGGAAAAACTATGGCACTAGTAGCACTGACTTTAAGCTGCTGCCACCATAGATTTGATTGCTCAATAGCCTTTTTGTAAACTGATGGACACGCTGCAGGTATGGGTAGCAAGCAGTTTAATTATTGCAGCTTCATGTGGCCACCAAGTTTATATATTTGCCACCTTTTTCAGTGTATAAATAGATATTAACTTTGTGAAATTGTTCACAGGTACTTCCTCTACAGCTTGTTTAATGAAGTGACTTTTACCCTTAAAGAACTGTGAACACCAGTTCTCTTTCCTCCTTATTTTTATTGCCATTTCTATTCCCTAAAAGACTTATGAACTGCAAGTGACACAAATATGCAGTTTTGTAATTGGCAGCATATTAATTAGCCTTTACATATAGGACTAAAAAATGCTATGAATTTACATGATTAATGAATTAATGGGATATATTTTCATAATTAGCATGAACCGTAAGGCATAAATATTATAATTGCATGTGTCTCCGAAATATCAATTAATATATCAGGATTGCTGCATTTCAAAATCTAAACAAGAATCAGTGGAGGAGACAACAGAGCAGTCCTGAGCTCTGTCTTCATGACAGAGGTCCTGAGCATGGACTTCACCAAGACAGGAATCTCCCTGCTTAGGCTGGGAGCAGTATATAGTCATTGTTTGCAAGCCACGGGCCTCCACAGATTACTCCTCCTACTCTGCCTCTCCCTCCCAGGCCTCCCCTTCTGTCCTTCCATGCTTCCTCCAACCTCATCCCATACTCACTTTAAATTCTCCTCTTTCCTGCCTGATGTCTCTGCACTGACCACCCCATCATCCCCAACACCATCCCAAATCAGTGATTTTTACCCTGCTCAAAATAGATTCCCCCCGGGGCTCACCAAGCCTTCCCTGCTGTGTCCAACCAAACCTCTGTCCCATACCCTCTGTCCTGGTCTCTCCACTGCTCCCCTCGCCATCCTGCTTTGCTCCTCTTCCTACTGCTTTGTTTGGATATTGCTGCCCAAAGAGTACATTTGTTCCCCTACCCCTTTTGGTCTCTCCCTTCACCTCACAGTCAGATCCACTGATGACAGACTAAATTTGAGATGCTAAGTGTTGGCAGAAACAAGAATACAAAATCAGTACTGTTTGGGTAAAACTTATTTCAAGGTTACAAAAATGTTGATTTAATTTGTCCTGTTGATGTCCTGTTTTTCAAGTCAACTGGGCCTTACCATGTTCAGAAAAACCTTACTGTGGTTTGAGTCTTCATACTCAAAAACCTGATGAAAAGTCACTCTGTTCTTCTTTTCTTCTTTTATTTTTTCTTGTTTTGCAAACTACAGAAAGCATTTGTGTATGCAGATGAAGATGAAGGTCGGCCAGCAAATGACTGCCTATTAATATATGATCATGAAGGAGTCGGTACTCCTGTCGGCTCTGTGGGTTGCTGCAGCTTTATTGGAGAAGATACAGATGAAACGTATTTGGACACATTAGGACCAAAATTTAAGACCCTGGCCGAGATCTGTCTGGGTAAAGAGATCGAACCTTTCCCTGATGTCAACCCGCCCTGGCCATGCGTTAATGTCACCTTTCCCAACCCTGAAAGTGATCTAAACCTCCCACCACCTGGAACCACCATTGTTGTCAATGGATGTGCACCTATGCCTCCTCCCGTCAGCACTACAACGGTTGTTACTGAAAACACCTACACATCTGGGTCAACCATACAGCCCCCAAGGCCAATGCCAGATCCTTTGCTCCATGGCAACATGACAGTGACCGAGACCTACACCTCTGGCTCCCCCTCTCTTTGCGTTGACCCACTCCGTGCATCCAACGTTGTTGTAACAGAAAGGGTTGTTGGTCCTGCATCTGCCTCTGATTTGCGTGGCATGCTAGATATCCCCGACCTCACAGATGGGTCCAACGTTATCGTCACGGAAAGAGTAATTGCACCTAACTCCCGGCTCCCAGCCTCTCTGAGCATTCCTGATTTGGTAGATGGGTCAAATGTGGTGGTGACAGAAAGGGTGTTCAGGCCTGCCTCTGGCATGCCAGGCAGCTTAATAAATATTCCCTCGGAGTTATCGAACGCCCACAATGTGGTAGTCACCGAGAGGGTAGTGTCAGGGTCTGGGATGAGCAGCCTGGGGGGGACAAGCCTGGCTGGGGGGAATCTGGGTGGCCTGAGCAGTGCTGGTCAGATGCTCAGTGCTGACTGTCACGTTGGCCAGGCAATGGGCATGGCATCCCCCAGCACCTCCCGGAGAAGAGTGACAAAGTACAGCACCGTGCAGTACTCCAGTCAGTAAGGCCTCTGCCAGCGCCCCTTCCTGTTGAAATCACCATTTGCACTGACACTCATTAGCTGCCACCCATCAAGAATATTGTTATTATTTATAACTAGGAAATAGTGCTAAAATTTCAGGGTTTCCTACTTATGTGAGGATCTCTGAAGGGTGCCCCATTTCAAGGTCAAACGCAGGACTTTGTCAGTGAAGGGGAAGTTGAAGGTAGCTTTAAATTTGTTTCTTCCTCTCCACCTAGCACTACAAGTGTACAAACAGATACTAATATTTTTGGAGAGAGATCTGATTACCGAATGGAGCAGTGAGAAGGGATCTTTGTGTGCATACAGTATCAGCATGAATTAATGTCTTATAAAAGAGTGTTAAAATACTATGCTGCTGGGTGATCTCTGACAATAAGCAGATTTGGCTTAATAGCCCCTCACTGACAAGACAGGAAAAGAATGTAATTAATAATTAGTCAACTCAAGACTAAATAAGCACTTTTAAATGATTAATTTTAGTTTGCATGTGATACAGGAAGTGTTACAAAGTGGCACTTTCAATTATCTCTCCCATCACCAACAATAGTTATAAATAATAATCATATAAACACAATATAGTTTCATTGCTTTCTGAAGTTCTCAGTAAAATACATACTTTGTCACGGCCTGCCATGCTCTCATGGCAAGGAGCATGACCAGCAATTTGCTGCACACAGCGCTGCCACGTTGACGCTGTCACCCAGGAAGATGTTGGCTTCATCTTTTCTCCATTACCGTTACAGCTTTCCTTAAATCTAAAAGGACTTCAGTGACAACCAGGAGCTCTTAGTCAGATTTTTGTGCCAAACCATGACTACCATTTAAATTTCCAGTGTCAAGTTATATTAAGAGGGCTATAATGTACCATGCCAGTTCTCTTTTCTAACACTGACAAGAAAATAAAGTCTTAGAAGCTTTGTGATGTGGGGACGCGACAGCAAGTATTGTATCACTGACGCTGGTAATTGAAGTCCTTCATGAAAAGAAAAAAACACTTGGAGCAATATCAATTTGCTAATAAGCAATGTGGAGAATTGTTATTTCATATGTCAATGTATTTTGCATTGATATTTTCAAAGTGTTAATTGAAAAAGGCTTTATGATTCTATAATCTTAATTAAATCTGGCTTTTATTTTCCCACAAATACAGCTCTACTGGACTCTGTTATTCCAATAATACCTTAACGTGGCTTAGAATATGACCTGAAGGAGCAAAATACTGAAATATAGTGTTTATCTCATTTTACTTCTGTATCATATGTATAGTAAAAATAGCATACACAACATTGCTTCAGTGTAAATACAATAGTTATACAGAGAGACTAGCTTTTTTGCTAGACCACCAAATCAGTAGTTTTCCCTCAAATTTTGCTTCTTCAGCTTTGATGGATAGGTTAGTGAGTAGTTTAAGAGTTGCCTGTGAACCTCCCACTCTCTAAAATAGAAAAGAAACTTCCAGTTGCATATCCAAATTATCTTATCTCAGAAGTAGATAACAAGTTTCTGAGTTTGGCATCAGGAAAAGTTTTTTTAAAACGTACTTTTGGAAATGCAACTAGATCTGCTGTCAAAGTCAACCTACAGTGCCCTCTGAGTCAATGCCACTGCTGAAAACACCCGAAATCCTCAGGAGTCATGACCAAAACCAAAGCTACCTCAAGAAAGCGTCCCTTCTATGGATTCGAGTCCTTTTCTGAAGCAACTGAGCATGCTAGGTGCTCTCCCCATAATATCTGAAGTACTGTTATTTTTACTTCATCCTTTAACCTTGATTAACTTATGTATCACTAAAATTGCATTGACTTCAGTGGAATGATCTCTCCTATACATTATGGGCGTTCAACTGTAACTATGGTTTCTGGAACCATTCTTTAAAGAAGGAAAATAGGTATTAATATATAAAGCTCTATCCTTTTATATCTGGAGAATGCGTGCTGAAATTCACTAAATCTCTGACATGCTCCCTTGCATTTTGCTAACTATTTACATTAAAAAAAAGCAAATATTTGAAATATCTATGACTCTCTGGGCATTTAGAAAGCCTATGCAGTACAGCTAAAGCTCACTAGAGGTATTTCTTAATGTAAAGAAAATGAAGTCTTGTGTAAATATTTCCATAATCATCTTATGCAAATCAGAAATATTTTTCCTAATTGTGCTTCAAAGTAATATAACTAGTCTTTGGGAGCACATGCTGAATTCTTTGTGGCCCTCTTGAACAGGAATGCTATGTGAAGTATGAGTGTCTGAACTAACTGTGGCTTCTTTGCATGTCTAAAAATAGAAAGGGGAAGAATTAATGGAGAAAAAATAATGTTTCAAAGGACAGATTTTGGTTATGCAGTAGTTGTCTACTACCTTTTTAAACTTTCTAAACTTTTAACTTTTAAAGATCAAAAGCTTATTATTTAATACCAATTTTGAAAGGTATCTAGCATTTTTTTATATTGGTGTCTCACATCAAACAGCAATCAGATTATCTGTCAGTGCATTTTTTAATATTAATTTATATTGCTGTGTAATTTTCACAAACTTTCTTAAAATTGTTTTCTTAGTGAGATGTGGATATTTTTAGATTACTACAAATTGTGGAAGAAAAATTTATCTGAAGATGTGAACAAATACATGGTTTATTAAAAAAATCTGTGCAAATTCTTTTTCTAGCTTTATGAAAAATAGTATATAGTTTAATCCTGACTAGGAGACATTAGTTTGTTTCTTTTCCTTCAGTTGTAATTTAGAAGCCTGCTTGCTGTCTACCTTTAATCGTATTGTTTAATAATGAAGAATGAATGGTTTTCAGGAGCAACAGACAAATTTGAGTAGTGGTACCAATCCTTCTCTAAACCATTCAAGCAAAAAACTCTTATTAAAGTGTCAGCAGTGTGCATCACCATGTCTATGGCTTTCTTTTTTTTACTTGGGTTTTATGGAGCAGGATCCTACAGTTTTACATAGGCTCATTGAGATCTTGGTATCATGAAAAGTATACTGCCATGGAAGAAAATGGAGCCACAAGCTGAGGGTCTCATTAGATTTCTGTCTTGGGAACACTGTCTGAATTTGAACTGCAGGTTTCGATACTTTTTACTCTGTCCTGATTTTGTGGTAATAAATAACACATTTAAACTGTTATGAGCAGCGCCTACTATGTGCAGTATGAAAAGACTACACAATTGAAGCAAAATTAAAAGAAGTCTAGTGTTTTGTTTGAATTAACATAACTGTATAATTCAAATGCTCCTCACTATTGAGTGACCAAATGCATCATTTTCATTCTATTTAAAATTTAGTTAATATTACAGTGTTAATGTGTTTTCATAAATATAAGTATTAGAGATTTGTATGTAATTTCTTAATGGCACCAAAAAACCCCAATAAATGATCATTTGGAACATCATGTTGTAAGTAGAGTGGCTCAGGGTATTTTTTTTACTCCGTTTATCAGTGGGAAATGTAGTTTCCTTAAAACTGCTCGTTTTTACAGGAAAATTCTAGCTTTAATTTTCTTTCAGGAAAAAAAAAAAAAAGAAAAGAAAAAGTGCTGGTTTAGAAAGACAGGGCATCCCAGGGTTAAACTGTTTCATGTATCAGATTCACTGAGATACTTTAGGTTTTAGATTGTCAGGCAGAAATGTGCCAGGTCTCACAAGAATTATAGTACAATTTCCTCAAGCCATCATTCTCTGCATTGTTCTTTCTCTTTAGATGGCCTTTTCTGTGATGCCCTTCTGTCCTGCAACTCTTAAACAGTGCTTCAGAGGAGCTATAGATTAAGGCTGGACATAAGCCACAGAGAAGAAAGAGAGCAAAAGGCACTGGAATCACTTTTGGGCAGCACAGGCATTGCAGGTACATTCAGAGCATACAGGTCAAGATGAGTTAAACCAAGCAAAAACTCCTTGGTTCTAAAAGGAAAACCTAAACATTTTGACTTTTCTGAATCAAATTTCTGCCTAATGTTCCAAGCCAGTATTCATGATAATAATTATTTTTTGTACAGAGATTTTTCAAAAAGGTTTATGTGAACTCAGTACAATATTTGTTTTAAAAAGAGAATTGTGTCTTTACTTCTAAGTCTGATGTATCATTTCACTTTGCTTTAACATTTTGACATCTTTTTTCTCAGTATTTCATACAGAATTATTTTGGGCACTCACATGTACTTCAGATAATTATTTAAATATATTTTCAGGAAGATCAGTTATAAAAAAAATTGTCCATCTTCCAATTTATAGCAATGACATTGCTATCAGTCTGATGACACTGCTAGTTCCAGTGCAACAAAGATAATTTATCATTTATCTTCTGTATATTTAGAACCTGCTTAAGTGGAAATAAAGCAAAATTCTGTTAAACAAAACCATTTCTTATGCTCAAGCAACTTTAATTGAAATCTATAAAAGTGCATGTATAATTCAAAAAATGATTTAGTTATATATTTATGGTTCCATATTCCAAGCGCACGGAAATTTTACAAAAGGGGTAGCAATGAGAAAATTACAGTTGGTGACAGTTTTGGATGCACTTTTGTATAATAACAGATCTGTCATATTTTCTTTTTGTGACTAATAGTTTAACAGTGTCTTGTAATTCAGGATCCAGCAGAACAAGGTATGAAAGGGAACAGTCATGAAAAGTTGATTTAGGAAACAGAAGCTGTTCTAACTGACACCCATCACGTACCCTGACCTTTGATATTCATCATACACTGTTGGGCCTACCTGCAAATTTAGTTAGCTAGCTGTTTAGCCCTTTTATTTTTCCTATTTTTTAGGAAAGTTCTAAACAATAAAATATATACTTATATAAAATAATATATATAAAAAATATATATTACCTACAGGCTTTTTTCCAACTCATTCATTAAGGATTCCATTCAAGCCAGTCAAAATCTAGGTAAAACAGATTGTAATTTTGTAGCTGCAGGCTTTCATCTTACAGTGATCCAGGACCAAAGGCTGGGCAAGGGTCTGTCCATGAGCCAGTCAGTGTGGGCTCAGGCTGCCACAAAGGTGAATCATCTTGTGACACCAGATCAGTACTCAAATGACAAAGATCTCTCCAGATCGGTAAGTTGCTTAATTTCTCTGAACGTTCACCAAATTTTCTGTGGAAAGGGGAACGAAAACTTAATCTCCTCCCTTTAGGAATATGATTATAAATTCATCAACACTTGTAATATGCTCAGGTGTTAAGGTGTTTTGGTAACACCTACAAATATATTGCCAGCAATGTGTCTGAAGCACACACACAGAGGGCACTTTTTGAGCCTCTGATGCTGAATGTCTATTAAAATTAATGCCATTTAAATGTAAAATCTATTCTAGATCAATTATTTGTATATAAACAGCAAAATAACAGCTATTGGACATGCAAAATTTATTAATAGCAGAAAAGTAATGCTTTTCTTGTGTTTCTGGGTATGTAAGTCTGACTTCTATCTCCTTGATTTCCTTAGTTAATATATTACTGAATAAAAATGACCATGGTAGGCTGTAGAGGCACCATCAACAGGCTTAGAAAGGGACTAGGGAAATTCATGTGTAACAGGTCTATAAATACAAACTAAATAGCCTCATCTGGGTGAGTACCAGGGGATGGGCTACAAACAATGGCCAGGCCTGAACATGCTTTCTAAATGGCATCTCCCATTGCAGTTGTCAGAGACAGAATGAAAAGAAATACACCCATCTTTCTTGTCTTATCAGTCATGCAGGGGGTGCTGTCAGTTTTGTTACACCCAAGTTCAGAATCTAATCTGAAAATTCAGCAGAAGTATTACCAGTGATTGAAAATAGCTTTATCACCTTTGAAAAGTTGCCTAGTCTCAGTTCTAGGGGATTGCCTGGGATTTGCACTTTTTATAGAGGATTCATCTCAAAGCATCCGAAATAGGCAAGTCTTAATGGAAAGCTGTCAGCCTTAACACTGATGTTAACAAATATAGTTTGCACTTTCTCACCATCATAGCTGTGCAATCATTAGGAAAAAAATAAATGCAGCCCTTGGGTCTTTTGGGATTTTTTGCCTTTTGCCATCAAAAACAGAAAATATTTTGATTCAACAGAATATCAGTCAAGGTGGTGCAATACACATCCTGCAACCATCCCACACAGAAATATGCATGTCCACAACCCACCCTGATGAAAGCTTCACCAGAGCCAACTCTTATTATGTTCTATCACCATTTGCGATTCACAGAGTAACTCTGTAATTGCTTTTATCAATATAATTTTATACTTCAAAAAGAAAATATTATTAGGGTAAGTTGTGAAAACTACTTTGGCATCACCCTTAACATTTCATTTCTCTAAGAAAAGCCTATGTAGAATGCCTGCATTTTTAATATTGCATAAGCCAACTGAGGAATAAAACCAACAGGTCCAATGTGTGACAGACTTGCCACACTTTAGAGAACTTCATATGTGTCCCTTTCAGTGTAATGTATCACAAGCTGCGCCATGCCATGCACCATGTTGCAGACAAAATCGTCAGCAAAACTTTTATCTCGAAAGTTCCACTGGTTCCATTACACACACCATGAATTAAGAGCTATGTCAAAAGCAGGTCTTTCTCACTCACAAAGCAAACCACTGCTGATTTTTTTGACTTTACATGGAATTGAGTTCTCTGTTGAGAGACTCAGCTGTGACTAGGTTGACTCACTTGATATTTTAATCTCCTGAAACTGTATCTTGTCACTTCCTCCTTTATCCTCAAAATAATTCCCTTGATTAAATTTAGCTAAGATTAAAGTATTTTCACTTGTGACAGGCCTTTGACACTAATATATGATGACAGGCATGAGTCTTCACGGCACTACTTCTTTCCTCTTTTGTCATCAGTAAGTACTTGTAAAGAGGATCGGCCACATGAAGCCCTTACAGCATGAACATAAAGAAGTGAAGAGTGAATTTAGGATTTACAGTAAATTCCACAAGCAATATTCAAGAGAACAGGGGCTGACGTGCAAAGTTCATGTAAAACTAGGCAATGTGGCAAATTCTTGACAACATATATTCTTGTTTTGATTTGTAGGTGAAAAGAAAAAGAGAAGGTGAAGGAGCATCTAGATTTTTTCCTTGGAGGGCAGCAGGGGGGTTTGGCATGAGGGCATGAGAGGGGAAAAGAGAGGAAAAAAAAGAAAAGTCTAAACCTGGGAAATGCTTTAGACCTCAGCATCATCCATTCAAGTTATTACAAGACAAATTAAGTGCACACAAAGTTATAGGGTCAGATTCTACATCCCCGATCACAAATGAACAGCACCTGACTACGTCAGTAGCCCCCCTCAGATCAGCAGGAGACACTGAACAGGAGAGCCCAGCAGTTTAAGGGACGGGACCTCGCAGTCCTATCTAACTTGTGTTTTATTCAGTCAAATTGCTTTCTGTTAACGAAATGGGAACAGAAGGGACTTTACACAGGACCAACTCTACTGATATCTTTCCTGACAAATGGCCATCCTAACTTGGAGATCTTGGAGTAATGAGGATTCAACTCAGCCTCCCAGGTGGAACAAGTCCTTTAATTACTACTGGAAAGTTCAGCTGGTAGCTTACTTACATATTCCTTTTTGCAGTTTCTCATTCTCTGTAAATGCAGAGAGCATGCAAGCCCTTTTTCATGTCCTTTTAAATATCATGGAATCATAGAACGGTTTGGGTTGGAAGGGCCCTTCAAAGTTTATCTAGTCCAACCCCCTGGGCTTGTGATTCATCCTGCCTTACTGGATTTTCTCGGACTCTGTGAGGACATGGGAACCAAGATTTCCTTTTATCTTTATATTGACCGGTTTGTCTCTATTAGTCTGAATTATGTGACTCCTTCTGAGTGCCCTTCTCACTTTATAAATCAAAAACTTAGAAAATTTAAGAATATGCATATAGACTGTGTCCTGAGGTTTTTTGCTTTTTCAGTTAACTTGGAATTATTTTTATTATTATTATATATTAATTGTTTTATTAACTGTTACAATATTTGCTTGGCCTAATATGCATTCTCATTTAACCTGCATAAAACTTTTAAAGAACACTAGTAATTTTTTAGTGTAAATACAACTAATGCCACTGTATTCCAAAATCAAACATGTTTTTTGATAGTTCAGCTATGCAAAGTACCTCAGTGAAAAGAACAACCCAGCTAATTCTGTAAGAATGATTAATATAAAAGCCTATTCACAAAGTTCTACAACAACCTGTTAGGAAACCTTATAAATAATGATAGAATAAATTTATATTCCATACATTTTTTCAGCCTTGGGTATTTTGCATCACTTTAATAGATTTCTCTCTCATAAATATTTTACTTTTTTATGATGAACACCACCACAGATATGTGTGAGGTTATGTCCATGTGTAAGATGAGAACAGTTATTTTTGCCCCAAGGCTTTTCAGGTGGTCTTAGGTGGGTCTTTGCAGCTGGCATAAGCTGAGTTATTTTAGGACTGTTTCTTCCTGGGGGGCTGTGAGTTGACTTGTGGACTCATATAATGAATTCAGGGTAGGCGTTAGAAGAGTATCGCCTCCAACGGTTTAGTCTGTAACCTCACTGCAGTGCAGGCAAATTACCAGGACAATTAGAAGCAGAACCAGAGGTCAAAGTATCCTTTCCACTATGCCATCATTAACATAATTTAATGAGAGGGTTTGGCACACGGATGGTATTGTGGTGACTCTCAACTAAGAACATGAGCTAAATGTAGTGAAAACATACCCTAACACATCAGCCAGCTCCTCTGTTTATTGATATGACAGACGTGTACCCTCCAACAAGCTAGCCAACACTTGGAAACAGCATGGTTTTCGATGAGGTACTCTGTGGTGAAACAACCAAGGGTGAGGTTTTAGTTAGCATTCAGATGTATATGTCACACACCAATGTAACTTTCAAATTGTTTTTTTAAGAAGTAAAGCCCCTTTTAATAGGGCCTGTAGCAATAGGACAAGGGGTAATGGTTTCAAATTAAACTAAGGTAGATTCAGTCTAGATATAAGGAAGAAATTTTTTTACAGTGAGGGTGGTGAAACACTGAAACAGGTTGCCCAGAGAGGTGGTAGATGCCCCATCACTGGAAATGTTCAGGGTCAGGCTGGACGAGACTTACAGCAACCTGATCTAGTTGAAAGTGTCCCTGCTCATTACAAGGGAGGTAAACTAGGTGACTTGCAGAGTCTCTTCCAACTCAAACCATTCCATGATTCTGTGATGTTATGATTCTATGAAAATTTGAAGGAACTTTCCCTGTTAACACATCCAGTCCACTGATAACTGGCAACCACATTACAGAATCTCTTTTATAAACTGACTGAAATCAGTTCTTGTCCCTGCATTTCCAACTGAAAGTCACTCCAAATCCCACCAATCTGAGAGTTCGCTGTTCTAATCTCCAGCCTAAAATTCAGACCAGTTGATACCTGGTTTTGTGCTGGTGTTGTTCTTTCACTTTTAAAATGAAGAACTCTTCTCTTTTTTTTTTTTTTTTTTTTTCAGCTGAGTCAACCCCTATTAAGGTTACCTGCTAACTTAGCGTAGAGGCATACACAAGAATTTGGAGTATATTAGCCCATGTACTTCAATTGTGACAGAAGAAATCATGGAATAATATTCTTTTTATCCTGAGACAGCAAATGAGGGAATGCCACATTGCTGTATCTACAGTCCCTGAAAACTTTCACTGCACTGCACCATGGCAGCTGATACTGGACTTGACAAATTACAGTGAGAACTGCAGAAGTTGCTTCCATAGCCCAAGCTGCAACTTTTCAAAATAATCTTCCTGTTCAATACAGTTCAGTTGTCCAGCATTGATGAAGATTCATGGACCAAAAAAAGGCTAATATTTCTGCTTATGCCAAACACAAGTAAAAGTCAGCAGTGTGCCCTGCAGCCGAGAGGGCAAACCGCATCGTGGGGGGCATCAAACACAGCACAACCAGCTGGTCAAAAGAGGTGATTATCCTGCTGCGTTCAGTGTTGGTGTGGCCTCGCCTCGAGTACGGTGTGCAGTTCTGGGCCCACAACTCAAGAAAGATGTAAAGGTCCTTGAAAGTGTCCAGAGGAGGAGGGCAACAAAGCTGGTGAAAGGGCTGGAAGGCACGTCCTGTGGGGAGCAGCTGAGGACTCTGGGTTTGTTTAGTGTGGAGAAAAGGATGTTGAGGGGTGACCTCATTGCTCTCTACAGCTTCCTGAGGAGAGGACGTGGGGAGGGAGGTGCTGAGCTCTTCTCCCTGGTACCCAGGGATAAGATGTGTGGGAATGGTCCAAAGCTGCATCAGGGAAGGTTTAGACTGGACATTAGGAAGTATTTCTTTACCAAGCAGGTGGTCAAACATTGGAACAGGCTTCCTAGAGCGGTGGTTGATGGCTCAAGCCTGCCAGTGTTTAAGAGGCATTTGGACAATACCCTTAATAACATCCTTTAACTTTTTGTCGGCCCTGAAATGGTCAGGCAGTTGCACTGGATGATCATTGTACGTGCCTTCCAACTGAAAGTCTGGTCTGTTCCGTTCTGTTCTGTTCCATTGAAGTAGCTGCACAGCAAAGCAACCGTTTCTATTTACCTATATGCTCTCTGTCATGTAAGTTTTCCCAGAAAATCACACTACTCTGAAAATACAGACTGGAGACAATTTCTGAGTGAGTGGCCTCAGTTGCTATGCAGAGGAAAACAACAAAAGAGTTGCTCTGCCACTCCTTGTTTTGTACGCATAAAAGACAGTATTTCATGCTGTCAGACAGTAACAAAACACCTGTGTTCAGGGCAAGGATCTGGTCTGGCTTTTTTACAGCCCCGCCAATCCCGCAGCTCGCCGTTTGGCAGCCTTATTCATGCCTACAGCTGCAGCTGGCACCTGGAAAGTCAAACAACCCGGCCACACCGGCAAAGAAAAACCAGGCAGGCAGCAAACAGCAGAGTGGATATAGGGGAAAGAGCTGAAGAGAGAAAGATAAGGAGAAAGCAGCTGAGTAAGAGAGAGCAGGTAAAGCAAAAGAAAGCAGGGGAATTATTCCTGTGGTTATAAGGAAATAAACAGCTTGTATTTGTTTAAGGAGAGTGACAGGAGGCATGGAGAATCAAAAACACAGTTAATGCACAGGGGAAAAACAATTACTCTGTTCTGAGAGTGTCAAGTGTTTACTTAAAGTATCAAACCCTGTTGCTAATATACTTCTCTCCTCAGTCCACTCATTTTTCCCCCTCAAGGGCCCTGGTCCTGCAAAACACTTTGAAGCCGGTAACTGCACGCAGTGCAACCACTGCGGTCCCA
Source organism: Falco cherrug (assembly GCF_023634085.1). NCBI lineage: Eukaryota > Metazoa > Chordata > Aves > Falconiformes > Falconidae > Falco > Falco cherrug. The sequence continues at coordinate 53,651,831 of NC_073699.1, read as the reverse complement.
ATAGCTGTCTGCGGGTTAGGAACGCTCTCTGTGATGTGCATATTTTTTCACAGAATATGCATTATTCATTACATATTTTGAATAACTAAATGCAATTTTGATATATTCATGCACAGACTTGATACACTGCTTTCTACTGGGATCTTTTCCCAAAAACTGAGTGGCAGCTGGGGCCATGGTGCAGTAAAGAATCTTTAAACAATGCAGAAAAGATTAATGACATAATTTCAAACAATGTGAGATGTTTGCTTGATAGGTTCATATGAATAATAAATTAATTTCAACATTTCATTCCTAAGGACTCACTCTGGGTTTTCCAGTTAACACCGTTTGCTAGATACTGCATTTGTCTCTCTTGATTGAATCATTTGTCTAAAAGAAACTGTACTTTTCTAGGAAAAAAAACCAAACAAAAAACCCCAACAAAAATCCACAGCTGCAGTAAAGTCACCTTTGCTTTTGTAGGAAGCAGAGGTGGACTCTGCTGGTCTGATGTAAAGCACATCCTTGTCTTCTGATACTTGGAGGAATTTTACCAGTGTGCTTAACTGTAAAGTTGCAACTATGTACCCATGGCATGGCCGAGCTGCACAATGCCGTCGTATTATGTAGTTTAGCTACTAGTAGAAAGCTGCATTGTATAGTTTAGCTGCTAAGTAGATAAGAACCAGTCCAAAACCAAGACATGAGCTGAGAGTGCTGAAACAGGGCCAGAGGAAGAGAAGGTGATGAAAAAGATGAGAAGAAGATGAGGAAGACGACAAGGAAGAGGATGAGGAAAGGATGAAGATGTCCCAAATGACCACCAGAGGAGCCCTGACCATTAGGCCACATGCGTCGTAGGAGTGTAGATATGGTAAGTAGTTCATGGAACTGTAATGCACATGCTAACAGTTTCTCAGAAATGTCATCAATATGTATAGAAAGGCCATATAAAGATGAACAGAGAAAAAAGTCGGTATGCATGTTGGGCGGGACTTATTCCCTGTGCATCCAGCACCGAAAATAAAGAACGCCTGCTTTCTAATACTCCAAGCCAGGTATTAGAGAGTTTTGTCTCCGATTTTTCAGTATCACCTCCACCCCAGGGAAGCCGGTAGCTGACTGGCACTGCTTTGAAGCATTACGCAGCATAAGGAGGAAGTGACAGGCAGAGCTAAGGACAAGGCAAGGTTTCAGGGGAGCCACCAAGGGCCAGCCACTGTCCCTTGCTCCGAGGACACTTGCTAGAATACTTGTGCTGACAACAGTTATCCCTGAAAGCAAACACTCTCCCTCACGAGAATAGTTAGGTTGTTTTAGATGACAATTTATTTGCTGTTAAAAGCTTATCAAGAGAATTTAGACAGATGTTTGTGCTTTGAGAAAGGATCAACCTGGTGCATGCCCCACACCTTGGAAAGCCCCTATCCTCGCCAGGCGTGAAGAAGGGCTCATCTGCTTTTATGGCTTGAAAAGCAAAGATGAACTTCCTCTTGGTTCTGCAGTGTTGGTGAACTCTGAACTGCTGATGTCTCCAGAGGGAAAACAGAAATCTAATGTTCCACGGATCCTCCCGTGCGAACTGATTGTATGGGCAGAGCTGCGGCTTGGTTGTGGGGGGAGGACTGTTTAGCAGCTGCCAGGTTAAAGTCCAGGAAAGGCACAAAGAAATTTGACTTCAGTGGTCGGTGACACAGTTAGCTAGCTGTGCTAGAAAAAAAATGATACTGTTTGACATTTATTTCATAGTGTCAGGCAAATTATTTCTGTAAAGTAAGAGTAATAGACATTTTTCATACAAGAGAACTAGGTAAAAAAAAAGCCCCAAACTTTTTCATGGTGACTGAGGGTCTTGTAAGATGCACAGGACATGTAGCTGACCCACGTTTAAAGTTACAAGCAACATAAAACAGAATAATTTACAGAAGAGCTTCTGTCTCTCTGTGGCTATTGAGCTCTGTGAAGGAGTTACTCTACTCACTCCTCCCATAAACACATCGGTAACTTCAAAAGGAAATCAGTGCTAAGGATTTTTGAAAGGAAATTAAATTAGATATTTACTTCATCATCTCAGCATTAAAAAATTGGCAAAAGCTGTAAATATACGTATTTACTAACACCTCATTAACAGTGTGTTGGACAGGCAAACAAAAACTGTTTCAGAACTCAGAGCAACTCACAGATTAAGATGAAAGTCACAAATCAACGATCTTCTGTTACAGCATTTTCATGCAAAGAAATACTTTCAAGTTACACTTAACCATCGGGCTAGAAAATGTAATACACAGCTAGAATGAAAATCTACTTCTAAATCACTGAATTAAAAGCAGTGTAATATGAGGACTCTCTGAGACGTGCTTTGCCCCATTTGCCTCAAACAGGAATTTCTAAAAGAGAATTACACAGTACTTCTACTAACATTAGTTGCACTAGCTACACTGGCTCTTAAACCTGTACCAAACTACACCTCTGCCCTGAAGAAGATCCTCAGAGGATCTCAGGGTGTATTCTTGCACAAACGTATACATTTCTGTTGGGTTCCAAAGTGATCAGTCCAACGCAGCAACTCAGTGACGGAACCAAGAAAGAACATGGAAACCTTTAACACTGTGCATTTTGTGTATATTGGTTTCTTTGATTCTGCCCTTTGTTGTCTTTAAACTAAGGAAATGATATTTATGCAGGGGTATCAGCATACTCCGTAAACTGTGATATTCTAATCAAAAATACAAATAGACGTACATAACTTCAGAATAAATTGTGAGGTAAAGCTGTTTCCCTTGTAATCCCCATGTAAACTATAACTGTTGCAACTGCTATCACATGCAATGTGAAATTATTTATCGTACACTGTTACAACATGTAGTAAGGGGACATAATGTATTTGAAAAGACCCCCCCCTATAAGGCTGGTTCGCCAAGTCCTAACAGTATGACATGTAGTATCATAACCAGCCACCTCAGGAATTACTTACAATTGAGCGTAACCTTAGAAAGATTAATTACGTGCCTGCCCCAAAGAAGATAGGATGTACGGGAAGTGTATTTAATTGTTTCGCCATCACAAAGAATCAGGTAAGCCTTCCTAAGCATCAATTAATTAGGTGTATCCAGGAAAGATCTCTGCCAGATAAAGGCAGGAAGAACATGGCCCAGGGAGTGTTAAAAAGAAGATTACGGGGAAGGTTATGATAAAAAAACTCACGGTTTTATTTTCCCACGAGACTCCATTCCCTCCCCCCCCCCCCCCCCAATTCCTCCTTAATTGATTACTTTGTTGTCGCAGCCGCTTTGCATGCCTCCTGCAGCTCCAGCTCGCTGTTCCTGGCGAGGGGGAGATCGAACCTTGCCACCCCCGGGGAAACTGCGACCGGCGGCCCCGGGCTGCCTCTGCGGGCTCCCAGGCGCAGGGCGGCGGGCCGGGCCGGGCCGGGCCGGGCGGGGCCGGGGCCGGGGCCGGGGCCAGGGCCGGGGCCGGGGCGGGCCGAGCGCCACCTGCCTCCGCCCGGCACACTCCACCCACCCGCGGCTACTTGTGCGCCCCTCGACGTGCCGCCGCCATTTCCCCTCGTGGGCGGCCCGAGCAGGGGACCCCGTGCCGGGCAAGGCGCGGAGAAGGCGGTGGCCATGTCGCGGGGCGCCGCCGCGGCGGGGCGGCTGCTGGTGCTGCTGGTGAGTCGGGGCCCGGACGGGGCGCGCCTGGCCGCGGGGGTCCCCCCGAGCGGGCGGGGGGAAGCGCCGCCGTGCGGCGCGAACGGTGCGGGAGGGAGCGGCGGCACCGCCCGGCCCCGGCGCCGCGGGGGGCTGGAGTGCGAGCGCGGGGGGGCCCGTCCCGTCGGGCCTTGGCTGCCCTCCGCCGCCGGTGCTGGGGACGGGGTTTCTCCCTCGCTTTGCGAGCGGGCGAAAGCCATCGAAGCCATCGCCGCTCGCTGTCCGAGGGCGGGTGAAGGGAGGAAGAGGCGGCTGGAGCGGTACCCGGGATGGGTGGGGCTTCGGGAGACGCCAGGGGGAACAGGAACGCGGTGAAGCGTTCGGGCTGCTGCCGTCTTCGTGTTCAGCGTGTTATCTGTGTTAAGAAATCGCGTTGCCTTTTTGAAGGAGTAGTGCCAGGAGGGAGAATGGATCATGAAGTATGATTTAATGGAAGTTTTTATCGCCTTAGAGAAATGATACCAAATTCTTAACAATCCAAGACGCTTCAGGCTTTCTCCTTCCCTGCCCTCACTCGTTTTTTAGCCCACAGCCTTTAGACCTTCCATCCTCTGAAACGCCTTCTCAGGCTAAAAGCAAGGAGAGTTTCACAACCGCAGCGCCCGGTTTATTTGATCCGGGAGGATGTTTCCAGGCTGTTTCTAGGCGTTTTACCTTCATACCCGCCGCACTGTTCGTTAGCCCTTCCCCGTTCCACGCTGGCGGAACGCCTGCAGGAGCCGGGCGGCTGCGGCGCAGCCAAAGGCAGGGCTGGAGGCCAGGCCGCCGGGGAGCCGCCGGGGAGCCGCCGGGGAGCCGCCGGGGAGCCGCCGGGGAGCCGCCGGGGAGCCGCCGGGGAGCCGCCGGGGAGCCGGGCGGCCGGCGGCTCGCTTGCGTGGTCAAGCGGCCGGGTGCTGTAGGTTGGAAACTTGCTCCCTGGGCTCGGAATCCAGCTACATCAGATTTGTCAGCTGGAGACCTGTTGCCTGATAACTTTGATGTAGACTTCTGGTTGGCCGCGGGTCGGCCAGCGACAGGCCACCCGCTTCTTTGCAGCAAGCTGGGCGTTAGAGTTTGGTTGGAAAGGTTTTGCCCAAAAGAGCCATGGGGAACATGCGGAATGCTACTTGTACAAAAGTTTTCACTGATTTTTTCTGTAATACCTGAAGCCACAACATCATCCATTTTGGTGGGCTTGCACGGGCACAGGGTGCTGTTGGTTTTGCCTGAAGAAAAGAGGAAAATTATTTTTCTCAAACCTGATCATCCTCAGTCTCAGCTAAAGCTGTGGCAGGGTACAGTATACTAAGAGTGAGCTCAGTTTGGTGCCTGAATGCCTCATTGTCACACAGAATATTAGCTGAGTGATGTCAGGAGAGGCAGTGCTGGGTTTTGCCTTTTTTGTTTGGTTGGTTTGGTTTTTCATCTCCCTGATCTGGACAAAGCCATTCATGTGACAGAAAATCTAGTTGCTTGTTTGAGAGCATCAGATTGGGGTCATTTCTATTTTATGACATGCAAGGATGGTACTGATAAAGTCAAAACCTTAAGAAACTCTTGAAAAACAAAATCAGTCTAGAAGTAGTGTCTTCCCAAACATCTTCTACCTTAGAAGCATCGAGAACTTTTTCTTCCTTTCCTTGTTTTTCCTGGAAGTGTGTCTTCATCATCTGTGCTCCCTCCCTGCCTTCAGCCTGCATCCCTGTATTGTTGTCCCCAGGTACCTCGCAGAGGTTGTGGCAGCTTTCCCCAGGTCCCTGCCTCTGACCCTTTTCCAGGGATGTCCGGGTGTGCCGGATGGCAGTGCTCCTGCAGGGCTGGGCTCGGGCTTGACTTGGCATGTGTTCAGGGCACACACCCAGAGCCATGGGCCTGCCGGGCAGGCACAGCTATCGAGGATTATTAGACTGGGAGGTTTCTCCGTCATTTCTGAAGGGGGTGGACATCACGTCTTCAAGAGGTGAAATCCTAGAATGCTTCTTACATTTGAGTGAAAGAGGAGTTGACAGAGATGTATGAATCTTACTACCCAAGTAGCAAAACTGATTTTATTCTCTGAACATATTCTCAGATTGTATTTCCTTGATGTTTGGGATGTTACTTTGGCTAGGTATGATGAAATTCAGTCCACAATACATTGGATCACTATTGTAATGTCAGAGGCAGTAGCAATTACTTTTCAAAATTAACAGAAACATGCTAAATTAAAAAAAAAAAAAACAAACCACAAAACCATGTTTAATTTTATAAAGAGCAAAGGTGAGATAATTCAAAGCAGCCTAGCTTCTATCACCAGTAACATGTTGAAACATGGTAAAAATATTTACAAGTATCTGTACATTGATTCAACAAATTAATATTGTTCCAAAAAAAGGGGGGTGGGGGAGTGGGGGATGACAGGACAGGAACTGTGCTACAGTGAGATATGGTGGGAGATACGTGAGATCTAGTATTTTATCCATCCTATTGAACTAAAGTGTTGTATTAGTTTGGACACTGGACTTTAGAAAAAGTTATTCTGCCCAGGAGAGTCTAGAGGAAAGCCAAAAATACAGTCTAAATTCAGGAAATCCTGTTTTCTGATTCTTGAAGTGAGATTAAAGAACTGAGAAACAGGGCGGGGGCGCGAGTGAGAAAGACCCATGATGAGTTTTCAGATACATAAAGGGTTAATTGTGACAAAACCTGAATTAACACTGTTCAGTAAGACCATTATCAATATGGCAAAGAGGGAAAGGTTAAGACATCTCAATAAAGGTGTTTGAGTTTCTGTTTTGGTAAGTGGGGATGCAGTGGATGCAGAGTGCACCTGTCTGGTTGGATCACATTGTGCTTTCGAAGCAAATCTGCAGTGTCTGGATCTGATCCCTCCTGGGTGAAACTGCCCTGGGAGATGCATCCATCTGCTCGTGGGTATTTGGTCTGTGGGACCAGGCTAATTCTAGTCTGAAGCAAAAGCCACAAAACACAGGTTGTGTAGTGTTGGGTTCTCGGCAGCAACTGCTTTGCTCTACAAATCCTCTCATGTTGGGCTTACAAACTAGACATGGCTACAGTCAGGGGCTCAGAAAGAAATAGATGTGGGCTGGCTCTGGGGCAAGTTGAACTGCTCTACAATTTCTTTGTTGGTATTGTCTGTATTTCTGTTGATTATCATGGAAGTTTAAGCTTTTAGCGTTCATTTAGATAAGTGATTTTGTGTGCCTTCATCTGAAACTGAATCTCATCCAAACAGCAATATGATCAACTTGCAAAGAGCTAAAAATTAGCATAATAAAATTAGGATAAAAATTAACAAAGACTTCCCATCTGTAACACTGTCTAGGCACTGCCTCAAGTTAGCTAGTGAGGCTGTGGAACTTCCATCCCTTGTTTTTAAGAACAGGTCATCAGGAAGATGTAGTTTGTCCTGGCCCTGGGGAGATGGACTAGTAGATGATCTTGGATGGTCCCTTCAGCCTGCTTCTCTTAAGTGTGGAAGATCTTCACTTGCCCACTGTCGTCAACACCAAACTGACTCACATGAGGTGCAGGATCCAAATCTCCTGACACACAGCATATGTGAAAGACAAGGTTTCTAGGACTTACTGTTTTGTTGTGTAGCAAATACAGACACATACCTTCTTGCTTACTCAGTCTTCATCTTCACAGTACAAAGCTAAGATGGGTGTTCAAAATCTCTTCCTTAGTCACTTCCTGACTACACATGAACATGGATTTGGGCAAGAGCAGCCTTGTAGTCACTCCTTGCTTTCCCTTGCCCTCTTGCCTATTCCTGCTGCTTTCCTGTAGTATTTCATTCCATTTTTATTACTTCAGGCCTCAGGTTTTCTACCTCATTTTCTGTAACCATCCAGTTTTCTTCTGACAATGCTTTCTCAGCTCTGTGTTATCAACAGATGTATTTTTTGTGCCAAGGCTATGATCCACATGAAATGATGAACAGGGCTTTCCTACTCTTACCAAGCCATTTAACAGAAGGCAGCTCTAGGAAATTAAAAAAAAGGGGGGGGGGGGGAGGGGGAGGAGGTGGATTCAGAATGCAACAGCTGTTGGATATGTGACTTTTCCTTGAAGAAAATGTCATTGAAAAGTGCTTTTCCACATTTTTGGAACCTTTACAAATTGTCTGTAAAAATGCAGGATCCTTTTATGTATTTGTTACACATGTATGCACCTTGTAAATAAACTCACCATTTTTAGGTGCTGTTTGTAGATGTCTTAGAAATCCCTTATGAGATTACCTGTGGACTATAGATTAAAAAGTATAAGAGCAAAAGTATTTTTACTGTTTTAGCAGTAAGAGTTTTAAGGCTGCTTTGCTGCTAAGCAAACAAAGCAATACTTACTTTTAACTGTCTTAATGAAAGACTTTCTGTTTACAATGACTAATAGGATTTTCTCCACTTTCACTCAGTGGAAGACCTCCTTATTCTTGAATTTTAGGCACTTCTGTTTATACTGTGGTTCTCCTATTTCCAATACAAAGAAACTTCTCACCTTGTGCCTCTTGTCCTTGTTCAGTATTGAGACAGAAACACTTTTCCCTTCAGTTTACCAGTAAGAACAAATAAGGATGTTCATGAAGACATCAGGACAACTATTCACCTTGCAAGAGTTGCAGGTTCTGTTGTAAAACCTTGACTGTAAACCAAAATTTTCCTGTCACTCTTGCTGGTACAATGTCATTAATCATAAAAATAAATTTTAAAAATCCGTACAAGTAATAAGATTGTATCCCTCACAGCACATAACCATTAGGGAACTCAGTGCTTGCTGATTTTTGCCTTCAGAATATTTACATGGGGAAAATTACCATTTGAAGAACAGTTTTGTTGGGCAAGTTTCAGCAGCCGTCTGCTACATTGCTCAATTTCTGCTACATTCTTCCAACACCTTCCACTGCATTGTATGGGGAAAAGATAAACATCTTTTTTTTAAAAAAAAAAAAAAGCTGTCATCAATGCAGCAATCAAGGCTGAGTCAGAGGGATGAATTAGGGAGAGGCCAGTCAATAGTCTAGAAATCAGTCAGAGAGAATATAAAGAAATACTCCCTGATGTAATTCAGTAGGAAATTACCTTTTATGAGCCTGCTTTGCCTTAGGCGTTAGTATTAAAAAAAAATTAGAATTCCCTAAGTTGCGAAATGTAGGTAGATGTAATAGTTTCGAGAACATAACAGTATTCTCTACCTATACAAAGCTCAAAAGCTCTATTTGTTGGTTTCATATGTAATAACCTACATGTTGTTGTTGCATCCCAGTGCCTACATTTTTGCATTGTTGGGGGGGGGGGGGTGTGTCGCTTGCAGAGTCTGTGGTGCCTGAAGAGTGGGTGTAAACACAGGGTCTCTGGTGGTTTGGCAGAGGTTCCAGTTCCTTCCAGCTAGGATGAGGCACCTAACTGAGGTGTCTAAAGGCATGCAGAGCTGTCCTGGGCTGTCCTGGTGCATGGAGAGATGCGCAGTCCCAATACTGAATGCTGGCGTGTAAGGTTTTGTCAGAGCAAGCATGAGCTGCCTGCTAGCATGCATGGGCCTCTGCCTTAAGTAAGGGATGTATGTGTGCCATTTGTCCTCCCAGCAAGGTGCCAAGTAGAACGCTGCTTCTGTCATGTAGACTTCAGCAGATGTTTTGATTAGTTCTTGCTTTTAAACGTTATTTAACTTGTTTTGTTTGCTGATGCGGTCGGTAACCCACCACAGCCTGTATAATCTGTGATTTGCCCAGAAGAAGGGGATTCTTCAGAGCGCTGCTGGCAACCAGCACTTACTTCAATTGATGGCAAATTCCCATTGTTTTGGAATAGTGAAGCATTATTCAGCACTGAAAAATGGTTGATTAAAAATTACTATAAAGCCTGCAATTATTGGGGGAGGGAGGTGTCAATTGCTTATTATCCTTTTCCTGCCAGGAGAGTGCAAAACTTAGTAATTTTATAATTGTAGTGTATGTTTTTAATGTGGATGGCTATGGATGAATTTTTCAGAAGTTATTACGGGTAAATAGTAAATATTAAATGATAGATGTTCGGATGCCCTCTTCCTGATGGGTTTGCTGTTTTTATGAGGGAGGTCATGTCAGTTAAGTTTTAGTACTGCTGAAGTGGCATAGAATTAATAATGTTTATCATAACTTCCATTGCAGATCTGTTTGAATTATGGAAATGGATTCTATGTGAAGGTAGGAAATAATGAAAAACTGCTTGTCTTTATCAGTGCCTGAAGAAGGGTTCTCTGAGCAAAGTGTCAAAGGCATGGCATACTTCAGTTGATAAATATCTTGAGTTTTACCATTTTCTGAAGCATTGAAGATGTGTAATGAATAATGAACTAAAAGCTGAAATGTAAGTGAATAGATTCTTACATCCATCAAACTGAGTGGCATTCAACTTGAGAAACTTCCTCTAAAATATTAAGTTTGCAGATATCTCTTTTTTAACGCTATAAATGAAATCGACTACTGTTTTATGGAATATGTTAATCGAAAACATTTCCAAATGTGAATCTGGAAATCAACAGACACATTAGGGACGAAGCTGGACAGAAAAGTGAAGGCTGTCACGCCCAGTGATAATGAGAGCTAATTGAGCAAGGGTAGCAGAGGCAGTGGATGTGTTGAATGGAGGCCGGCTCTTTCATGTATTGTGTTTGAGAGAGAAGATTGAGTACAAGGCAGTATTGGTGGGTTGGTAAACAGGCAGTGATGGTGGTTCAAAACAGCCTTAGTGCAAAACTTCTTCCCACATCTGATGACAAGCACTCAAATCTTCCAGAACAGGTGTAATTTCACCCACCCCGGTCATGGGAACTTGCTCAGGTATTTGAAGCCTGTCTTACCTAATTCTGTCTCAATGAAAAGACTAGTGTAGTTTTCCTCCTCAATCAGCTTGAGGAGCATATAGTTCTTAGATTGTGGCTCGGAAGGCTAATGCTGCTCCATGATTTTGAAGCTACTGGCTATTGAAAGAGCAAAAGCTATTCAGACATCTGGGCTACAGCAGCACTAAAGCATTCATCTGAAATGGCTAAATGTAACGCTGACATGCAACTTTGTTTTTTCACAGGTTTATAATCAAAATGGCATGAGTGGCATATTGTCTCATCCCAACAGCCTAATCAGACAGAAGCGAGAATGGACAGTCCCTCCAGCTTTCATACGGGAAGAGGAGGACAATTCCTATATGAATCCAATCGCTAGAGTAAGCCCAGAAAAGAGATAAAAATAAAGATGAAAATGTAGAATGAGGTTATGGCTGCCCTAAACACACGCACAGATATTTCTTTAATTTTAAAGGACTATTGAATGTCAGTTGAAGATTGACACATTTCCTTCTGTTTCCTTCCTTCAGCAGATGGGTTACTCCTGCAGCCTGATTTGGCTCAGTGTCTCATCTTTTCCCAGCCACCAGTTTTCATAAAACTTTTAGAAATGCAATACAAAGATACTTTTCTCACTCCACCACCCCTACTTGGCTGTGGTTGAACTTAGGAAGTGGGTACCAGAACTGCTGGTGGTGACTGGGCAGAAGGGTGTACATGGAGCACATTTACATATGCCTCACTTCTTAGGAAACAGAGCTAAAAATAACCAAGGTATCACCCTTTGTGCAAGAACAATACTCATTTAGTTCAGAACCAGTGCTGAAACCAGAATTCACCACACCTGTCACGTCAGCATATAAAGTAACTGCAGATGGAGCAGGCTGTTACCCTCTGCCTGGGCTGGCCCTTGGTGGTGATACTGGCACAACGCACATGTGCTTTTCCAGATGCTTCAGGTATTTGCTGACAGCAGAGGAAGAGTATAGTCTGTAGTCTATGTAGCCTCTTCTATCTGTTCCTCTCCAGGTCTGACCTTTTTTCCTCCACCCTATCACTTCCTCAGTCCTGGTCACGTTCGCTAGCTTAGGGCTAATCTCCCTTAAAAATTTGTCATACTTTATTTCTAGGCTTTGCTCAAGTAACTTCAGTCTCCCCTGCTCAATTTATTGTTTCAGATTATTTTTCTCTCTTGATCTTTCTCCACATTTTGTTTGCCCCCATCATTTTCCTCCTGCTTCCCTCACTCGAGCTTTTCACCTTATCACAGTGGTCGTCCAACCTTTCCTCATACTTGTGCCCTATCCCACTCTCTTTGTCCAAGGAGTCCCAATTTTCTTCTGCCACAGATCTCTCCACTCCATGGTTCCCAACTGTTGTGCTGTCCATCATGTTCCTTGTCTCCCTGCAATAGATCCTCAAACAGAACATGCAGCTCATTCCGCATTCATCTCAACATCACCACACTCAAAAGAGTGCAGGGAAATGTGCTTACTATTTATTTTTTCTTTGTTTATTACAAAAATTGCAAAAATATTTGTGTTGCATTTTAAAATGTGGTTTTATTTACCAAATGCTATTTTATCTGTTATATTTCTGCTAGATACATTCTGATCTTGAAGATAAAGGGATAGTGGTAACTTATACTATATCTGGTCAAGGAGTAACAGAACCCCCTTACGGATTATTTGTTATCAATGGAAAGACTGGAGACTTGAACATCACGGGAAGGGTTGACAGAGAAAAGACTCCAATGCTGTTTGTGAGTTGAATAGTAACTTTTTTCCTTATAGGTGCTCTTCTATCCATTTTTTATTTATTTTGTTCAAATAATGCTTCTGGATATTTGTGTGTGTATGCATGCTTGTATTTGTAAGCATATTATATATGCTTAGTGTTTGTTACATACATGTTTCTATATATTTCTATTTTGCATATGTATTTATATATATTACAGTCACTCATTGGATTTGCTTATTGTTTCTGTCTGTATTATTTCAGCTCAGAGGTCATGCACTAGATAAGACTGGAGCAAAACTGGAAGAGCCAATAGACCTCCCAATTAAAATTGTGGATATAAATGACAATGCTCCGGTGTTTGCACAGGAAGTTTTTGTTGGTTCAGTTGAAGAATTAAGTGAAACAGGTAATGCTGCTTTTAAATTGGTTTTTTTATTTAGTTTTTCCCACACATGCAAGGGCACAAGTGAATATAATCTTTCCAGCAGCATATCTGCATTAACAAGGATGTGATCTCTTGTTTGCATAGGTCAGGTTATCCACATGTGAATGTATGTTCTTATTCAGGCTTAAGCCGTGCGGTGTCATTAAGGGAAAGCATCTACATAAATGCAGCAGGGGACAACACTTCCTCTTATGGCACCTTTGGTTTGCTGTCAAAGCGACCACAAATCCAGGAACCAGAGCCCTTCAGCAGGAATTGCATGGGAAATGCAGTCTACCTTCTGGGCTAGCAATCCCAGCTGTCTGGGAGGGACTCCACTCTGCCATGCTCATGAAAAGCCCTGCTTTATGTATGGGCCGGAGAGGTACTTCACTGTCAAGCACATATGGCCATGACCTAACCCTCGACAAGTTAGTGGCCGTTTTCCTATTGATGTCAATAGACAAAAGAGCAACAGATTGTTTTCCAGAAGGTAAAAGCTGTAATAAAACAATCTTATAAATACCTGACATTGTGTCCGTTTCCATATCACAATAAACTGAGGAAACAAATTCTTGACCGTGCACTTGGGTGAGGTATTGAGTTCCCTCAGCTCTCTTTCAGGTCAGTGGCCACCGTATGGTCATTGCGCTTTGCCTGAATTCCACCTAATATTCTAACTCTAGCACTGGGCACTGAGCTAGACCATTTCCCAAAGAACAAAACCTGTGCCATGAATTATGACAGGATTGCACATTGGAGTCCGCTGTGTATTTTGAGTGAAGCTGTTAGAGGGCGTCAATACAAAGCAGTTGTTTTAATACTGTTCAGGTGGAAGAGTTAGTAGTGCTCTCTTTAGAATAATAATGTGTGAGGGAAATGCAGCTTGTTCAAAAACTTTTTCTTTCTTCTCTGAATGATGTCTACAGTTTTCTGTCAGAATTTTTGAAAGAATTCAACCTGTTTTTTAATTCTGGTGCATTGAATTCTGAGTTACAGATATGTGGATACAATTGGTTTTTACACGTACTGTTTGGATTCCAGGAATGCTTCTTCAAGTTTATTAATTAAATAAATAAAGGCAAGAGCGTCAGAAAACTGTGCAGTGCATCTGACAACATGCCCTTACCTTTGACGTTACAGTAAAAACACTTACCAGAGGATGGCAGTGTAAACAAATACTGGTGGGTTTTTTTGCTTTTTGCAGGTACAATTGTAATGAGGATAAATGCAACAGATGCAGATGAACCAAATAACCTAAATTCCAAAATTGCTTTCAAGATCATTTCCCAAAGCCCTAGCGCTGCATTCAGTGTGAATAAGGATACTGGCGAGGTTCAAGTAGCAAAAATAAACCTTGACAGAGAGGTAAAAACACCCTGCCACTTCTAATCTGTTAACAGTGGTCTTCTGATGCCTGTTGTGTCACCTTCAGCCTTACCTGCCAGAGTGAAGAGCTGGCCCTCTGTTTCCTTCGCCTCCCTTGGGATTAAAACCTTGTCTGGCTGATGCATGTTTTTCAGGAGTTGGAGGGGAGGGCCGAGGAGGGAGAATGTGATGGGATCAGGGTTGTATTCCCCCTGTCACAACAGCAGCCTAGTACAGCACCAGCCAGCCCCTAGCACAGCGCCAGCCTGATGTCGTTGCTTTCAGTCCCTTCCATGCAGCCAGGGCAGCAGTTGCGTGAAGCGAGGGGTTATTTCTTTTTGCTGGAGAGCATATGGCAAAGACAACGCAGATCACCGTCTGCAAAGCTGCTGATTGCATCTAGATTTCTGTGGCCTGCTATGCAAATCGAGGTGCAAAGAGTTAGGATGGGTGCCACTGTGAAACAGCGTTGAAAGCCACATATTGCCAGCAGCTTTGCCTGTGCTTGCTTTGAATTTTCACTGGCCAGCAGATGGTGATCTGGATGTTAGCTGTGGGGAACGTCTTCTGCCTTTAGCCCTGTCCTGACACGCAGGTAGCACTGGTCCTGTCCCCGTTTATGGACACTGAAATTTTTTCATTTGCCATGTAAGTACAGGTTAACTTCTTTGTGAAAGTCTCAAATCCTTTTCAAAGCCTTGGCTCTACTCCAGCAGAGCCTGTCAAGGTAGTTGTGTGTGAGAACTGCTTCTAGCCAGAGAGGAGTTAAAATTGACCATGAGAGGGATCAGCGAAATGTAGTAAAGATAACACAGTGAAGAAAAACTAGGCTGGTTTAAACACGTTTGTTTTCTTATCATGGCAGACACAAAGTAGCTATTCTTTGGTGGTGGAAGCAAAAGACCGTGGTGGTGGATTAGGTGGGAATGCTGCAACATGTTCTTTAGAAATCAAGATTTTGGATGTCAATGACAATCTGCCTGTTGTTGAAAATCGTGCAGTAAGTACATTTATCACAGTATTTGGCATGTTATTACACCTGTTGGTATCCCATTGCTTAATAACGAGGTTCTGCAAACTTTCTTGCACGGGTGGAATGAAGTAAATCATTACATCTTTATGAAGAAGAATGTTTTTTGATTGCAGTTTGAAGGAAGCATTGAAGAAAACAGAGCAAACGTGGAAATTCTGCGAATAAAAGTATTTGACAAAGATGAAGAGTTTTCTGATAACTGGCTGGCAAACTTTTCATTTGTTTCTGGCAATGAAGGTGGCTTTTTTCGTATAGTAACGGATACCCAAACAAATGAAGGAATTTTGACTCTTGTGAAGGTTAGTATATCCTTTAGAGACTCATCTTTAAATATTAGAGTAATTTATTCCCTTTAAGCTGCCATACAAGCTATTTATATTCAGTCAGTATGTAAACTATAAATTTACATGGTGGACGCTCCTCCTTTGGCATACTCTTTGTTGGTGTATTCAGTAATTCTGTGCAAAATCATTATTTTTTTCCAGCTTTACCATTTACTTTCTGTGTGATCTCAAATATATCTAGTGGGGCAGAAGCCCCGAGTTTCCCTGTTGTTTGAGCAACAGTGCTAATAAAATGCTGTAAAGTTTCCCATATTTTTGCTCTCCTTACTGATCTCAGTTTAAATTTATTTGCCATGGCCACAGATAACATTGCAGACAACACCTACTCCGTGAGCCATGGGCAACAGACTTTTATTAATTTCCATAAATTGAAATTATGAAAATATTTTCCATAAATGGAATTCTTTATTTTATGAATTTCACTCCCCTTCGGTCCACAAGAACTGAAAATGCAGAGTGTCCTGAGTATTTTTTTTCTTTTTTTTCCCCTCTGGTTTTGGTATCAGAAAACTGATAACTGTAAAAGATTGATAAGCGTTATTAAGTAAATTAATTGGTTTTAAAAAAACCATACAAATGGAAGAGGCAAGTAATATTGAGCACCAGTTCACTGAAGGTAGGGACAGAATAGATGGGTAGGACTCATTGTACCTACCTTAAATTAGTTTAAATTCAGTATTATAAAGACATCCCTATGGTGCCATCCATTAAAAATGAGAAGTCTTCCTTATGTACTTCTAAAGAGTTTCAAGTATTATATACTCTGGTAACATGTTAACTGACAGTTCTTTGCACTGTGGCATCCTAAATATTTAAATAGGGATGCTACAGTATTATTTAAATAGGATTATTTAAATATTAAATGCATGAATATTGTGTAGATATCAGATTCTGTCAAATTCTGAGTGTTTTTGTTGGGTTTTTTTATTGCTGCAGGAGCTGGATTATGAAAAAATGCAAAGCCTGGACTTGGGCATTGTTGTTACAAACAAAGCAGAGTTCCACAAGTCAATTAAACACAGTTACAAAGTACAAACAATTCCAGTCAGAGTTAATGTGGTTAATGTGCGGGAAGGCCCTGTGTTCCCTGGTGGCACAAAAATTATTGAAGCAAGTGAGAAACTGCAGATAAACCAGGTTATTGGACAGTACCAAGCCTATGATGAAGACACTGGAAAAATAGCACAGAACATTACGTAAGAATCTTATTATAACCATCATAACTGAGTATGTCAGAAATCACATCTTATTGTAAAAGTGTGTATATTGAACTGAAATAATTTCAAAGGCAGTAATTTTCTACTGTGCATATTTTACACCTAAAACAACATAATGATCATCATCTTCAATATTCTATTATGCAGAAAATAGCTGAGGTGAAAATCCTACTTGTTTTGTTGTATGTGGTGAGACATGAGTGTTTGGGCTGAAGTTGTCCATGCTTGTGTCATGCATGTTTAATTTTGACAGTAATTTACTCATCTGATTTCATCATCTGCAGAAACTTTAGGAAGAAATATTCAGAAACATGTAGTGATCGGACAGAAAGGTTGTGAAGCACATAAATCTGTGTGTGTGTGTTTAGCTTTCAAATCGTAGCTCTTCAGATAAAATGGCGTCGAACCACCACTGTAGCTTTTGCAAATGGTGCAGACCAGCTGAGGTGTGTACCCACTGGTGGACCCCTCTCCCCCACACCTGTAATACAGTCTCTCCTGGGTGGCTGCTGCTGAGCTTTTGCGGTGAACAGGGATGGAGAGGAAGAGGACGATGACCAAGAGCACAGCTCCCTTTCCTGCTCCAGTCTCACTCCGAGTCGACTTTTTATAATGCCTCCGCACATAAATCCTGGCTCTAGAGGGAAAGTCAGGTTTCAGCGTTCAGGGTAGGTTTATAATCTTAGGTTTATAGCTGAAACCAATTCCAGTGGCAGGAGTGTCAGACCTCAGATCTAGGGATTTTGTCTGTTCTATTAAACGAAGAGTAAACTGTGAAGCTGCTTTTTCCGCTGATGATTGCTTTCTTCATTATAAATGTGTACATCTTTGTATGTGATTTTAATCAGATACATGAAAGGAAGAGATACAGCAAACTGGATCACAATCAACTCAGTCACGGGGGAAATCCAACTTGCCAATAAACTTGATTATGAGTCGTCTTATGTAGTAAATGGTACCTACACTATCACCATGTTGGGTATAACTACTGGTAAGTTGCAAGGGTTTTGTTTTCACGCTAATTGGTTTATGTAGGGTTTACGCTGCCTTTCTAGGTTTAACCTCCCTATCTTTAACTGCCTAAAAGTTAGTTACCTAGTGCAGTTTCCCATAGGCTCTGTATTTAGAGGAGAGACCCAGGCTTACACTGAAATAGGATGAACCTTGGAAAGAGTTCCCAAGGTGCCTGTTTCGTTTCTTTGACTAGATGGAAGTGAACTTCTATAAAAGTTTTGCGAAGACCAAGTCTGATAAGAACATCCCTTGTCAAGATAGAAATTGCCAGTATCTCAGCATGCTAATTGGCAGCCTTCAGAGTACTGAGTTTTCTTGAATGATAACCCGGAAAGACTCCCTGAACTTTTTGTGTAACTAATTAGAATTCTTCTTTTATAATCTGCACGTTACTGTGTAACCACACATAGGAAATACTTTTTTTTTTAAAGAAAAAAAAAGTAAAATAGTAAAACAGCTTACCTTCAGAAGAACTTTTTCAATATGTTTATCAACATTAGGAATTAAATAGTGCTCCCACAAGCTCCAGAGAGAGCTCTTTCAACTTATTTCAGCAATGTTTGTGGATTGGAAAATATTCAATTCTTTATTTTAAGATGATTGTTTTGCACAAATAAATTTAACTTTTCATATTTAAAATCTTAGATGTTCCGAAGAAAACGGTCACCGGCACAGTCATTATTCAAGTTAAAGATGAGAATGATAACTGCCCAGTTCTTGTGAACCCTGTGCAGACTGTGTGTTCAGATGCAAAATTAGTTGATGTTACAGCTAATGATTTGGACAGTTACCCAAACAGTGATCCCTTCAGCTTTGCTGTCATTGATGAGCCAGAAGGGACGGCAAAAAATTGGGTTATTGCATCCAGAAATGGTAAGAAAATGTATTTTTAATTACTTTCAGTTCTTCGGAGTCCTAGTGTTGTGATTTGTTAATTCCAGTCAAACTGACCGTTTGGCTGATCCAGACCAAAACAACCTGTATATATGGAGTTAGGCATGAAGACACATCACTTGTGTTCTGCTCTCTTCTCTCTAATGCTATAAAAGCACAGTCGTGTCTTCTGGGCCTTGTTGCCTTCGCTCAGTTGGACCATATTTGTGCAGTTTGATGACGCGTATGTGGTGATGATGATTTCATGGGTAATGCTGTGATCAAGCCATTCCCATCTTTCCAGAAAAAGAATGCAGTGATGGAGGATGTTTTTGTTAAAACTGAGCTTGCAGATTTAGAGTAACTGTAGCCAGTAACATAACCAACTTATAAATAAATAAATCTGTCTGCACAGTGGGCCTTGAAAAGGGGAAACAGTGTAAACTTTCCAAGACTGTCCAGCACAGTAGGAACAGAAATAATTCAGAAATCATAAATAATTTTAATGAGTATTTCAAAATGAGATCAGCATTTTCTTCTTACATTTCTGTTCCTGTAAGCCTGGGAAATGCTTGAAGGAAATGCTTCAGGTAGACCGAAGGTACCAGAAAGCACTTCAGACTCATTATTCTGTCCTCCGTAATACTACAGCAAACACTGCAAAGCGATCGGCAGTCATCATAATGGCCAGGTTTAGGACCAAGAAGGAATCTTCTTAGCTTTCCTCACCCCATTTGCAGCCGGACTAGTAGCAATTGTAGAAGTCACAACTCTTCCAAACAGGGTGGTGTTCCCCAGCTGGGAACATCATCTGGGCATCTCTTGCCTAGTTGTGTCCTTGATGTGACACGGCCACAGGAGCAGGTGATACGCTGGCTCCCCAGTCTCTGCCTGTGGCCTACGACAGATTAATCTCCTAAGGACTGAAGCTGTTTTATTGTGGATTCAGCCTTTACCTACCTGGATGATGTGTAGGTTAACACTACATAGGCGGTTGGGCTGTCTTCCATGATGTCTCTGGTGATGTGAAACTCTTCACAATTATCTGAGACCGCAAGTGAGCACAGCTGCTTTGTTACCAGCATGAATTACATGATAAAAATAAGAGCACGTACACTGTAGCAGCAGCTGATTAAACTTCACTCCATTGCACTGGCTGCATTTAACTGGAGGGGTCTTGGGAGGCTGTGGTTTTATTTCCCTTAGTTTACAGGAGTCAACTTTCTCTCCACTCATTTCTTGTCTTTTGTTTTTCTTTAACCGCCTCCTCTGCCTCAGGCACCAGCATACAGTTGGTACCACAAAACCTGAAGCTGGGAAGAACTGAAGTTCGCATCTTAATAAAGGATTTCCAAGGGTTCAGCTGTGCTCAGGCACAGTCTCTGCAACTGACAGTTTGCAAGTGTGCAGATGATGGTGTATGCAAAGAGAAATATATTGGCAATAAGTCGGTGGGTCTGGGACCAGGAGCAGTTGCGCTAATCATCTTGGCTTTTTTACTTCTACTGCGTAAGTAATTGTTTCATATTATCTTGGAAGCACTGTAAATATGATCTGTAAGGCATCAGGAATGAAACAGTCTGGCTTTCAGGTTTTATCATCTTGATATATTCTGTGTAAACTCCTAGTCTGTGTGAAGTCACGGCAAATCCCCAACTAATTTTAGTCACATCAGCGCTTCACCCTCAAAGGATTTCAAGCAGTGCATTTTAAAGTCAATATGTACAACTTTAATATTTGTTTATGGTGCTCTAAATAACACGTGGGGAAGCAGTGAGGAACCCTTTCTGTGTTCTCACATCTTGTCATGTGAACCTAACTCTTCCCACTCAAACCACGGCATTTTCTCCACTTCTTTCTCCCTCACTGCAGACCCAGGTCTGGTGCCTTGCTCTGAGCAATGTATGACATTGCTCTTTAGTGAGACAGAACAGAAGTTCGAAAAGAAGAGAAGAATGCTTGGAGTTAGGGTACAGTCATGCACCAGCAGCGCATTTAGAACTGCAGTAGTTTATTGCTTGTACTGGTAGCAATCTAGTTGTGGCAAAACAAAGTTCATGCCCCATAAATATGCTGTGCTCCTGAAACTGGATGTTTTTAAGTTCCCCAGGCAGTGCCCTAGGCATGTCATAGGAGTAGTGAGGTGA
Source organism: Falco cherrug (assembly GCF_023634085.1). Classification (NCBI taxonomy): domain Eukaryota; kingdom Metazoa; phylum Chordata; class Aves; order Falconiformes; family Falconidae; genus Falco; species Falco cherrug. Next base: position 53,631,178 of record NC_073699.1, on the reverse strand, counting down.
AATTTACATGACACCATGTCATTAGCAGGAGGAGTTAGAAATGCTGAGGTTGTACAGTGAAATTTAGGGCTTGGGTTTGGTATATGAGATCTTCGGTAGAAGTATAGCTACATTACATGCATGATCATCTGCAGGGCTGAGGCTCTGATGGGTTAATTGTCAGTTTACTCTCTAGGAAACCAACCTGGCATATGTTTTTAAGAAATACCTTGAATATTTGGGAGCCTGTCTTCAGTCTTTATTAGCTCTCATACTGATCATTAGCTCATTAAAGATAAATTTTGGTGTGGGCACTGGCCAAACTTTGGTATTGGCTATTAGCGTGCTTTGACCCTAATAATCACATAGTTAATAGTAAACTTCTGTTTCCTTGTAGTTGTCCCACTGTTACTGCTGCTGTGTCCCTGCGGATCAGGAGCAAAGGGATTTGCTGCAATACCGGACTACAGTGAAGCAACATTGCATCAGTGGAACAGTGAAGGAGCAGCTCCCGAGGAGAAGGCATGTATCCCTAAGAGCATTTCGCTTTGATTTCTATCCAAGTGTTCGGTTTGGCACTTGGCACCTCTTCCACATTACAGGCTGATGTTTCAAACTTGTACAGCAGATTTTAACCGCACATGAATATTAATTAAAATTAACCCTGTGAGGCTCAGCGAAGGATGCATGGACGATGAATTCCATCAGCAGCTCTAGAAAAAACAACCATAATGTTTAAATCCCAAAGTAAAGGGAAGGCAATCAAGCAAATATTGATGGTATCTGAGCAGAAGATAGGAATGTGGGGAAAGCATCCTTACTGTAAAGACTGAAGCATTTGCATTTGCAAGCCTGGAATGTTCTGCACCCCTTTGGGAGTATGGTGAAGCAGGGAAGGCATGGGTTATACAGCTTAGCTTCTCTTCATTAGTTCAGAGTTTCAGGCTGCATTTTATATTACTTCCCTGTGTATTTGCCTTCTTAAACAGAGGAAATTGTTAATTGAAAAGAAAAAAAAAAAAGGGCAGAAAGTGCAAAACTGCAGAAAAACCCATTTTTGAAAAATAAGGGCATGACACTGACATGCTTCTGCACAATAACAAAGAAACAGAAGTAAGGTAAAAGACTGATTTAGGGCTAATGATCACACCAAATTCTTGTTAAAAGACAATTAACAGGGAAGCCAAACTTCTAGAAAAGAAGAAAGAGCCAGGCAGCACCATAGAGGCAGTGCACACTCCCTTGCTTTGTGTCTGAGAAAAGCTGGGCAGAGTCTTTCTTGGAACAGCTGAGCTCCCTGGAGTTTTGCAAGCCCTTTTTTGGTGTGGGTTTTTGGTTTGTTTTTTTTTTCCCAGCTTTCGCTCCCAAGCCTTTGAGTTTAAAGAAAGCAGTGATCTATGGAAACATTTCCATGATCCTTCTTGGGAATGCAGTTGTGGAAGCTGCACCCTCTTTCAGGAGGCCTTTTTGCAGCAACATGTATAGGTGCGAATTCAAGCAAGTTGTAAGACAGCACCCTCCCAGGTCCCACCCAGCCCCACTGCTGGTTTGGTGAGTTCCGTGTGCTAGACAGCACAGCTTTCATGTCACATCCTAATTTGTGTTGTTTATGTAGCCAGTGCAAAGCTTCATCCCACCCACTGCATCAGGGAACTCGAAAGGAGCAACCAGTGAAGTGACAGCAGCAGCAGGAATGAGTGGAGAGGAAACTGCAGCAGGAGGAAGCAGCTCTGCCTCTCACATAAGAGAGCATCACACCACTATTACTAAGGACAGATGGGAAGAGCAAAGACATCTCCTTTCTGGTGGGGAGTATGGAGCCATGGCAGCTGGAAGGGCTGAAGGCATGGCAGGTCTAGAAGGCAAGACAGTGGTGGCTGGAGGAGGAGTCGCAGTGGGAGCAGCAGGAGCCATGAATGAAGAATTTTTAAGAGACTACTTCAATGACGTAAGCATATGACCTGAAAATAACAGTAGTTTGATATTTACACTTAGTGTTGAGTGTATATACAAACGGTCCTGATACAGTGGTCAATGTTGTGTGCCTGTGGAGTTGGGGGCATTAAGGATTTTTGGGTTAGACTCACATGTGGGACTTTGAGCATGGCAATGCTCAGTCTTGTAGCACTGGGTGCTTACAAAGTCTCCCATGATGAGACCCTTCTTCTGAGGGAGGTACTTGGGAATGGGATCCAGAATATTCAGCAGTGACCAAGGAGCCCCTTGCCCAGGAAGAAGCCGTGAGAAAGACTGCGATCTAAATCTCAGGGACTTAGGCACATTAAACTGGCCTGTAGGGAGGCACCTATGACTCATTGTGAGTCACTGCTACAAACTTTACTGTGGAGCAGGTTTTTGAAAGATAAGCAATAGATGTCATACGGTAGAGGGTGGGTCTGCATTTTCAAAGTAGCTGATGAAGTAGGTGGTGCTGGACTTGTCTCTTTGCCCAGCAGCCTGAAAGGGCCATTCTTCAGAAGCATATGAGGCACATGTTGCAATCCCCTTTCTGACTATTTTATTGGTGACCTAACCATGGACCAATAAGCTGTTCATACTCACTGTGGCTATTCCTCTTTGCACATCATTAGTTCTTAGGCTGCTGAGCTCCTTACGCTGAAAGTTTCACTTCCATATGCCAGGGAGTGTGTGGATTGTTCATCACCTATACGAACAAAACATCTTCAGACCCTGCAGCTGGCTGATGATGGGGTTTTGCAGGGGAGCAGCAGCGCGGATTTGAATCAACACCCCAGGCTAGGGAAGGATTTGAGCTTAAGATACTTGCATGTCTCCTGAGTGCTGTAGCTATTGATCTTCTGGGTGAACAGATGCAACAGTAGCACCTCTACTTTCCTTCCGCTTTTTACGCTTCCTAATATTAAGACATAGTTTAAACACAGCTGCTTGCTGAAGTCCTGCAGGAGGGCTTAGTAAAGGTCACGCTACAGTACTCTACAGCTTCTGGGAGGCTAAAATTTCTTGGATTATAGGGGGGAAAAAACGCCAAACCAGACAAATGACCACATTGAATAGTTTCAGATGTGTGCTGATTTTTGTCAAAGCATCTCGGGTAGTGTGCCTACTTCCAGGATCAAACACAAATAATCATCCACTCAATTTGGGTCTGGATATATACCACATTATACAGATGCCTAAGCCTAATATACGCCCTGGAATGTCAAATGTGGCAGAAAAGTGGTTCTGAGCACAGGCCAGCAACCATATTAAGTAAAGCTGGTTCAGCAGGCCCAGAGGATTTGGCTGTCTTCACTCCTGGAACTGGAGCTGGTGCAAGCACGTACACAGATATTCGTGCTAGCACTGGCAGCAGCTCCATTGCAGATGCTGTTTTCAGACAGAGCTGGCCCTGGAAGCACTATAATGAGAACCCGTGAGCATGCCTTGTTGCAAAGCAGCCTGCATAGAGCCTAAAACTTTATGTGCTGGACTGTGTTCCCATACTCATCAAGCCATTTAACTTCATGATTTGTTTGCTGTTGGGCTCCTTGGGTGTGATACAGCAGGCTTGTGGTAGTGAAAAGAGCCATGGCAGGTGATAACATGTCAGCATGTACTCATTAAATGTGTGTTTAAATATTAGGGTACTCTCAGGCATGGTGTTGGCACTGTCCCACAAACACCTAGTTGGAGGTGAAGTTCATTCAGTGAACCAAAATAAAAGCAAGCGTTTTGTGAAGATGGAGCGTTATCACAAGTGGTACAGTTCCTGGTAGGAGTAGCAGCAGGTGGTTATAGTACCCAAGATTTTCAGTTTAACCTCAGATTTTTCTTCTCATCAAGTGTACTGTCAAGTTCAGACTAACTTCAAAAAACCAAAACACTTTTATGTACTACCCTTTTTTGGTTGATGATTTCTGTGGGTTCAGTTAAATTTTCTTACTTCAACCTTTCTGACCAAGCATTCCTTATTTTCAGATTGATTATGTCTAGAGCTGACATCAATGAATTTTTGCTTGCTTTTGTTTTTTGTCTGTAGAAAGCTGTCTCTTTTGCGGATGAAGATGAAGCCCAAGCTGCAAATGACTGTCTCCTGGTTTATTCCCAGGGAGAGTCAGGCTCCCCCCACGGTTCCATCGGCTGCTGCAGCTTTATTGATGGTGATCTTGATGACCATTTCCTTGATGATTTAGGAGACAAATTTAAGACTCTAGCAGAAATATGCATAGGCAGACACATCAACATGAAAGATGGTAGCTCCAGGAATGAATCGGGTTTTGGTCTTAATGATGCAAAGTCGCAGTTCTTAGATCCACAGAATGCTTCCAGCTCCAAACAAGCCTTTGCCCCAGGCAGCTGCTTCCAGCCCACCCCACCAGTGCACGTGGGCAGTGGTGCAGGACAAGACACCATGTCCAAGAAGGTGGTCACGGAAACAACCTTTGCATCCTGCTCTGGGCAGCATAATACCCGGCCCCTTCCCACAGCCCACACGGAGACCAATTTCACCACGGTGGAAACATGCTATTCTGCGGGGGCTCCTGCCTACTCTGCCAGTGTCTGTCTAGACCCCCAGTTTAAGGAGAACATAGTGGTGACAGAGAGAGTGCTGGCACCTGCATCAAGCTTGCAGGGTCTGGTGGAAATCCCCAGTTTGCCACACGGAAATAACATGGTGGTTACAGAGAGGATGGTGAAGTCGGAGAGTGCCGGGCCAGGAGCCCTGACGGTTCAGGATCTCCCTGACTCCCAGTACGTCGTGGTGAGGGAGCGGGAGAGGGTGCTTGTGCCCACTGCAGAGCAGGGCTCACTCAGCTTCCCCACTTTGGCAGAGGGGTGCAGTGTGGTGGTAAATGAAAGGGTGGCAACAGCCTCGGGGATGCAAAGCAGAGCCGAACAGGCAGCAGGTGCCAGCCTGGGAAGGCAAGGGCATGTGTTGATCACAGACTCTCTGCTTAACCAGGCAGGCTCCAACTTAGAAGGGCCACCTCCTGCTAGTGCCACGCTGAGCAAGTCTTCCAGGGTCACCAAATACAGCACAGTGCAGTACACTCGCTCGTAGCCTGGCCCCTTGCAGGGGTGGTGGTGTCCAGCACTCTGGTGTCCACGTGTGTCTTGCCTTGGGCTTTTTCTTAAGACCTGAATTTGCTGGAGCTCTCAGAATGACATGGACTTGCTTGCAGTAGTTTGTATAAATAAGGATTATGACCAGGAAGCTAGCAAAGAAATCTGCTCTTACATAACATTGGCAGCGATCCTTTTGAAGTGGAAGTGTGTGGGAAAAACGTAATTTCTTCTTTACTGTTTTTGTAATTTCTGTTATTATTCAGTTAGTGTAATAATACCACATAACCACAGCTGCATAATTATGGGAAAGCAGAAAAAAGAAGTCTAAAATCTAGTGATGGATAGTGGTGTGCAAAGCTGGTTAGGTTTCTGAACTGCTGTTTAGTGTGTCTGCTGAAGTCCCCCTTCAGGGGCATCAGTTTCTCATTGCCTGTTTGCCATCTATTACCTTGTGGGCCAGGGTAGCTCCTCCTAAACTGCAGCTGCAGATCTCTGCACCTTGGTGGATGTCTGAGAAATCTCCCCTTCCTGAGAAGCCAAGGCCACCAAAGCCAGTACATCCTCAGGGCAGTGGTGTGTTGATCTTCTGGAGGGATGTCACAACTTCGGGTTATCAGCATTTGTACCTTAAGCAATCAATACTTGCATATTAGCATTAGCACAGGGGTTAAAGAGAGTAAGTAGCAAAAAAGCTGAGAACTGCAATTTTTTTGGTACTTCAGTGTAAAAATTCCATTACTTGCCATGGGTCTAGGCTGACATGGACAAGTAAGCATTTGCATCGTATAGATTTTTTCATTGGCTCCTAACTGGTCCTTTAATAATATATGAGAAACAGCCAGGACTTAACCTTAGCTTTAAAGCTAGAGATTCAATCAGTAACTTTGCTAGCAAAGTTTATGGCCCTTAGACATCTGTAGGATATGATTTACAAGTGCAGTTAACTAAGTGATTTTAATTTTGTCTATGAATTGTCACAGGTACAAGCACAGAAATGCAGCCTGATACGTGTGCTTGTGTGTGAGGTTCTGCTGGCTCCAGTACCAGAGCTGTGTAGGCCTGTGTAGTGCCGTATAACAGCAATGTCTCTTGGCTCTGACAAGACAAGAGAAAGCTGCCTTTAATTCTCCAACAAATAAGACCATTTTTATGTGGTAAAAGCAGAAGCCAGTACTGCACTGTTTGGCACTATGTACATATGCATATGTAAATATTTGTATGCAGTTTGAAACACTTTAAAGTTAATTTTATAAAGGAAAAACTGTCATACACTCCTCATGTTTTCTCAGAGTAGGAAGCAGTATTTTAGATTAGGTATTGGTGCCACGTTTCTCTCATACCAGTAAAATCAGCAAGCTGGTCATACGGTGCTGCAAAACCAGTGTACCCGTGGAACTTTCTGGTTGTCTCCATCTCTCCTGGAGTTTTCCTGCATGCAGCTGCAGTTATGTTTTCCAGTAGTATGTTTTGCCTTTGGCTAGAAATGCTTTCAGTGTATTTGATTTTACTGATAAGGATGTAAAAGTTGATTCAAAAATATAAATATAAAAAGTAGGAACCGTGGCTATGCTTAACAGGAGGCAACTTGACAGACAGGCTGTTACATTAAGTGGAGTACTTCCAAGCAAATCAAATTACCCCCTTGCTTGGACCTGTTGGTTATTTAAGTACATGTATTTACTTTTAAGCAAGCACACAGTTTTAAGTGGTTACCACTTTTTCGTGCAGTTTAGAGGGAGTGAACTTATTTCTAACTTTTTAATGGAGTATTTCTGTGGTTTTATGCAATCTTGAAATAAAGAACTCTTACTGTATTTTTTTTTTTTAATATGTACTTCATTCGGTTTTAACATGGCCACCCCGGTGAAAACACCAACTTTCCTACTGCAAATAAATTTAAACATAGAATGAGGATTGGGATTTCCCAAAGAGCCTGAAGGAATACCTGAAAGATGCAGATGTAATAAAAGTTAGTGTCCTGCTAACTTACAGATTCCGGAAAAAAATGTAAATTCTGCCTGCTGGTGTAGCACACTAAATTCTGTAAGAATGGATGCAAAACAGCATCCCGTCCACAGATTTACTGGGCTTTGAGTCCAGTCTTCTAATGAGTTTATACATCAAAACAACATGGCTTAAAATACTGTCTCAGTTTTATAGTTGTTAAAACATCCAGAAGATTATGTAAGAGTCAGGACCGTGTCACAGAAATCCTGACTTCCCTGCGTATTGTTTATATAAAAACTTTTATCACAGATTGGCTAGTGCTGTAAAGAGTCTATTTGAATAGATCCATTAAGAGTGAATCCCCATTATTTGGCTTGGTCTTATACCAAGACTTCAGATGCTATCAGCATGTGCTAATGCTGGCAGAACATCAATCAGATTAACAAAGTCACTTCTAATGGAACTGTGTTTTGTAAATGATGGTGGCTGGTGGAAGGAATGTACAAACCCAAACTAATGGAAATGCCTGGTTAGCATCTGACCACCAGATAACCCTGAGACCAGGACTAGCCCTAGAAACTTATCTTTTCAAGAGATGCCTCATTCTGACTTTTCAGAAGTAAAAATGAAGTCTGTAATTTTCTTATCTAAAAATAACAGAGTGCAGTTATGCTGAAATACCAGCATGACAGGGACTGTATCCATGCTGCTTTTCCATGATTTATGTTTCCTCTGAATCCTCACCAGGTACAGCAGACTCCACGAGTATGAGCCAGGCTGCTGCAAGACAGCGCAGTCATCCCCAGTAGGAGGGTGAGGGGAGTCCCTGTCCCAAGCACCCACGAGAAAGGATTTCCTTTGTCAGACCTCGGTGTGTGCTTGGAGCCAAGTTAGGCTTTGCAAGACAGGACAGTCTTTTCCAAGCTCTGTTCTTTCCTGGGAATGTGACCATCAACCACCATCAAAGGCTTAAAGCTTGTCAGGGTTATCAGCTGTAAATCAGGGTTGTAATAGTTAAATAAATCAGCTGCTCTCCCCAGGAGAACGATGATAAGCGTTTATGGCCTTGAGGTGTTCCAAAAATGCATCACTCCCTCTTGAGCTGCAGTAGCAGAGCAAGTGGCTCTGGCTGTCTCCCTTACTGGCCCCTTCTCCCCTGGTGGCCTTTGAGCTCCCCATGAGGTCGAAACAGTGACAACCATCTGCCCTTCCCACCTCGTGGGCAGGAAAGTTGGCCTCTGCCTGGTACCAGTGGAGGCTTTCAAACGCATTCCTCCAGCTGAACCAACTTGGGTGAAAATCAGGAGGTGAGCTGGGGGTATCAAACGGCTTTTGCATCTGAGGACACAAGGCTGGGCTGAACAGGGTCCCCGAGGGGTCAGAGTGCCAGCTGGGAGTAGTTTTTGAGCCTGTCTTGTAGGACACAAGCTAGGAAGCCCAGCCCCTATGTGCCTGAGGTCCTGCAGGGGCTCAGCACATCATGCAAAATTTGCTGGCAAAGTCCAAGCTGCAGGGCAGGGCCCCTGTGGGACCTGTTCTTGGTGGGACGGGCAAAGTGGCCCCTGCCCACCGGAGCCTATGTAGGCTTTGGCCCAGGGGCTGTGCATGGAGGGAGCTGAGGGACCGCAGCTGGCACACAGCCCAGCCCTGCGGATGCCAGCCTGGGCTGCAGCCCACTGGTGGGGGCGGCACTCTGCCCTGTCGTAGCTGGGGAGGGTGTGGGCAGAGCGTGGCCGAGGGCCCAGGAGTTTTTGGCCTTTCCTTGAGGGATTTGAACCCACTGCTCTCCCAGACTGGGATGCTCCATGTGAGAACAGGCAACGTCTGCTGCCCTGCTGTGCACACCTGTAGCTGAAGCACACGCTCCGTTACAAAAGCTGCTGCAAATGACAAAAAGAGTTCGCATGGATTCAGGGCACAAGTGCACAGAAAAGCAAGCCATCGGGGGGGTCCCCACTCTGGGAAAAGCTGATAGCTGAGACTCCTGGTGTGAAGGCCTTCTTCCATAGGCATCCCCTTATGATGATGGCGGGATACAGAACAAGAAGAACTCTTGGCATGATCCAGGAGAGGCTCGATGTCAAGAGAGAGCAGCACAGCAGTCACCTGAGGCAAAGGGACAGTAGATTAGGGAGATAACTGGAGGAGGAGAGACAGGGTGTTTTGCTTTCTTTGCAGAGAGAGCAATCCCTGAATAAAAAACGGATGCAGGATAGGGCCCTGACTGCCAGATAAGCCATGTCCAGTGCCCCAACCCTCTAGTGAGAGTCTCTGCCAAGAAACAACTGCACAAACGTAGCCGTTGTGACCCTTGAACCACACAAAGCCCTTGCAGTCACCAGCTCCCAGTTTCTCTGGGTGGCCTCGCCTCAGGATACAGCATTGCAGGTGATCAGGTCTCCCCAGCACATCCTATTGCTCAGCACCCTGGCAGCTGAAAATCAAACTCAGGACCACCACCCCAAGAGGGGGATAGAGGGCAATGCAAGTTATGCAGAATAGATCCTGAAAGCTGCTCCCAAAATGGGCTTTTTTATCTAACTTCAGGGGCTGCCGCACAGAGCATCACCATGTCCGCAGCTCTCGGCAGCCTGCCTGCCACAAAGACAGCTAACTCTGGGCAGTACCAACTGCTGGAGCATCTTGGGTTTTGCAGTCCCAGAGGATACGGACAAAATAAGGTGTACCAAGAACTGGCACCAGTGGCTATGTCATTCTCTCACTGCACCACGTCTTTATTTCAACAGCTGGAAAAAAACACCAAAGTAGACAAAGTTGCAGACGTAATTTTGAGGCAGAGCAGGACCGGGTACCTGTTCCCCTGTTGCATGGGCGTGGTATATGGGGAGGTTATCCTCATTTTTACAGCTCCCCATTCATGGAGCCACTGAGGCTGTAATGAAAAGGGCACAAGGGTAGGGGGCCACAGCTAAAAATTGCATTTTTATTTAATACTAAGTAATTTTTTTTATGTGTCATATGTTGAGGGAAACTTCTGTCATTACCCTGTATTAGCTGGGGAAGTCCGGAGAGAGGAAGATTCACACTGTGCAGATGTTCTTTCTAGTTACTTCATTATTTTCTTACAGTTACTGAGATACGTGTACAAAGTGTTAGCACTGGTTTTAAAATTGCCCTGAAACTCATTTCTTTGAAATATAGAACAGAAAGTGTCTTCAGTTGGATGGTGAGAATGCCTCCAGAAGGTGCTGTGGATGCACTGGGGGGAAAACCTCACGGCAAACAGTTTGTTCTGCGGGGCGCTGGGGGTGGGAGGGTTTATAGCCCTCCCGCCTCAGCCTCAAGCTGGTTTCTGACCTAAGATTCAAATGTTTCATCATAATATTTCTCTTAGATCTGTTATCTCTAGCAAATAAAACTCAGAGATGATGTATTACCTCCCAATGATTAAGCAACAAACTGCATTGATTCACTGGCTAATGATTATCCAAGATCTTTGCAGCGTGGCTAAAGTTTAAACCCTGGGGGAGTGCAGGATTTGAGAGGACAGGGCTGGTACCAACTGACAGGTCTCCCTCAGGCCTTGAAACCAGCCTCCCAAAGCAGCCAACTACCCTTCTCCTGCTGGGGATGGGGTATCTGGGAGCAGGTATGGGACACAGGATGGTGATAGACACTGAGCTGCTGGGAGCAGCTTGGTGGTAGTGACATGGCACTCGGCAGAAGGAGGGCACAGGCTTCAGCAGGGCCCTGGGCTGGGCTGTGATAGCCTCCCTGGGTGACCTCCAGCCTGGCTGGTTGCCTTCCTCACCTCTTGCCGCCCACGCTGGTCAAGCTGGTGGCCTCCTTTCTTCCTTTGATTTCTTCCTCTTGTGAAAAACTCCCAGCATCGCCTCTCTGATGTAAGGCAGATATTTTTTCTCTTTTATTTTTAGTCTGCAAGCATTACCAGTTACTCCTTTCATCCTTTCTAGAAAAGAAAACTAAAAGCAGAGCTTCCAAGTAGAAGGAATTATGTATTTATGCATCAGCTCTTAGATGGAGCCAAATCACGTCTCCCGGCTGATGCATTACACCTGCTGTAACTCCCATCTGAGAACACAGCTAGTGCTGGCAGCGGGAGATGTGCTCTGTGTGCAAGGGCCCTCGTGTTTTGCGATTTATCATCCTGTGGTAGACTTAACACTTTTGTCCTGTAGCCAGCAAGCCTGACTTCTGCAACAGCAGGGAAGAAGGAAAGCCTCTCACACTCCTTTTGAATTGGGAACCCAGCGAGGTACTGTCAAAATAATAAGCCTGTTTAAGAAAAGCTTCCTTATCATCCATCCTACCTTTGTTTTGTTCCTGCAAGCAAGATCTGGGAGAACTGAAATACAGATCCATAAAAATTTCCACAGTCCTGGTAACTTGTAGATGGGCTATTCTTCCTCCCTACACTCTGCCTCACTAGAATAAAGTATTTTTCCCTAACACAAGCAAACCAAACCGTATCCAGAGTTCTGTGGGAGGATTTTCAGGCATCTCTTAAAGCAAACAAGCAAATTAGACTTAGTATAAAATGACGAAAAGTCTGCTGGCTCCCTAAATGCCCCAAACACCCTTTTCCAGGTTAAATACCACCTTAATGGGTGGTGCTAGTGGAATTAGTTAGTAGCTGATCTTACTGCACTTTGGACAAATGGCTGTCAACTGGGGCAGCTGCAGCCCAGAAGACAACAGCAGGTAAACAGCTGGAGCGGATCTCAAGGATGTGTCCTGAAGAAGGGGTGGAGGATCATTCTCACATCCCTATTCTTCAAATTGATGAGTATTTAAATATTTAATACCATGTGAAACAAGTCCAAGCAGAGTGACCTTACAGCACCCTTGAAGCTGCTAGTTTGGATGCTCTTCTCAAAGAAAGGGAAGATGAGATAGAGCTGAATGCAGGTCTTAATGAAAATTTCCCTTACAACTTGAAAAGAGGCAACCACCATTACAAACTGTGCCTCATTCTGCTGATGTTACTTCATAAGATTAGCTCAAAATACTTGTGAGACATTCTGAATCACATTTTTTTGAAACATACAGCTAGAAAAAAAATAATCTCAGCTACCTTTAAATCCTCAACCCTTCCTGTTGTTGTTCTCCTCCTTTCATATCCAAGAAAACTCCTGCAAACTGGTTTAAAATTAAAAGAAGACATAAACACTTTGCACCTGCTGAGCATAACACAATATTAGGATCTAGGAAAACACCCACAGTAAAATTGGACTCCTAAATTAATCCAGTTCAGTAGAGAAGTATAGTTAGCTATTCAAGGATTAAGGGAGTCTGTTAAAGGAGATATTTAATGAAGCTTTCTGCTAAAAAATCCTGAATGTTCAAGGCCCCCATTAACCCACTTATAAGAGAGATTTCAGTGTATTATTTACGAAAGATCTCGCCATTTTATTGTGTTCCCCTCCCTACAAATCCCACTGGTAACCTGTAGTGCAGTCTGGCATCCCACTAGTGGTTTTGGCTGGGATAGAGTTAATTTTCTTCATAGTAGCTCCTAAGGTGCTCCATTTTGGCTTTGTGACCAAACCAGTGTTGATAACACAGGGACGTGTCAGTTATTGCTGAACAGTGCTTGCACAAGCATTAAGGCCTTGTCTGCTTCGCACGTTGCCCTGCCAGCGAGCAGGCTGGGGCTAGGCAAGGCGCTGGGAGGGGGGACAGCTGGAATTCTACAGCCACGGTGGGAAATCCAAGAGGAAGGGCAGAACGCGGTGCTGTCCCAAAGTGTCTGTATTTACTTTTCAGATATACTATTCAGGTTTTTCACTGATGAGTATAGTATTCTGTCCTATGACAAAACAAGAAGAATACTGCTTTTGCCACAGATGGATGGAACAGGAACATTCCTGATGTGATTTGGTGTGAGGAGCAAGAAAATAATTTGAGGTAGAAAGCTCCAGAGCACTGAAGTTCTGCTGCAGAAACGATCTCAGGCTCCTGAAAGCTGATATATTGGATCAACTGAAGTTTGGGATTAGCAGAAAAGGACAGTGTGACACAATACGTGATGGCATGGAAGAAGGAAAGAAGCTGTTATTTTAAAAACTGCTTCTGGAAGAGAATGTGCTGAACATACCTCTCTGCCCGAGCTTACCAAGTTATCTGCTGTGTGTTAGAGAGAAATAATCTGTGAGGAGTGTTTGCTGCAATGGATGGAATTTGTACCACAAATAAATTAGCAGTTAGTACCCCCAGGATTCTTTTCAGGGAGAGCCTCCTTTGAAAAGCCCTGCCCCTCAGATAACCCCGCTTTGTTTCTCTCCCACATCCACCTTTTCCTGCTGTGCTCTGTAGCCAGATTAAAGGATCAACAGGGATCGAAATACTCCCCTGTGCCGCCTACTCATCCGGCAGACCTGGCGCTTTTGCTGTTTAGGGGAGCTGGAGTCTGACAGGATCTGACCCATCCGGGTGCATTGCGTTTGTGGAGCATTAGGAAAGAAATCCAGGCTTCCAAAGGGAAGGGAAATTTGCCTTAAGCTTTTTTTTTTTGCTTTTTTTTTTTTTGCTTTTTTTTTTTTTTTTTAATTCGTTTGTTTTAGTGACAGAATTACTTTTAGTTCTTTACGGCTGGCTCCGCCTGCCAGAACAGATAAGGCTCTGAACCACAGCGCCGGGGAATGGACAGGCGTTTGCCCTGGTGCCACTGGGAACTGGTTTATCACCTCCATCGCCGGCCGCTGCCCAGCCGCCTCCCCGGGGGCACCAGGGCGGTGGCACCTCTCTGGACGCCGAACCACCAAACTAAACCTTCCCCTCCGCAGAGCAAAGCGGGGCGGCCGCTCCCCCGCCCGCCCCTCCCTGGGAAAAGAGGGATTTTCCCGGCGCCGGTGGCCGGCCCCGCGGCGGGTAGCGGAGGCCGCCAGGTGGCAGCCCGCGATCGCGCCGCGCGCTCCCGCCCGGGGACACCGGGGGCGCCGCGGGAGGCTCGGCCGGGCCGGGGCTGCGGGCTGGGGCGGTGCCGCCGCACCCCAACGGCGCGGGCAGCGGGCAGCGGGCAGCGGGCAGCGGGCAATGGGCGGGCAGCGGGCAGCGGGCAGTGGGCAATGGGCGGGCAGCGGGCAGCGGGCAATGGGCGGGCAGCGGGCAGTGGGCAGCGGGCAGCGGGCAATGGGCGGGCAGCGGGCAGCGGGCAGCGGGCAGTGGGCAGTGGGCAATGGGCGGGCAGCGGGCAGCGGGCAATGGGCGGGCAGCGGGCAGCGGGCAGCGGGCAGCGGGCAGTGGGCAATGGGCGGGCAGCGGGCAGCGGGCAGCGGGCAGCGGGCAGCGGGCAATGGGCGGGCAGCGGGCAGCGGGCAGGCAGCAGGCGGCCGCACGCACCCCCGCAGTGCCGCGCCGCCGGCAGGCCGCCCCGGCGCCGTTGCATCTGTCAGGTTTTCGGTCCGGTTAGCGAGGCGCCCTCTCGGGCGTTAGTGTCAGCGGCTGTGCTCCATGAGGCCCGTGGGAAGAAAGAGCCAGATCCTGGGCTGCAAAACAGCCTCTCTCTTATGTTTCCTTTCGTGTAGGTAACAAATCCAAGGAATAATGATTTTTCTAGCTTTGTCACCGATCTCTTAAAGAAGATGCTCTCTGGCAACATGCCAACACTTGACGGCATTTTTCTGTCAGAAGCTTTGACACACTTTGCAATGAAAAGGAATACGCTGCTCAGCCTGGTTACAGCTCTGCAGCCACCGAGAGTCATCCCGGGGGAGCACTGCCTTCCCTTACTGGTCTTATCACCCAGTAATGCCAGAGCAGAGCCTCCAGCAGGGAGCGACCCCCCCGCCCCCCTTGCCTTCACTCTTCCTCCTCTCAACTTGGCAGGAGTTTAACCTCAGGGAACTCCGCCGGCGTGCTGGGCTTCTACAGGCGGTGACTCAAGCTACAGGGGCAGAGAGGAAAAGATGTCCCAGCATCCCAGTTCACTGTGCGGTGGTTTCTGTATGATGGTCACCCTAAGTCAAAAGGAACAACTGAGCAGTGACACCTTTAGAAAAGAGACCCGGTATGGATATAACAGTTTTAACAGCAAAAATTAAGAAGGGATCCAGAAAAAAAAAAATTACACAGAACAGCAGAAGATGTCCCCTCCCTCAGAAAGCTAACGGTCTTGTTATGTGCTATGCAACACAGTATATTTTCCACCCCTTTTCTCTCTCCTTGCTTTGTAGGTTTTCTGCAGAAAGCTGTTTTTCTTCTATCAGTGCTTCTTTCTTTTGTGGTCCACCCTTTCCATCCCACTATGCTGGAAGAGTCATAAGAGGAGACTAGACGACCTAGGGTCAAGACTAGAGCCTATTTGCCATGAAGGCGCTATTATGTTTGCTTCATCAGGTTCCACTTGGTAGTTTCCTCAGCATCTAGGCAAAGGCACCACCAGAGGGTCCAGGAATTCCTTTTTCTTCTGAGCAGAGCTCAGCCTGGGATGAGAGGCAAGTGTAATTCTAATGGGAATTGCTATGTTAATCACAGCAGTCATATAGGGAAATGTATGTAATCACGAGGTCAGAGACAAATTAGTCACTGTGTCATAACTGGATATTCTGACAAATAGCAAGGCTGCCATAGTCCTAGCAGTTTAGTTTTCATGGGTGCAAAGAATTCAGGTTTGGTAACTCTGGTCAAAGATGGAGTTTAGATCACAGATGACTAGTCACAAAAACAGTAGGATGTCTGTAAGAGTGAAAAGAGAATGCTCTCTATTTTTGAAGGGTATTTTTCTTCCTTACAAAATGATTTCAGGTAAAGTGTCCTACCTGATCTTAGGCAAAACCTTTTTTTCCCCAAAAAAGCAGACTGCTCATGGGGGCAACATTCAAAAGCAGAGGCTGGGCGTATCACCACTCAGAAGTACATGCCGGTCCCCTGCTTTCCACCATCTCCACATGGTGAGCTCTCCCAGGCCCTTACTTCTGGAGGAGTCCCTGGGCACTGCCGTCATGAAGTCAGTGCCACCTGTTCAGATTGAAATCCAAAAAACCTGTGTCTCCGAGCTGAAGATCCAAATGGACTCAGATGGGAAGGAAAGAAAGGGAGTGACCTCCTGTCGTCATCCAGGTTGCTGTGCCAAAACACAAGAGCCACAAGAGCAGAAAACACCTCCAGCAGCTTGCTGCTAAGGATGAAGAGAAATCAAAACTGATTGTTTGAGTCTGAAAGAGACCCATAACATACAAGGCAAAAATCTCTTCTGGGGTAGGAATTGCAAAGTGAATGTTTGCCTTGTGTTTGATCAGCTGAATTAACACATCCCAGCAAGAGGAGTTCCATTTTTGGACTCACTGCTCTAGGCACCGGCTACACTGCTGTGGCCACTGAACTAAAACCGATCTTAGCAAACAGTGTTCCATCTGAAAATTGCACCATTACCTCCAAAGAGAACTTACATGCAAGGCTAAGGCAGAGTGGGGTGACAGGGGAATAACACAAGCTCTTCAGAAAAAAGGACAATGAGTATTCATTCCTTCTAAAATTTGAAACAAAAAAACCCCCAAACCCAGTGTCTTCTTCTCAAGGGGCTCTGTAAAGCACGATGTTCATCAAACACAGGGCCTTGAGCAAGCACATGGGCAGCACGTTTAGTGTCAGCTACAGTTTAAAACACAGAGACTGCCCCAGAAAATATTATTTCAGCCCTGTTTTTTCTTGAGTTACTGCTTCCCTGGGAGACTCAAGCATAAAAGACATAGAAAATACCAGTCCCCTGAAAAAGCAGGTATATTGAACTGCCCACAGAATTGCTTCTCTATATATTACTGCTTTCTGTTTCTGTATTGTATTTGCATGACAGTCTGTGTCTGTCACCTCCTGAAAGTGTATCCTTTTGTTTACCTCTCTCCACACATTCTTCCCTTCTGTTCTTTTTGCAGCTCCAGTTTCTTACCATCCCTCCATGCCAATCCTAACTTTTACTTCCTTTTTAGCCAGGGAATTCTTCTCCTCCCCTTCCCTACCCTTATTAAATTCTCAGCTCACATTCCTTCCTCCCCCTTGGCCCCAGGGATGTGTCCCGGCACAGCTCTGCCCTTCTTTCTGCCTCCTCTTCCTTGCATGGTTCAACTTGGTGCAGCTTTTCTGCTTAAAATAATGTGAACTGGTTTCCCACATGAAGAGGTCTTTGCTCCTCGTGCTTCTGTGAATGCACATGCTGCACATCCCCTCCTCCCAGCTGACAGACTACATCTCCTTCCCAGACTCCCTTTCTGTCTGCATCCCTGACACTGGCCAGCTAGGATGTTTCCTGATTTTTCCTTGCCTTTTTCACTGGTTCCCTCTCAAACCTCACTCTAAGCAATTTCTGCCAGAGGTTCACCCTTATCATTTAATAATTATCTTGAACACTCACATTTTTTTCTTCTTCTACTTTCTAAAGCTGCTTGACTACTTTTGCTTGAGAGACTGGAACTGTGCTGGCTGGGAAAAGTGAAAAAGCAACAGGGAATTTCTCAATGAAGGAGGCAAATGGGTGACCTCTGAAACACCTGAACTATCTAAACCGCTTTATACACTCTTTCCTGCTTTGTCCCAAAGTAAACCATTCAGAAGGACTAGGGTAGGGACTTGAATTTCTGAGATCCCCCTAAGAGCGGAGACCCCCGGGGTACCCTAGTTGGCAGAGCCACCCCGGGTGCAGAGGCTGAGCATGGAAAGGAAAGGCTAGTTCTTCAGGACCCTGAGGGCAACAGATCTGTGGAGGGGTGAGGGTGGGGTAGGAGCACGGCAGCTAAAAATCAGCTCTTAAATAAGTAACTGAAATGTGTAATTACACAAGCACACTGAATAGAGGTTTCTGTTAATCTGTGATCCGATAATCTTCTTTTGTTGCCACTTAGCAACAGAATTACAAACCCAGGATGGGAAGCCAGGGTGACTTAAAATTCCTCTCTTTGCTAAGCAGAGAGAAGAAAAGGTCCCTCTCTGGGCAGGCACAACAGTTTTTCCAGGTACTGGCTCGATTGTGTCGTTCAGCACTATTATGCAGAAGTCTGAATTTCAAGTGAATGGCCCAAAGTCCAGCTCAGCTGGGCAAATAAAATTGTTTAGAAGCATTAGCAAACTTTACTCACAGAAACACAGGATTAATCCAAACAAATAGGTCCACGGACTGCATTAAGATCATATGCCATAAGCAGGAGGAATGTGGAAGAAGGGACCAGTGGGCCAAAACTGCTGCACTGGAAATTACTCTTAACTGGTGGGTAAGAACAACAGTCATTACACCATTTTGGGCATCCATAGTGCCACAGAGATGCTCAGAGAATAGTGCAGGAGGGTGTTACCCTACTGCAATGATCCCAGCCCAGAGCCACTGGCCTTCACCATCCTGTCTCTGAGGGACACTGCACCTGACAGAGTGCCAGCCTACCTCAGCCCTGTCCTAGGTTCAGCTATTTTCATGATCACAGAAAGTGTCAGATTTAGATGCCTACCACCATGCTCTTTACATCTCAGCCTCTTTTTTCCATCTCCTTCTTACCTTTTTTTCTTTCTTCTTCTTCTTCTTCCCTTTTTTCCTTTTCCTGTGCTTTTTAACTAAAGCGTCTGGAGCAGCCAAACCATCATCTTTTGTAATGTTGCTATGAATCTGGGGGCAGAGAGGCAGTTAAAAGACATGCTATATGTTGCTTGACAGCTAGGCTCAGCCACATCTCGGTGGTAGGACTGCACACCCTTCTTGCCATGCAGCAGATTCTCCCCCACAGTCCAGCTTGGATGCCTTTTTATTTGCAGGTGTCACGATCTTCAGAGACAAGACTCCAGCAGCAACAGCTTCCTCCCACCTTAAGCAATTTGTTCCCTAGGCTGTGGAAGGAATGGACTCCCATCCCAGCAGTGCTGCCCAGCTGCAGGGGAGAGAGGGGAGGAACTCCAGCCAAAGGGCAACAGACCCAAGGGTGCTGTTAAAACCAGTGTTTAATTTAATATTTACATTTTAAAAGGATTAACCTTGCTTTGCTGTGTTTGGTTATCTTCAGCCAAGGACACGGGGTTTTCTGATTTTTACAGTAAGGTTTTGCTCTGACACTGAGCAGTTAAGACCTGTCTATGCCAGACCCATGAACCCCGTTTAACAGAGTCACTTTGTACCACGACATGACTCTGCTCCAAGTTGCTGGAGCCATTCATTCCTAGGCCAAACCAACTGTGGTGGCATGGCTCTGGCCAAGGGGGCTGCAGAGCTCCACCACCACTGGGTGCCCTGCCATGGGCCACAGGACAAGGTCCCCTCGGGAAGGAGCTGATAGGCAGGCGAAGGGGAAATACAGAACAGGGCATTCTGCTACCTCTCCTGTACTTTTTTGGGTGGTTGAGTGAAAGGAACAGCCAGAGGAGTTCTGGCTTTCAAAAGAGTCCAGGGGGTGGTTTCTCAAAGCAATTACACCTGTGTTGGTAGATGCTACTAGAGTACTTATGGACCTCTGTGGAAGGTAAACCCACCATCCACAAGCCAGGTGTGTGTATGCAGCATGCAGTTGTGCATCCCACTTCAGGCAAAGCCGGGGGGGAAAGTCTCATAAGTCACGTATAGCTCAGTGTTTTCACGCACTGAGTTTCTCCTGCATGCCAGCCCTGTATTTAAAAAAAACCAAAACTGCCTGACGGAGTGTGACTAGCAAGTACACACTTTGCCTGCTAGTTACAGCCCTCTTCATGTAACAGTACAAAGAAGGACCAAAATTAGTATGTGTCCCTCTTTTTATGTGACTTTTCATATTTGCAGAGGAACTTCAATAGACTCATCAAGCTGATACTAATAACACAGCTACAATCTTGTCTATAGTCAAATATTCCCCAGATAACAGTCATGGGCTGAAGTTATTTGCTGGTTTTGCCCATCTCAGGCTATGCTTCTTTCATCATTTCTCAAAGACTAAAGCTCCTACTTGCTGAGTAACATCTTTAAAGGAAAAGCTAAAATTTACATTTTCCCTGTCACCAGGAGCTCAACAGCAAACGATGTCAAGCTTGTGGGAAATCATCAGTACAAAGTAGAACCCAATAGTGTAGAGAAGTCTAATACTGAGGACAGAGGAAACCTTCTAAATTGCATGAAGGAAAGCAGAACAAAGAAAATCATCCAGAGCACACAAGCCTTTTGTGCTCTGCTGGGGGAGAATGCTAATTAGCAAGAGTGGATAAGGATTTTGATCTGACATTCCAAAGCAATTTGAGGTATCCAACTGATCCTAAGGACTTCTTTATTTGGCCACACTTGAGAGTTAACGGTAGTATGTGAACATACAGAGTGGTAACTATTCTGCTAGGTATGGGACAAGCTGCTACCCTCAACGCCTTCTCTAACCTATATGAAAGGGGATTAAAATTCCTTTGAAACATGCTTTGATGGGAAAATCACAAAGTTGAAGAGGATTAAATTAATTTAGTCTACCAGTACATATTTCCCTAAGCTGGTTTCCAGTGGCTCCAGTATTATGGGCTGTGGTGCAGTTTCAGGAGGATGTGGGATGCTGTGCGTTGCATCATGTAGTACTGAAGGGACTGTAGTGCTGCCCTATAAACAGGGAAGGCACTACCAGGCAGATGCCTTTGGGCAGGAGACCTCATGCAGCCACCCAGATTAGCTCTGCATGAATGCTGGGGTGATGAGGAGCAGGAGCGGTCCATGAGCTCTGGTCTGAGAACTGCTGTTAGAAGGGTCGGTGCAACAATCACAGTTCATACCATAAGGATTCCAGATTTTCTTGGATTACTTTAGTCAAGTAACACTGAATTCCTCAGAGATTTGAAAAACCCGAACAGCCTCAGGAGGAAAAAAAATGTCCCAAAAATTAAAACACAACCTAGACATGTTTTACTGCTACATTCTACAGCATAACCTGCATTATAGAATTTATAGATTTTAGAGCCAAGCAAGGAGAAGAGTTTAGATTAATTGCCTGAATATGAAGGACCTGTGGGCTTATACTGAAGTTAGGTCATTGGTGTATAGCATTCAGTGGACAAACATCTAGCATCAAGGGATCCTTTGGACAGTTCTGCTATTAGCTTGAATTGCTGCGAGCAAGGAAAATGAGCCATCATAGAAAGTTGCTTGAGACCTCCATAGCCCATGACAGCGGGCAGTGGGAATAATCCCGCAAGACCTCCATGCTCATCCAGCACTGTGGATCACTCCACTTTGCACACTGTTTTTTTGCACAATATTTAAAATCACTGTGTGGACTCTAGGTTTATAAACAAGCTGTTGGACTGAGGAACTCAAAACTTCCTACCTCTCTGACATGCATACAGGTATACATCTTTTCTCCTATCTATAGCAGAGATCTGACTGGCTGCTGTAAGCCAGCTACTGTTTCACCCCCTGGACACTACATACTGCATGAACACATAGAGGATCTGCTGGATAGGGTGGCTGTTTTTCTGCTTGATCTCATCCTAAACACACAGCAGGCCTCTGCTTTGTTATTGTTATTAAAAAAGCATCCTTGAATGCAGAGCAAGTCCTGAACAGTCCTATGACTGAACAGTTTCTCAGCAATGGTATGTTGGGTCTGTATACTATGCAGACCGAAAAAGAGAAACTGTATGTTCCCCAGGAAGAACATACACAGACACAGGGCAGGAATAGAACACACACCCCAACTGCAAAAAGCAGATTTCATAATAGCTGTGACTGTAGATACAGAGCAGCGGCACAACGGCCATACATACAGTTAAGTTGAAGTCTCAGCTGATATATATTCTATTTTTGTGCTACAAGAGTTGCTCTGATCCTATGTTCAGAGACAGTGAGCAAAGAAACTGCTATTTTTATCCACAGCAAATGTTGCACTAACTATTCACAAGCCTGCACTCTATAAACCTGAGCATGTTCCTGTGAAATGATCAGAATTTAGTCTCTCAGCTTGGCTAGCAGTAGGTAAAGGGGGTTATAACCACAAAGGCTTAATCAGGGAAAAGTATACATGTTGCCTTTGTTCATCCATCTAAAGCAGCAATTTGCGTTTGCAATTAATGTAAGGCAGACAGCACTTCATACAGAATGCATACTGGAGAGTTTGTGTATTTACATATGTGAAAACATACACAAGCTAGATTTCCCCTTACAATATATCAGGACATGACTGCTAGTTAATCCCCTGTTGACTCATGTAGCCCACAGCATTTCAAAGTGTACAAGTTATTTTCATCCCATGAAGTAGAAAACTAGCTCAATTTACTGGCAATCTGGTGAGAAGCACTAGGAATCTCAGAACTACTCATACGTTATATAGCATGTCTCCACCATCTATTTCCCACCTTGCCCATGGAGTTAGCTTCACATCTACTACGGGTATAATCAGCAGCAGCTTTTGGCTCAGCTACACCAGTCTAAGAGCAATGGCTGGTCTACAATAGCTGTTATCTCTTTTCTTCTGCTTATGCATCACGCTGCTGCTTCCGCAACATAGAAGTGTCCAGCCCTTCTTCATCAGTTTTTGTCCTTGAAATGTTGTAGTGGGCTTCATTCGTGTTCTTAAAAGTTGAGGAAGAGCAAAAAGACTAAAAAAAAAGGAAATCTGGATGTTACTGTACATAAAAATCATAATCTGCCCTGACCCTGCCCTTTCCAGACACCTTTTTCTTTCTATCCCTCAAAAGATACAAGGCTGTTTCCTTCCAGATCCATTTTCATGCCTTACACGTTTGTTTTTGCCAGACCAGTGACACTGGTAAATGTGCTTGGAAGCTGATGCAAAAGTTCGGTGAAGCCCTCGGTAGATACAGGAACGCTGTTTATGAGATAAAATGATTAGTGCAGCATTTCCTCAGAGCTTTTGGCAGGAAGCAGGCGCCGGTTCAGTTCATAAAAAGAAAGGCATAGATGTGTGACTGTCACTGCAGCTGGCGAACCTCCCGCTCAACAGCGTGCCCTGTGGATTTTATTCCAGGGCAGATGGGGATCTCATCCCGAGGTGGGGCAGACGGGCAGGAGGGACAGAGGGACTGGGAGCCCAGGGAACATGACAGCGTGTAAAGGCACTCACACACGGGCACTCTAATGACAGTTCACATACAGGCTGCATCCAGATGAGTCCATATGGTGATCTACATATACTGATCTCCACTAAAGAAAGAATTGAGTAATTTAAATGACATTATAAGGTAGTTAGCCATTAACCAATGGCTAATTTGGCCTTGTGCAAATTTGAAGAAGCTTTTGAAGAGACTACTCAGCTGGCCCTGCATGATGGAAAAACAGGCATTTCCACACACCTATTTGCATTCAGGTACCAGAATGAAGTGCCTTACACTCAGCATTTTACAATCTTGAACAGCAAGATGCTGAGCAAAGTACACAGCTGCAATAACTTTAGCAAATACATATATAACCTAAGACAAGATTATAATTTAACCCTACAGAATCTTTTTAATGGTCACAAAAGCTAGGGGAAGATTTTCATTGTCATGTCTACTATAATTATTCATTTGACATCTGCAGTCCACTGAGAATAAACTGAGAATTTATGGATATTCCCTTATAAAACATCATACACTGCCAAAAGACCCGAGTCAAGACCCTAAGAAAATCGCAGCCTCTGTTAAATGCTTTTTGCTATCAGAAACATTTGCATCATGTAGATTTACTGTGTACCTTTTACTGTAAGAAGGGGATGAGAAATAAATTTAAAACCCAAACTATCTAATTGTTTTGTTAACAAAGAAATTGACCTTTAAAGACATTGATCTTATGGCAAGTTCCAAGCATCTTTCAGCAATAGGAAAGGTTAAGACATCAGGGCTGGCACAAGGTTATTCAGTTAGCTTTGTGTATAGATTGATTTGGGGTCACTTGTCTAGACTGATGGATTAGTATGTAGGCATGAATATGTATTAAAGATGAAGAACAGAAGTTTGTTTTACAGGGATTACAGGGACTATGGGGGCAGCTACTTAAGTAGTACCTCGTAGTGATCAGTGCCCAGTGACCTTGGAGTTTAAGCACTTCAGACCAAAAGCCTGCTGCGATGAGCAGGTGCCAGGTGAATTCATACATTACAAATGCCCCAAAGCAACAATCACCTATTTAGATGTTTCTTCTTTTTGGGCTATGTCCCAGAATGCTTCTGGACATAACCTTGAAATGACCAAACTCTGAGATTTTACACCTGAAGGCCAACCCATTCCATCTGTCTTCTAAATTTTTTGTTAACAGTGCACACTTCCTAATTTTCAGATTAACAGGATTTGATACAGATTACAAGATAAGGATGATTTTCTTATTTTTCTGTTTAATATCAGTGGTGTTACTGCCCATTAAAATAGCCAGTGTTAGTCCTATGAACAAAGAAATTTGAGAATGACTATTAAAACTAAACACAGACATACTCGTCATTGAAAATCAAAAGGGGCAGCAGGCTGACAAACACATGCATACCGCACACCTGAAATGACGCTATTCCTAAATGCAATTCTTTACAAATTGAAATTCAAGCTCAAACATGAACCTCGCTGAGCACATTTTTTAATTAGAAAAGTATTATCCCTGGTTCTGCAGAGAGGGAAAATGTTACATAATTAGCAAATAGTGAAATCAACAGAAAATCTCTCCCTGGCTTCAGCAGTACTTCCCTGAGCACTCGGTTGATGTGCCAGAGCTCTGCCACAGCAACTCAGCTGGCAGGCACCGGGAGTAAAACTCAGAGAGTTCTTGACTCCAGTTCAGAAAATTCAAGCAAACTTCTTCAAGAGGTAAATCTCAGGTCTTTTTCTGTAAATCCCTATGGAATGTTACTCCAGAAAAGTGAGAGAGGGTGTCACATTCAGGTCTCTGTACTACAGAAAGGATTTTTTTCAGAGCTCAGGAATTCATTAATTCTTTGGAAAGTACTAGGGAAATCTATTCAGGTTACTGAACAGTTTACTCATCTATCAGCCCCTTTCACTCCAGCATCACAGAAGAAGCTTACAGGTTTTTATGGTCAAAGTCAGATATTCCAGCTTGTCTGAGCATTTTGTCATGTAGAAGCAGTTGGCTTTCTAAACAAAATCAAATAGAGGGAAATAGAGCAGAGAATAAGGAGCTTATCTATGTAAAACAAGTGTAAGTGTGTGAGACTACGTGGAAGAGAGGGAAAAATACTGTAGTGCAGTTGGAAAAATCCTTGACACAAACAAGAGTATTAGCAGGACATGTTTGTTCTTGACCTGAACACTGTAATGCTTCCAAGCAGGGAACATGCTTTCATTAAAAATAGGCATTAATTCTAATTCCTTGGAGATGAACTTCAACTGATTTGGAATTCAGATAAGCCTTAAAGAATTTTCATATTTGAGGATTATCTAATTTTTTCCATAACTGGGGGTCTCATACTTCTTGGCTTCCATAAGGCTGAGATGACTTTGCACACCAGGGACTTTGCCATCCTCTTCTCCCACCCCCTAACCACCCTGTAACGCTGGGCGATCACCCTCTCTTCTCGGTTTTGTGTCCCCTAGCCCCTAAACAGCTTTATGTTATCACTGCATTAGCTATGTAACCCTTCTGTTTCCTCCACACCAGGATTCCTAAATATCTCTTTCTGAGGAGTTTTCAGTGACTCTGTTTACTCTTTTCTTACAGTCAGGCTTTTATGCTATTGCTCTGTGCTAAGGCTCTGTGTTGCATTGCCTTCCTTGTGGCAGGCATCCTGCCAGGAGTCTCTGGGAGCTTCCCTGTTTCCTGCTCTTCATGGCAGGCTCCCTACTCCTACAGAAGTTCTAGGGTTTTCCCAGCCACACTTACTCCTCAGTGCTCAGCTCCTTGTCACCTCACGTTTCCATATTTTTTTAATCTGGGATAAGTTACTCAGTTGGTAAGCTTCAGACTCCCATTGCACAAAAATAGTTTAACAACAATAGACAGACAACAGTCAGTCAGCACTTACTGGTTGCTCAGCAGTTACCCATCGCCTTGCTCCTTTTCCGTCTCACAGTCGCATGTTTTGATTCTCCACCAAGGGGGAAATCATTCTTCTTAGGCAGCTGTTTCAAATTCCTGAGCCCTCCTGTACATTTTATGGAAAACACTAGCATATTGTGCTAACAGGTTGAGGCTGATACCAGAAGGAGAAAGATCTAGCCAGCATTTGTTTGACTAGGCTATAGTAATTTTAAATTAGGTTCACATGGGACGGAATTTGTGTAAATTCTAGATACTCCATGGCCTTCTAGATCAGAGATATAACAAAGACTACTATTTTTTTTTTACCTTGTTTCTGAATCCACTTGTACCTTAGAACTTACAGAAATAATCTAGTTATCTGCAAAATGTGTGAATGGGGATTCACGAACACACAAAGTCTAATTTCCCTTTAGAAGGGTGCTGCTGCCGATAGTCAAACGATCCCTATCTAGGCTATGTATGGGATGGGTGAGAGTTGAAAAAAAGCAGCAAATGCAGGACGGGGAAAAAAATCATGTTTGGGGTTAGAATTTTCCATGCGCCTTATTCACTTTAAAAAACAGCTGTCAAATGTTATAAAAGAGGAAAGTAAAACAGATAATATGGACAGCTGAAAGGTACTATCCCTGTAGACCTGATTTTTCAGAAACCGTTACCTTGCAGGAAAACCTATGAAAAATAATTTTTTTTTTAAGTCATTCTGCCACAGGAGAGCAACTTCACATGCAGGCAGGTGCCAATATCATCACCTCCTTGGTATTGTTTCCTTGAAAAACAGCTGACAGCAAGTGACAGGACAGCCTACTTGCACTTCAATACAGATAATTCTCTTCCTGACATACAAAGCTTTGCAGCTTCAGAGAAATATTTACAAACACAGAGAGCAAAACAATGAAGTCAAGTGTTGATGCACAAATCTAAGAGCAGTATTTACCTTTCCAAGACCTGAATACAAGACACAAACACGAGATTGCAGTGTGATTTGTAATGCTGGGCACTTGCATTGACTTTTATGTGCATGCAAAGTGAGTGTAGATTGCTACCTACTACGTATCAGCCTGCTTTGCTGTAAGTGCAAAGCGCACTTTGATCCCAGTTTAGGAGATGACTGTAATATAGATTTTTTTTCAAAAACCAACTTTGCCTAAAGAGAACAACTGTATAAAGCAGCCTGAAGGCATGCAGGCCACTGGAGAATACCGTCCATGACTTCTCTCTAAGACCTTTATCATAATCCTATTCAAGTTAAGAGGCAAAATTCCTTTTTATTAGAATACTGTGAAATCAGCAAAATCTGAATGTGCTGTATCCTGAGAACAGAAGTGTAGGCTCAGGGTTGTTTAGGACGTTTAGGACATGGGGAGAAGGAAATGCCAATCAGGGCTGTTTCTTTGTCTCTCAACTAGCACCAGGTACACTATGGACAAATTTTTTGTGATGCAGCTGGAGAAACGCAGCTACACCATGCCTGCTCTCCCAGCTGACATCTCCTCCCAACTTAGGTTGGGGCTGAGCTCACCCCTGAAAAACCTTTTACCTAAATGTACATTTCAGAGCATAACAATAACATTTCCAGCATAATAAGGGTTTGGCAAATAGAATGTTAGCTAGATGTTAATGTAAGCTACCCATCTATGCTAGTTGCCGCTTCTTCTGGGGTACATGGAGCAAGAGAGGACTCATTTTATTTTTCTGAGACTTTTATCTTTCCCAAGGGAACAGATCTCTCCAGTTGTCTTCCCAGTGACTAAGAGAAAGTCTTTACGTCTACCTGAAGATTAGGCAAGATGAATCCTTAGGAGCTTCTGTTGAGAGGCAGATATTGTCAGATTCTATCTAAACTAGGTTTCAAAAAGAAACATTGCTCCTTTTCAACAAGCAGGGGAACTGCCTGGGAATCTGTCTCCCAGTATGGACCATTAGCACTGCTTGAGCCAGACAATGAACAAACCTCCATTACCCATATACTGAGTCTGCATCTATATGTGGGAACTGGTCTCCAGAAAGCACTGAACATTGAGAAGAAACACGGAGCAGGCACAGAGAAAGCATTGGGGCATTATTGTGCACAACCTGAGGGCAAGGTAAAGAAAATCTCCTAGAACTGGTTGGATTCTGAGCTAACAAAGGTCATTTGCATTATTTTCTGGAGGGCTTTCTATGAGTCTAATCTCTCCAGGCAAGGGTCATGTTTGTGTCCGTTACTTATTCTCTTTGCTTTGGTGATCCTGTAGTCTTTCCATTGACTGCAATGGCAGTGCTATTCATGGACTGACTCTAGGATTGGACTGTTTACTAAGAAAATAATCAGAATCAGCAGATTTGGAGTCATATGGGCACCCAATAAGCAGCCTGTTTTGTTGTCAGATTGGCTATAAAATCCCAAATCCCCTCAGCTCCTAGCTGCTGGCACCAAGGCTCACTAACAGCAGACAGAATGACCTTCCACTCTGTGCTCCTTGTTTTCTTAGCTGGACTGGTATTTTTCTCTGAAGCTGCACCACTGGTGAGTCTTCTTTTATTCAAACTCAATCATTACAAGAATGATAATCTAGAGTTTCTAGATGACTAGCATCCTCCTCATCCATGAAATTCTGTAACCATTAGGCTTTGCTGGAGTGTTATTTTACTACCATTTTTAAGTGGCTTCTTCAGAATTCTTAAAACTTTATTTTGCCATTTACCCATCTATTTTAGGTTATTATGAAAGGGTCAGGGGTCTAGGAGGTGTGACCTTTTATTTCTGTCTGTTTCTGTCATTTTGTGACTCACATCCCATAACTTCAATATAGACGTAACTTTACCTTCTTCACCAAAAAAATGCTTCTTTAAAGCACTAAAAAAATATTTTTTGAAGAATGACTAAGGATTTCTTAAAGTATAATGAAGCTTAAGAAACAAATATTCTTTCAGCCCTATGGATCTCATAGGTATTTCTCGTTTAGTTTCCTAGGCTAACACACTCTGCCTGCAGTTATAATAACTAACTACTGTTTAATTTGTGACCTCATTAAAAAGGTATACTTTACAACATTTTCCCAGGGCCATACGCAGCTCTAAATATTTATCAAGCAATCTGTTTGTGTATGCATGTGTGTGTGCATGTAGTAAAGTTATTAGCATCAAGCTCTAAGACACTCCACTATAAGAAACAGATGTTTGTGAACTAACTTTGAATACCATTTGGCAAAGAGCTTGCTTTTAAGTCAACGTTAATTCTGCAATAAGAACTCATCTTTGGAAGAAGGTTTTTGCAGGGCTGGTGAACAGCTCCTATACAACCTCTCCTGCTTTCCCCAAGGTCTCCCATGGCTCTGTTGATTCCAAATGCCCTCTCATGGTGAAAGTGCTGGATGCAGTCAGAGGAAGTCCTGCAGCTAACGTAGCTGTTAAAGTCTTTAAAAAGGCTGGAGATGGAAGCTGGCAGGACTTTGCTACTGGGTAAGTTACACGGTCTTATGGAGCCATTTCCAAAGTGCCTCAGGCAAGCAATTGAATGGAGCTCTGATTAAAAAAGCAGTATGTTTTTGAGCACATTTCACACTATCACTGTTAACAGCATGTGAATGCTGGTCTAAAATCCATCAGATTCAATTCAAGAAGAAATTACTCACAACTGAAATACATGCTAATCACAAAAATATGTTGAGATGCTCATCTTATCTTTGTAAGGGAGTAGGTTTAGTCATTATTTTTCTCCTAGCTTCAGTACTATATTTCTTTTCTACAAAAAAACCCAACAAACCCAAAAAAACCCAAACAAACAAAAAAACCCCTATTTACCAGAATTTTGTAGGCAATCTGGACTAACCTACTGTCTTCATATGCAATGGATATAGAGCTTTATTTGCAGCAGTCACAAACAAAATCCTCTCTGCGAGCACATACAAATAATGAGCACATTCGTCATCTTCTCCTGCATAACAAACAAGCTGGTTGGAAGAAACTCCTTGACCAGAGAGTTTTAAAGAATCCCATCGTAATACAATATAAAAACACAATCTCAGCATTTGTTTGTGGTCATTTCCATAGCTTTGCATGGCTTTTGCTAGAATGACAGCTTAATGCTTGCAAAGCATCCTCAGAACACCACTGAGGGGCAGGCAATAATAGCATTATCTTCAGTCTGTGGGAAAAGTAAGGGTAACAAAGGAATACAGCTCACTAACATTCAAATAGGTGAGGCATTTGAGTTTCATTGTGATAACTCATTGAATCACCTTTTTAAAGAAGTCAAGAGAAACCTCCAGTAACAGCAGAATAGTCAAGCACAGAATGCCAAGCAGAAGCATGGACAGCAGCCACCAGAGCATCCAACTGTCTTACTAGGATTTTTATAGCATGATTTACATAAAAGCTGCAGGGGGGAAAAAAAAACCAAGAAACAAACAAAACCATAAGAGAGGAGAAGACTACAAGAAGGACTTTCTCTACAAAGGACTTTTTCTCCATCTGAAGGGTTGATTTTTATAAAACTTTTCCCCATTGAAAAGGAACAAGAAAGGTTAGATTGAAGGAGAAATAAAACACCTCCACTTACAAATGCTGAGTGTTAACCTAGGAACAAAGGATTCTCAGAATGTATTTATGTACTTTAATAAAAAGAGAAACCCCATGAAAAAATGACACATTGTTTTCAAGGAAAGCAGAGACAAGGACAGTGTCTTGTCCTTAGCAAGTATTTGCCATTATTAGGAAACTCAGATTATTTCAAATGTTTCATCAAGTGTTCTTGAACATGTAACAAAATACAATTTACAGAGGAATAAGATAAATGCAACACCGGTGTTAAATGCCCTCACTTTTTGGGCCTGTTTTCTTGTTGTGTTTACAATGCTGCTCTCAAGAAGCCCAAGGAGACAAACCCTGCAGTTATTCTTAGCCAACCTTTGTTGACACTTCATGTCAGTACACACCCCTGAGAAAATCAAATCACTTCTTAAATATAAATTGAGAAGATTCACCTTAGGCAAGTGAGGACCATTTTTCTGGGGGAAGATAGCGGAGGAACATTAAATTACTAATTTTATTGCAGGTAAAGATTTTGACCTTTCCTTTGACTTGCATTTTAACCAAGGCTGCTTCAGCGATACCCCTGACTTTAGCTGATGACACTTGTTTGAACTGGGTTTTTGCATGTGATTGACGTTTTTTTCTTTTTGGAAAACCAGAGTTTCTCTGTGTTAAACCAGATAAAAATCTGACTGCAATTAAGGAACACAATCTCTAACTACTCCTGTCAAGTTAATAATATATTGAAGTTACGGTACCTAGCAGATGCATATGGAAAAGCTGCCTTTTCTACAAATGTTATTTTTTTACCTTTTTGTTTGTTTGTTTTTACTTTACTAATGCACTTTAGGGAATTAAACAAGTGCACCTAGCAACTGGTGAATTTGGAGTAATAGTATTTAAAAGGCAGGGAGGAAGTCAGCATAGCAACCGCTGACTTTATTAAGAGGCTTATTTCAATATTATCAATATTAAAGAGCCAAAAATTTGTAAGAGGTAACTCGAGCTGCAACACACTCTGAGGAAGGCTTTAGGGCACAGAGACCTGGGAAGCATGTGATCTGGGTTCTATATGAGCTCCTCCTATGACTAGTTTTGACCTTCTTACTACTTCACATTTTTGGAAGTCTAGGTCTTACCATGTAGTTCAAGAGTTGTATTCACCAAACGCTTGTAGGTCATTAAAAAGAAAAAAAGAAAAAAAGAAAAAAAGAAAAAAAGAAAAAAAGAAAAAAAGAAAAAAAGAAAAAAAGAAAAAAAGAAAAAAAGAAAAAAAGAAAAAAAGAAAAAAGAAAAAAGAAAAAAGAAAAAAGAAAAAAGAAAAAAGAAAAAAGAAAAAAGAAAAAAGAAAAAAGAAAAAAGAAAAAAGAAAAAAGAAAAAAGAAAAAAAGAAAAAAAGAAAAAAAGAAAAAAAGAAAAAAAAATCTGTCTATGTGAAGTGGTTCTCCCCCCACCCCTTTTTTTTTTAAACTCCAAAATAATAACTCATGATCCTGAGATATTTCTTCAGCAGTCTGCATTTAAAGGCAGAGCTTAGCTCAGTGCAATATGTCCCCCAAGAGTTCATAAATGTCGTGGCACGTGTGGTATAGATTTAACCTTGATACAATATAAAACTAAGGTCCAGACAGTGAAAAAGAGGATCAGGACTGCAGGTAAGGCTGGAGCCATAGCAACTTAACCAGTGGTTTGCAAATTTTTTGCTGGGAAAGCACAGCTTTTTCAAGCTAATTGTCCATCTTACAGCAGATGCCGGTAGTTCACGTCCTATTAAGAATAAAAAAACCACACTATAATTATTCCCCCACTCAGACAGAAATACAAATGCTATTCAGAAGGAATCACTTGTAGCACTTTGCTACCACGGCCGAATGCAGGGCCACCTCTGCCTTGTGCTAGCCCCATCCAAACTCTGAATTGCACACTGTCCTGTTGGCTGTCAATGCAGCAGTAATGCTGAAGGGTTTGCTTGTGAGACAGCTCGCACTGCATGGCTACTACTCAATAACTAAAAGTTATTGGAGGAAAGTGCCATTAACTCCTGGTAGTGGGCAAGAGTCTCCAAGTGAACTCTTGCTTCCAGTTTCCCAACTGTTCTGGATCTTTAACATCTGCAACTCTGGGTCAGCACCCATCAGGGAAACCATTCAAGCTGCATCCACAGTTTTCTCAAACTAAAACTTGTTTACCTGAAAAAAGATTTTGAGGCAGACACCATTTTTTCTTTTAATTGGTTTTTTGTCTAGACTATCGAACTTGTAAGAGATGCATGAATTGTTAACTTATATTGTTAATTATTGTTAACTGAACACTTTTGCAGGATCTCAGCAATTCTGTTTCATGGGTTCAAGGACACTCACAATTTAATTCTTCCTTTTACCTATTGCCTTTTATTAAGGCAATATAGTTTAAGCCAGGAAGTGCTAATTAAACCAAAAGAAAACAGATGTGTACACTTCACAAATTGCCTTTGAACCATGTTTCAAACCAAAATAAAGATGACAAATAAGATGAAGGAGGAGGCAGCAGCTGCAAAAGAAAAGCTGCAATAGCACACCTGATTCTGTCTCTGATAAGCAGCATGTCACTGCTTTCTCCCCTCCCTCTCTTCCTCCTTAGATTTTTCTGTTTTCTGCCCAGACAGCTACTCCTTGCTGTAAGATGGAAAATTTCCACTAATTCATCAAGTTCTTCAAGCTTTCTTCATTTTCCCTTCAACTATATCATGTGGTTATGAAGTGCTATAAATATCAAATAAATATTTTCAGCAGGAAAAAAAAAACCCTGGTAAAAAAACCAGAAATAAAATAAAAGGTGGGAAAATAGATAAATGGGGTTTAGGAGCTGAGTATATAAATATTTCAACAGCTGTCCTACAAAGCTTGCTCCTTTTCAAACAGATAGGGTGTAATGCCAGCTGTATTTCCGTCTTCTGGATTTCATTCACCCACATTTTTTTGTTATGAGCAGAGTGCATAATCTCTTTGAGCTGGGAATTCCTATTGCTAATTTATATGGCACCCAGTGGCAGAGGCCCCTGCTTTTTGACCAAGGCGTTGCAATTCAAATGAATAAAATCTTGTGATGATTAAATTGCTTTTCCAAGACACTAACACTTAGGGTTACATAAAACTGCATCAGTGTATAGGGGTAAAACCTACAGCCTCAGTGCTAATAACTAGAGAACAAAATAATTTTCCACTAAAATCTCTCTTCTCTCTTTAATTATAATTTGCAATTTGGCATCTTGCCTTTCATCATGACAACTAAGCTACTAACATTTGGTTCCAGAGGGCACTTAAACACAATATTAAAAAGAAGGACCTTAACTATAATCCCTGCCATAGCAACAGAAATGACCAAAACAGCCAGCCAGCTTTGATTTGCGATGTATATGGATGAGTTGGTAGCAAGGACAGACTTTGCAATACGGAAACATACACTACATAGGAGGAGGGAATTATTTCCGATGATTAGAAACCATTCAGTGTAGAATGTGGCTGTGCAACACCTCTGCTATTTGATATTCTACATGAGCCGTTTCTGTTTAGCATCTAAATGACAATATAAAATATTGATGTAGACGCGTTACTATTACAGGAAAACCACAGAGTATGGGGAGATCCATGAGCTCACAACAGAAGAACAGTTTGTAGAAGGAATATACAGGGTTGAGTTTGACACCAGCTCTTACTGGAAGGGACTTGGGCTTTCTCCATTCCATGAATATGCTGATGTAAGTATTTGCACACATACCTAATAATCTATATACTGTGTAGTGACATGAGCTGGAAAGAACAAATACAGTTCTTCAGTATTGTACAAATAAAAGGAGCAGCATCGTTCCGTGAAATGGTTCACTGCCACTTAACATTGGGCAAATAAAGGCAGCATATAGCCAGCTAAGGCAAAGGAAGTAGCCAACTTCTCTGCAAATACTGATGTGGCTCTTCTAAAGTGGAACTGTGCCCATTCACCCATCCAGACCATCAGACACCTTTGTTCAGAAAGAGTTACATTATTCAAAAGTACACGGTGTTTAAAAAAACAAGGGAAAAAAAAAGGGGGGGGGGGGGAATACTGTTGTTGTTGAAGGATTTGGAAACCTTAATTTTATAGGAAATAAGCTATTCTTTAATCAGAGGTATTTCCCTGTATCGGTCACCTGAAAATCCCTGAATTCTAGTATGACCTGTAATTACAGGGAAAACGAATTCTTTCTGATGTGGCTTTTAACAACAAGAAGATGCTCAGTACTGAAATATGCAATAGAAAAAAA
Source organism: Falco cherrug (assembly GCF_023634085.1). Lineage (NCBI taxonomy): Eukaryota > Metazoa > Chordata > Aves > Falconiformes > Falconidae > Falco > Falco cherrug. The sequence goes on along the minus strand of NC_073699.1, from coordinate 53,596,562 downwards.
AGGCATAAAAATATAAAGAAATAACTATAGTAGTTAAGAAAAAGCCGTCTGTTTCATCAATAGTCAAATTTCATAAGCAGGCTAGCAATATAATTGTGTCTTGTGCTTCCCTTTGATTTCAGCTGTACATTGATTTATTTATTGTATGCTCTATTCTATTACATTTACTTAGCATTTCAAAAAAAGTTTAAATTCTTCAGGCCCAATCTGCCATTAAATTTAAGTTTCCCGAAATTAAGTAGTCTGGAATTGCTACAGGTTGTGTTGTAGAACATTTTAAATCGCAATTTTATGAAGCTCTGTGGATGACTAAAACAAATGACTGAGGCCCAGGTCCACAAAAGTCTGAGGAGCAGCTTGGGTCATTTATGTCTAATAAACAAGCCTCAAAAATATTCCCAAACCATTTGGATGCCTGAAAGTTGCTGGGGCCTAGAGAAGGGGCTTCACCTCAAAAGGTGCTTAAAAGCACCTGATTGAGACCGTTCCAGCTAGGCTGTTAGAGAAGATTTCCTTTGACGTAATAGCCCACAGGTCAACAAATCATCCTGGGAAGTGGGCAGGGTTCAATGACTGCCTGTGCACAAGGTAACTGAAGGCTGTAGCTCTCACAACCCAGCAGCTTAGACTTTGGCAGGACCAGGAAGTAGGATGGAACTCTCCAGTCCTCTTGCAGAAAGTACGTCATAGTTCAGAAAATACATTAAATATTGGGCAAAATAAAGCCAAAGAATGAGGGAGCTCAACCCAGGTGGTGACACTTTCCAGGGAACTGAGGGTCCAAAGTTCCAGGGACCGATCTGGAAAGCAGCAAATTTGAATTGTCTTAGACAAGGGTCGCTCCTTGTTCTGGCAAGTCTAGCTACTCAGTTCTTAACGCAAGAACTGACCCACCACCAGCTGTGTTAAAAACAGGAGTGAGGCACTGAAGTACAGAAAGCAGCTTTGGGCTTCAGCTCCCTACTTCCCTTGGCCACCTCACACAGAGGTTGTATTTAAGTTCACTAGATGAGATTTCACCTCTCGATCTTTCTTACTAGTTGTCTGAGAGACCTCTCCGTCATCCTCCCATTCCACATCACAGACTAGTTTGCCTGACTCAGGTATATGCATCTCCACCTAGCTTCACTGCAGCTGAGGTTCTTTGTGGACCTTGGTCCAAATTTCAGATTTCTCAGTCTTCAGCAAACATCAGAAAGTAACACTGAGCATTTGGCTTCAGAACAGTAAAATTACGGACTGGACAGAACTGCTAGAGCATTCTGCAGAGGAAATAGTGCGTGCATCCTAATTCTTAATATGGTAGTTTCAAACATACATTGTTCATTGTGATCACAAGTTTTCTCTTTTCCAGGTGGTGTTCACTGCTAATGATTCCGGTCACCGCCACTATACCATTGCTGCTCTCCTCAGTCCTTTCTCTTATTCAACCACCGCTGTTGTCAGTGATCCCCAGGAATAAACATGTACTGTCGTTACACAAACACCTTCCTCTGCTAGAACTATTGTAGGCTTTTAGGAGAAAGGTTTTTCCTACTGCTAATGCGTAACTTTTTGCTACATTAGGGGGTTTTTTTCCATTTTGTAACCTGGCAAACTTCAGACAAGTCAATAAAATGTTACTTCTTTAAAACAGTTTTGATTCTATTGGTGAAGTTTTATTGTATTCTAAGCTGTCATGATTTGCATTCAAGTGCGATGGACATCTGGAAAACATGCGTGGCATGGCACTTGCTTTGGTTTTGTTATCTTCTTCCACTACCTTAAAAAAGTCTCATCAAATGCATTAGATCAAAATAATAGAGTTGTGCTACCTTAAAAAATTTGACCAAACACATGTACTCAAAATAAAAAAGTCATCCATGCTACTTGTACTTTACACACAGAAGAGAGAGTCCCACCATCGACTAGGTCACAGTGTATATAGGAGAAATTCTGAATACCTAGCAGCAGAACAAACAAAGCAGAAAGACTGTTGAAATATATATAAGCAGAGAACTGAAAGAGTTAAGATCTATGTACTTTTACTTAACTTCAGGCAAAGCTCAACACTGTCATTTCAAGAGGCAAGTTTTCTGCTCAATCTAGGAAGTTCTGAAGCAATTTTAATTAGCACCATTTTTAACAACTTTGATCTTTAACCCAGCTGGCTACTGTATTCAAGTGCATTCCAATTAAATCTGTAGTAAGTCAAACCTATAGCCATCATTAATAAAACAGCCCTAAAACAGAAGCAACATCTTAATATTCTCTTCATATTTTTAGAAACAGGAAAAGGTAAGCTGCGATACAAATGACGTTGTTGATAAACTGACCAAAGAATCTGGAGGGCTTTAGCAGTGATTTCTGTAGACTGATGGCCTATTGCATTTAAAACATCTTGAAGCAGAGAAATTGTTTTTTAATGGGATTACAGACACTACAGAGATAGTCACCGAAATCATGCCATTCAGAGACCATCAGCACTCATCTGCCACTGACCTTGGGAGCTTATCTCTACACCCAGAGCCTTCTGGGATGACTGCATACCAGGTGAATTCCAAGTTACAAAAGCTTGCCTTTAACATTTCACTATTTGGTTCCTTTTTTCCTTGATTTCTGGACACTATCATAGTTACACAACTCTTGTAAGCAGTGCAAATAATTTCAAAACAGTGCCCTTCCTAAAGCATACAGATTTCATGGAACTTCAAAACCAGTAGGTTTGATTTGCAGTGAGCTGTGCCCAGCCCTCGAAATAGGACATAAATATGTTCATGCAGGTGTACTCATTAAAAACTAACAAACTACTCTGCACAGTCATCCATCTGATGACAGGATAAAACTAGCAAGAAAGTCTATGTACAAGTGTCTAACCAAAGATCAGAAAGACAAATTAAATTTCAAAAAGTAACATTTCCCTAAAATGAAGCACATGCTTCTGGTGGGAGCCGATTTGCAGTTGTACAGGGAACATTCTGAACTTTCTAAGTTCAGAATCTAAGGATCAAGTAAAGTGATAGAATTTAAAACAGTTTAACTGTGTTTCAGAAATGGGTTTGTAGGTACCTGGTTATCATGCTGGAAATAAAAAGTAACATATTTTTCCTCTGGGGGGAACGTGTAAGATAACTAGATAGCCCACACGTTATCCACCTACCTTTTACCAGTGGTGGGGAGAAAACCAGAGAAATCTCTTAATAGCTAAACATGGGTGAGTCAATTAAGACAAGCCATAACCACAGAGAAATTCTCACTGAAATTGACAGGTAGACAAGAAATTTGTATTTCTCTCAACTATATGAGATCTATACAACAGTATTCCTCAACAAAAAGAGAAAAAGGAAACAGAATAGATGTTGTTCCCAAGAAAATAGATCGCTGCAGTTGAGCTAGGCAACATTCACAGTATTTCCACAGGCAGTGATAGAAGAGACTTATTTTTGCAGACAAGGTTCATGTTTATATGGGTTACTTATTTTCTCATTGTTTACTAAGTAAATAGTATGAATTGGCATGTTGAAAGTCATATGGGTTCTCTGGTAAGTAGCCTCAGTTTAGAGGCCTTGATATAAAAATCACAAATCTCATCAGTTTCTACTCACTGACACTGAGGCTTCCTAGTGGTAGGCAAAATGGCGCTTCATTCTGTATTTCTTGTTTTCTTAGCTGGCCTGGCATTTTTCTCCGAAGCTGCACCACCGGTAAGTGTCTCAGGATCGAGGTCCTTCATACTGATGTAGTCCCAGCTTTTTTTTTCTTTTATATTTAATTAGTATAAGTGAAAAAAAAAGAATATTTCATGTTATTGCAATTATTTTAGTTTTCCAGTATGTATTGACTGTAGTTCTCTCCTACTGCTCTATCTCTGGTCCTTCTTTCTCCTTCCCTAGTGATTAGTGAGAGGGCTTTATGGTTACAGATGCAGCACTTGTCATTAGACTCAGTGACTGTGTGAAAAACAATGTAAGACAAGAAAGGAAAAAAATATACTCACTACGCAAAAGCCTTGGGCCTGTTGAGAAGTAACTAACAGCCCTTAAAACACAATGAACAAGCTCCTGGTGTGAGGGATTTCATCTGCTATCATTGAGATCCATGCTGGAGAAAGCCCTTCTCTAGTCCTCTCCCTTACTCTTCTACCCACTACAGCTCTATCCCATGCAAGCAGGGAGGAATCTCAGCACGCATTGTTGCTAGCAAAGGAGAGAGTCAAAGCCAGGATCCCACTTCCACAGGGCTCATTTATTACAGCAAAGCAAGCTACAGACATGCTTCTGCCCAAAATTCTCCTAGAACAGGGCCTGTTGAGGGAACTTGGGAACAGGGAAGACTTGTCTTCCCCCCTTGCTTCTTCCTTTCAAGCTCTGATCTTTGCAAAAATGAATACCTGACCTACCGTTGCAAGGAAGTAAAGTGTCATTGAGCTCCCAGAGTGTAAAAGCCAGGAAAACAGGTGGTGGCACTACAGCCCCCTTGCCAGTGCCTCAAAAGAAACACTAGCAAGGAGCCTCTGCATTCCAGAAAGGGAACCCGGGGAGTCGGGGCACGCTGGCGGTACAGATAACTGTGACAACAATACATCGGTCCGATATAGGGCAGGATTCCTGCCCAACATCACAGCTCAGTACATCCCAGAGGCCTCTAAGATTTTATCACCGACATCATGATTCATTTTAAAATTATTAAATAGAGACCAGTGCTTGCTATTTTGAGATCCTCCCTGATTAGCACCTTCCACAAAGCTCTATTTCCTCACTTTTCAGCTACAAAATTAGGTAATGGAAGGTCAAAGCCCTGATTCAACTCAGCACTAGGTAAAACATCAGGGAATAAGCACTGCTTTTGATGAACATGTTGGGAGTGAAACTACAGCCGACCCATCTTTGAAGAAAGGTTTTCCTCTCCTATCCCCACATAGCTGCCAGGGGCTGACAAATCTGATCCAGCATGCTGCTAGGAGGCAGTCTGTATGCGCTGCTCATCAAGTTTACAGCAGAATTAAGTCCATGGCAAAAAGCTATCAGAGGCTCTCAAATCCAGAAAGCTGTGCTCAGATTGCCACTCCAAAATACAGAAAATGAGTTGCCAGTTTTTAAACATTCCTACTGCCTTTGATGATTTAACTATTTCCTGATGAGGTCACAGCTTAGTTACAACTTCACGCTGGAGATGATGTGTAGCTAAGCCATGCCAAAGAGAAACAGAAATGTGCTCACACATACAGCCGCAGGGCCTCCCCAGTGCTCCTGCCATCTCCCTCCCTGCTTCCACTGTACCCAGCCCACAGAAAGCTTCAGGCTACGTTTCTGCAGTACACAGTGATCTTGTTGAGAAAATATGGTATGTTCTGTAGATCTAAAGAGTAATAATTCTTACTGCTTTATTACGCACCATCGGATACCTTTCTTAAAACATAAAAATTCTCTCTTCCTATCTGAAGGACTCTGCTGACTCCAAGCATCCTCTTTTTATAAAAATTCTGGATTCAGTCCGAGGAAGTCCAGCTCCAAATGTTCCAGTTAAGTTATATAAAGAAGCTGCAGATGGATCTCAGGAACTATTAAGTTCAAAGTAAGTCATACCGAAATAATGAGTGAAAGAAGGGAAAGGCAATTTCCCATTCACATTCATTTCACATTCCCATTTCACTTAGTGAAAGTTTCACATTCACTAAGGTAATGTCTTTTTTACTCAAGTAACATAAGATGGAATGAATTTGTTGCAAATTGTCTTTTAACTGTGCTATACTTTCAACAACCCAAATAGTTTTATAATGCTTTGTAATTACTGTGAGCACAAGAAAGTATTTTAAACTATCTTTTAATTCAACTATTGCTTCTCTTCAATTTCATTACAAAGGATTGTATCACTTTTCAGTTTTTAGCATTGTTACTAGAAGAATCAGGCAGACTCTTAGTTTGTTTGAAACTTAATGTTCTGGTTGAGAATCCTACCTTTATTGGCTATTTTCCTTCTTTCTAAAGGGATTTTCATTTTGTACACCACCACAGCTTTAAAAAGAAAACAGAACTGTTTTGAACATATACCACATCATATTTGATAGCCTTCTTTACTTCAAGAAAAAGGAATCAGTAAAAAGGAGAAAATGAGAATAAAGCTTTCTCACCTCCTCCTCCACAGAGAAGCAATTACACCTAAAATAGAAAAAGGATCTCCCAGATATTTAAACATTGTCATGACTCTAAAAAAAAGAAAATAATTGTAGAATTTCAAATGTAGATGACTTTTTGAAATTGCCCTCAATTTTAGTATATATTAACACTTTAAAAACTTAAAAGCAATTTTGAGTTAATCGGAAATCAAAAAACTTCTTACAGGATACACAGAGTGAACACTACCTATTCAACATTCTACTTTCACACTTATCTCCTCAACACAGTTGCAAAGTCTCACCTGAGACCTATCCAGGTGTGTTAACAGTCTGTTCTACCTAAAAATGTGAGAGAAGGCTCATAAGAGCTAAAACTGACATTGTGTAGGAATTTCAATAGCAGGATCCCAGACTCAGATGCATTTCTACAAAGTTCATGAGAAACTATATGGAAGTGGCTCTTTGGTGTCATAGAGCAGTGGGCTGGCAGAAGCAAGAGTGCTCTCATATGTGTCCTTGAAAAACAGAGCTACAGTGAAGGCCGCACATATTTGTACAAGGTGGAGGAAAAAAAATCTTTCCATATTGTCCTACTTAAATTGCCTCCCACCCATCAAGTAAGATAGCTTTACACGTATTCTGCCACTGGAAACACATTACATTTTCCATTAAGAGGGTGTTCAGTTTACTTATCTTCAAATCTGAGCTTAGAGTCTTTATTATACTTAGCTGAGCAGCTGGATGTTGACTGAAGCCTTAAAAACATACTTAACGTTTGAAACAAGGAACAAAGTAACCTTAAGATGAGGTACACGAAAGTCATTTTAATATTAAAGCAACCTCTCCAGCTTCTTAATTTGTAAGTAACTGAATTGTAGCAAGATTCTGAAATAACTGTTCTCAGTTAAAAAAACCGATTTGGTTTTAGTCAAGAAAGCTTATTAGAGAAATGAACAGTTATCTAACAATGACCAATCTATGACAAAGAACAGAGAATTTGAATACATGAAAAAAAATCTGGTAACTTACTACAGAGCAACTTGTAAGATACAAATGGTGCTCTATGACTTCATAGTTATAAGCTATATTAAAGGACAAATCCTAAGTAATGCATTGGATAATGACACAAAAACATTCAATTATTTTTCTCTGCATGCAGTTTGAACAAAATACGTACAGATTTGCCAGCTAGAACACAAAACATTGGTTTGTGACTACTAAAATCAGGCACTAAGTGGCACTGTTACTTGCAGACAACCCACCCAATCAAACCCATGGTATTATCTAACTTATTTCACAGAAACAGGTTTCAACCATGAGACATGTTTGAGAGACAGCATTCAATATTGGTTCTGGAGCCCTAAACTGGTTGGTGTTCAAAGGTGTATAGTTTCAAGGCAGTACTATGTCCTTGGATAGCACTGATACCATCTTCAAATCAAACAAAACCATCTGTTTGTTGAGACTGGAAAACCAACTGATCAATACAGACAATAGGGAATTCCATAAGGCTGACACTGCTGGTTGACCTACACTCATTTCAAATAGCAGATCTCAAATTTCAAATAGCCAACTGTAAAAAATATTCATACTTATGAAACAATACATTTAAATAAGAAGATTATGGAAAAATCAAGAGAATTGACCCTACGTACTTGCACAGTAATTGCATCATGGAGTTTCCACATTCCTTGCAGTAGTGGTGAAGTCTTACCTCTGAGTGGATTCATTTAATTAACCACAATACTCTGCCAGGAGTCTGAACAATAACGCCAGCTTTTGGCTCACCCCCAAACTATTCAGAGTAGTGACACGGGCAGGCAGCCATCTGTTGTGGTGATCGTGGAAGTAGCAAATGCCAAGATAAGCTCTGAAGCATCCATAATACAGATAGACGTAAGCCATTCCAGATCAATAGAAGTATTCATCACATTACTCAGGCTACACAACATCACTGAAGTTCGTTGCCAAGAACTGCATTTTTCTCAGGCTTTTAATGAAATTATAGACACACATTTTTCTGCCGTCACACAGACAAACCAATGACAACGGAGAACTCCATGAGCTCACAACTAAAGAACAATTTGTAACAGGAATATACAAGATTGAGCTTGACACAGCCTCTTATTGGAAGAGACTGGGCTTGAATCCCTTCCACCACCATGCTGATGTGAGTATCCATTTTCTCCTGTACTTTAGTTGCAAATAAAGATACTTTGTATGTCTAGGCTTCAATTACTAATCACATGTGTTGAACTTTCTTTTTACTTTAAAATATTTTCACATTAACACTTTAAATCCAGTCTCAAAGCTTTGTAGCAATATGCTCATGAGAGAGCCTAGTTACTAGCTTCCCCATAACTCTTCAATAAGCTCTTAGAAGCATAACTAATGAGGTTTTCCATCCTTCTACCTCCACTTAAGCCTCTGATTCCTTCTGTGACTATCTAGACACCTGAGGAAGAACAAAAGGTGGAGTACTCTGTTAAGCCTTGTGGGAAAAGGATTTTTTTGCCTTTTGGATCCAGTTTTTCTATGGCTGCAGACAAAACTTACAATTTAGATTTGTAAAGATAATGGAAGTATAAACTGTGTTCTGGATGCTTGGATCCTCAATTTACAACAGAAAAAAGTGTAACAGGCCTTGGGACAGATAAACTGGTCAGATGAATGTGGTCCAAACCAGGTACCAACGGAGGCCAGCTGCAGCATTTGGAACTCCTTGCTTTTGGGAAGCAAGGGAAAGAGGGAAGATTGTCCCCTTCCCATCAACAGAATCAGCCCTTTCACATGGCCTTTCAGTAGTGGCAGCAGTGCTGTACAAGCTGTTTGCTGGGTCATGACAGATCAGTGAGCACCACCAACTGTACGGTTTGCAACTGCTGCTCCGATAGCCATTCCTCATCTCCTTGGAGAAAAGGTGGCCAACACCTGGGTTAAATTTTCTTTCTGCCTCCCCGAAATGGATGAGAGATGACATTCTTATTCTAGACAATAATGAAGGTTAATACTGAATAGTCTTGCCTTCTATGGTAACTGAAATAAAAGAGGCAAGATGAAAGATTACAGCATGCAAGTAAATTGATTATACATCAAGATAATGTTTAACTCTATATTCCAGACTAGAAATTAATTTAAACCAGAGTGCAAGAGCCTCCTTTCTTAAAAATAAGCTTCAGGAGGGACATTTTGCTCAGTTCACTGGTTGCTTCATAGGCATCTTTTTTATTAATGTTGAAATGAGCACAAACTATGCATCACAGAAGGTTATTAAACTGTGTATGTTGTAAAAGTTGACATCCATCGTCTCACAACACAAAATAATCTACTATGTAGAGGGAGGAATCAAAGGACAGGAGATGAACCGATGGGAGAGGTAGCAAAAGGGCTGCGGTAAATCATTCATACATAAGGTTATTACCACACTGTAGCCAAAAGGACTAATGCAGTCATTCTCTACTAGATATGTAAAAGTAAGGTTAAAGAAACATTGGCCTAATGATAGTTACTGTAGCACTATGTTTTATTCTGTTTCTCAAAGTTCAGAATTTCATAAAAGCAGCAATAAATACAATACTTGAAAGATGTTGGGTTTTTTTTTTTCTAATAAAGACAATCAATGGGGTTCCGTGTAGATCTTCAATTAAAAAAACCCCATCTTGTTGCCATGTTGCTATTTACTGGTATGAACAAGGAAACCCCAATATGGATAATAAATACCATTTTATAAAACTTTAAATAAGTGACATGAATGCATTTAACAAAGGACATTTAACCAGCGGAAAACCTCTGTGTGACAGGCAGTCACAGATCACAGTGATCAAATCACCACAAGAGAAGTTATTTCCAAAGTTTTGTGGGAAGTTAGATAAAATGATCACAATGTTTCCATCTAGGCTCATATCTAGAGATCACTTCTCATTTCTCTTGTTCTTTCTTTTTTCCAGGTGGTGTTTACAGCTAATGACGCTGGTTATCGACATTACACCATTGCTTTTGTCCTCAGTCCCTTTTCTTACTCAACTACAGCAGTAGTCAGTGAGCCAATGGAATAGAAGCTGACATTAAGCATGAAAATTTAGATGTGTAAATTAAAACTTCTATAAATGATAAGAACTTAGTTTCCGACTGTATAAACAGCTTAGGATTTCATAGTAAGTCACTAAATAACAGTCAAGTTGTTTATTCACTTTATTAACTTTAGGAAGAACGTGTATTGGCTTTCTTTTCAAATACTCTTCTGAATAAAAGTATTCTGTAAGTATTGCTCTTCTGAATAAAAGTTTAGGGTTCCAAAAAGCCACATTACACTTTTAAAAAATGCACTGAAATTCCACTACTGGGATTCTGAGAATAAACCAAAGTCTTCCATGAAGTTAATGAACTGCATTCCTATACTTGCAAAGGAAACAAACAAAACATACCTAAAAGGTGTCTTATGAAAAGTAAGCACACAGTAAATACAATCCACCACCTACTGTCATCTGTACCTTACTACTGACATCCACAATAGATGAAATCACGTAGGACTACCACCCAGGGCCCCATGCAATCATCAGGTAAACTCACATCCCAGTTCTGATTTTTAAGATACAGAAGCAAAAGCAGCTTAAAAATGACAGCAAGGTAGAAGACACTTAAGGATGCTAGATGTACTTAAAAGGCCTTCTTTCCTGCATTCCAAGATACTGTAACTGGTGACACTTTCAAGGAGAGTACATACTCAGCGTTGCAGAAAAGTATATGCAAACATACTTGAAGAAGTTTATTCATATATTTTCATAAAATCCTGCAAATACATTTGTCCCCAGTTGAAGCACTCCCAAAAATTACTTGCATAGCTCTAACACAATTGGACGCTTTCGTAATAGCTGTAAAATACACAGAAAAGACAGATAGTTGATGATTCCTGGGAAAACCAGCTCCCTATTTAATGCCAGGAGAAATATAGATGAATACTATTTCCCATTCTTGTAATCCATATATGAGGAAGATTACTTCTAAACAGAAGTATATAGAAGAGCCATTAGGAGATTCAACAGAAGAGCAACCCTATCTTGGAAAAGCATGCAAAAACATTGAGTAATTTAGCCTAATAAAAACAAAACCTGAAAGCATATGAATACCAATAAAGGGAAAACAAATTTTTTAGTCCAAGGCCTGATCCCATCTCAGCCTAACTTGACATATTTACTGGCCAGGTATCCCCTCCTTTTGTTGTTACTTTGAGGAACCCAGCACTAAAGAACTGAGCACTTTGTCTATAAAAAAAATACAAGAAGGTATGTTCTCCACAGAACCTTGGAATAAACAAACCAACACCATCTTTAGAACATTATATTTCATAAAAGACAATGATAAAAAAGTACAAACATTTTCATGAACAACAAAAAGCCGAAACTATGATAGTACACAGGAAATTCCCAGCATTTGTTTCAGTGCATTTTTCATTAAGCCTCTCTTACATACCTCTACAAATAAAATAATCTTAAGTACACTTCCTCTTGTTGATACGCAATGGATCCTTTTAATGTTTTTAAATAACTGGCTTGTTAGTAACCCACTACAATGCAGTCATTAGTAAACATAATGATAGAAAAATAGATTGGCAAGATCCAAGAAAAAAGTACAGTTTGCACTTGCTTTTCAATATACTGTCTATTGCAAAATGGATTTTATTATATTTTATATTCTACTCCTTAAATTTGAAATACAGCAAATGGGCTTAAAAGTATCTTAGCATATCAATCAGATTCCACTGTTAATATTTCTGTAATGTTTTTACTTGTTAATTTGCAAGACCTTCAGAATCTTGTAAAATACTACCTCTCTCTCTTCCTTCTCCCTCCATGCTCACTCCTTGAAGAGTTGTCCTTCATTTACCTTGTCAGCAATGCAAAAGCCAATGTGATTGGTTTCTCTCTGCGTTTTACAAGAATCATGAAAATATCAAAAGGAATGTGCACAACTCTTAAGCTCTGCATCGCATTTATTTTGTTTGAAGGCACTGTCTATGTTAAAATTTACTACAGAATAGTACTGAGTTCAAGCAGGTGGTATACAAACACTATTTTGATATAATTTAAGATGGCAATTTTTAAAACTTCCCAACAAAGTGATAAAAGGTATTTAGAGAAAAGTTTTGGTTAGCAATTTGTGATTTAACATCCATCACTTTGGGGCACCAAAATGTAAACTTTTTAAGAACTCAGCTATATGACATAATCCATTCACATATTGGTTTAAATCACATTTTTCTAAGACCATACATGATTAATCACTTAGAGCTGTAAAATTATATTAGTTCAGCCACAGCATATGTTATATAGTGTGTATATATGTATGTATCTATACATATATATGCATTAGAATTTTTTAAAATTGCACATTAATTGCACAAAATGCCTAACAAATGGGCACAAAAGCATGCTTCAGAAAACAGTATAGACCTACAGTACGAAAGGATGTTTCATAATCATAGGTGTTAAATTGTAGGTGAACTTGTACTGAAAACCAGGAATCACTTCAAAATTACATCAGGGACTTAAAGACTTATTCAACAGTTCTTAAAGAATTGTATTAGCCTATTATGAAATAAGACTAATTTTATTTTGAAGATATAATTGTTCATACAATGTACTATTTCCCCTTCATCCATATGGTTCAGAATATCCTATACACTCAGTTATAGAAAAATATATCAGGAGGTGATCAAACCACTTAAGCATGCTTTTGAAGGATGTTTTGTTCACTTTATGCGTGCTTTTTGTTATTTTCATTGCATTACATCATTCCCAAAGCATATTAGATTAACTGGTAAATTTTAAGGTAATTCCAATGCAGTTTAAAATAACCCTTACAATTGTTCTCAACTACTTAAATTAAATCATTACATTTCTACTAAATATCTGGGATGCCTACAACTAAGCTCATAACTTTCCTGAAGAACGGCTAAGGGAAAAATTTGCTGCTGGGATGTCAAAGAAATAAATGGTGTTCATGGCAAACAAACTCAAATATACAAAGCACCACACCATCTGTGGCAGCAGTTCAGGAAAACAACACACAGTAATGAGTTAAAGTTAGTATTCTTTGTCAACACTCTTACAGAACACTTTATGGATAAACAATCCTTATTATATGCCGCTTTCCATTCTTCATGGGAGCAGAAGTCAGTCTTTGGTTCCTAAAGAGTTAAGTAACTGTGACAAACAAAAGTTTAGTAGATCTTGGTCAATATCTTTGCATTAACATAGAAAATAAATGGTCCAGTCCTTTTCCTCAGTATTAACAAGGGATGTAAAAAAATATTAGGAAAAGATAATAATGCTTAGCAGTGGGATACTTTTAGGTAGCATAGCATTACAAGCAAACAGAAAATAAGATATGTTTTTCATTATAAGCCAAGGAAAGAGGCTAATTACTCATACATATAACACCACAAAAATAGAGAAACAGACAGGACCAATCCTTAGTGGGACTGTGCAACCTCAATCTCATTGAAAGTCATCGACTTGAGGATACTTAGTGCATCATAGAAGCACTCAGCACTCTACCAGAATAGGCCCTTAAGTAGCTATACTGATTAATATATTATGAGTGGAATTTTAAAAAGCACTTGGGATTGGCCTGCTTTCAGGTCCGCTTATGTCATCATCATCATCATCAGCGGAACAGTTTGACCAACACCGTGGTTCTGAAAACCCCACACTGCAAGCATTAGAACTATTAGAACTAAGTTTTATTATTTTCTTAAAAATCTAACTTTAATATTCTTCCAATGAAGACACATTTTTGGCTCTTCTGATTTTGGAGGAATAAAAGTGCTGTCTACTAGGATTTTTTTTAAAAAAGAACAATACCAAAATACTGTATGCACCCAGACACATTGTTTTAGGCATTAAAATCCCTGACATTGACACAAGTGGCACACTTGGAAACAGTTAAAGAGTTCCTGTAGATCATAATACGCAACAATCGCAAGATTTTTCGTAATACACATGCAATATGCATATAAATAGGTTTTAGATGGCAGGCAGGGTATCATACAATTTTGCTGGCAATAAATAAAATTAAAAGCTTTCTTTCTAGCAAGTTCATATATGAAATTGATTTTTTTTTTCTATACTGATATGCAGGAGGCCTAGAGCTCAAAACTAGTATAACAGTTTACAGTCATAGCTGGCCAACAATTAATATTTCCTTCATTTCACATAAGGTATAACCTTTTTTTTAAGCATACTTACATTTTACACTTGTTCTTTCATGCTAATAAAAACATTCCTATAGAATTCAAACAAGAACACACTCAAATACATACTGAAGCATAAAATATTGAGCAATTTAAAAGCAATGTACACACATTAATTTACATCACATATTTACAAAACACATTTTAAAAAGAAACAAAAGCATTCATTTAAATAGGGGGGGTGTGTGCAGTTCAGTATAAAAAAATTCCTGGAAGAAGAGGCCTCTGTCCCTACTTCCAGAGAAGCTACAAGTCTGTTTTCTGCAGTTTTATCTAGTTGAGTGGTTAAGATAGAGAATATGAAGAATGAAGGCTTCAACAGTAGTCTCATGCTGTAAACATCTGAGTGGTGGCTGCTGGCTTTTCTTTCAAAACAAAATGCATGGTACAGACAAACACTTCTCATCCCAAATATGCATCATCAAATGGTCAAAAATCTCTATTTGTAAGCTGCTGTTTGTTGGTTTTGTTTTGTTTTACAGTGTCTATTAGTAGCTTCCAGTGTTAAAAGTTCATTCTGGTAGGGTAGCTTGTCATTCCACTTCCATCAATAGTCTCTAACAGGAGCAAGTTCTGGTATGAGATTAACAGTTATATTTTTATACAATCTACTGACAAGTATTTTAGGAGTATATATTAAATTGTTCAACCCATCAATATACTGACGTTCTCTGGAATACCTCAGAAGTTTATATCTGCAGAAGGATTTAGAAGAAGAAAACATGAGAAAGATTTGCAAGAAGCAATTCAATTGATGTTAGGCATGACACTGTCATTTCATTTTGAAATATGCTTCACATTCTGAAACCTCTCAGCCCTCTGGTATTACCGAATTACCTAACTAAGCCTTAAAAGCAAGCCACTTTCTGTTTTTAATACACTTAAGATTTCTGTTCACATATACAAGTTAACATTAAGACTAAATAATTTTAATTTTGCTATAAAACTCAACTATGGAGCTTAGAGAAGATTTAAGAACCTTCAATGTTCATTGTACATTTAAATGCCTGAATTGTTTTTCATTTAATTCTTGAGACTCCTGCACTTGCAAACATTTCAATTTGAGGTGATTAGAAAAAAGTTCCTTCCTCTCCTCCAGATTACTGATGCATACATTTTAGTTTCATATGATGTATTTACTCACGTCTATTGTACATATGTATTTAAAAATTGTGAATAAAGCAAAATATAAAGATGTTCCCAGAAAGAGACCACCATTGATAACAGAATTGAGCAGTATTTCCAATTATGTGAAAACACATATCATAAACCCTTTATTTTACATTTCACATTCTAATTTTTAGGTCTAGCTCATCAGCTGCTTTCTGGTTGCTATTCCAATCTAGGGCAGCCAGAACCTACTGGCCAGTTAAAGTATTCTGCATCTTTGCAGCAACAGAAAGGAACCCCAAAAGAAGTTCATGTCAATGTAAGCAGGAAATTAGAAGACCTGTATCTCAGAAAATAATAAAATATGATGGAAGAAAGCAATCCTTGAGGAGTTTTAGAGTCTGTTTTCATGCAGGAGTCATTTTCCCCAGCTGTACTACTTCCTTTTGCAGAATATCCAAATTAACTAGCTAATGGAGCCCTGCCAGTACTAATGCGCAAACTATTAAGGAACAACATTCTGCATCAAAGATTATGACAATAATATCTTCTGACACACCAACTTGGTCTCTCTCACGGTTAAATAAACAGTATCTGAACAGCAAGCATAATGTGTTTAAGAAAATACAAAGTTTAGCACTAAAGAGGGAATAACACTGATAAGCACTGACTTCTTATTTGTGTGCAGAAGATTTGTATGTGTGTAAGAAAAAATTCTACATCTTTAAGTCTAATATTTGAACAGTTCTTTGTTTTTCTTACCGTCCTAAAAACTGGACTTCACCTCTGTGATGATGAGGAATGGATTTGTACTTCCCTAAATCTCCCTCTGGTCTCGTTACATTGTATCCAGCATAGTGAACCCTGCAGTATAATACATAAATATTTGTATGAAAAGTATTAAAAAGATGTTTTTACAAGTTACAGCAAAAGTTAAAAATATGCATCAAATCTTTCAAAGTTAAGTATTCCCATTCACTGACATTCTCCCCCTAAAAAGTCCCACACTCCTAACCCTACAACTAAACGATCTGGCAAAACCAGTGAAATGTGAAATAATAGTTTCATAATTAGTATTTCCTGCTTTGTTCTTAAAGCATAACAGCATAAAAATATGAAAATCCTAAGGAAAAAGAATAAAAGCATACAAGCTCTTCCTTTAAAATATGTCTCTTCATATATAAATTCATGCAGACACTGTTTCAACAGCTTAACTGGAACATTTTACACTCGTTTACTATGAGCAGTTAGTAATAGTGAGCATTGTTGTCCACTGTCCAATTTGTGACTGTCAATATAGTCACAACCTAACCCCTCTCTCAAACACTGCTCCTAGACAGCAAAGGTACTTAAACTCATTCTTACTCTACATGTCTGTGGGATGCTATTCCATTATGCTAGCAGCAAGAGAGATGTAACTTAAAATCAAAAAGCAACACATAGAAGACTAGAAGGAATGAGACTAAATACGCTTAATACTGTTATCTGTTGTTATATCCATTATTTGTTACAAGACCTCTCTCTTAAGAGCCTGTTAACTGTCCCCAGGCCAAGAAAAACAATCGTAATGCTTATCCCTTCAAATGGTATGTTCTGATATTTCTAAAGTGATCTCTTCAGAAATTTTAGGATTTGTTCATTTAAAACAAATTAACAACTGACAGAAAAAACACCTGATTGTTCTCAAAGGGTATACACCACAGATCAAGGAGAAAGACATAGGCACTGAACACGCACCTGTTCCAAAGATCATCATCTTCTCCACCCCATCCCCAAAATGCATTTGGAAATCCATTGATCTTCTTGAATTGTTCCACTGTCAGGCCACTTACACCACCGAAGAACTCATTGTATGGGAGACTGAAAACAAAAGACAAATTCTGCATTATTAGCTGAACTTACGATAGGTAGCCCTCCCTTTGAACAACACCTTTCCAGAAAACAAGAACCCCAAACTAAGGACACAAACAGATGCTGTATGTATTCACTAAGGGAGACTGGTTCACAGATCACTGGCATTAAGTAACATATGTAGAAGTTCAATAAAATGTTTGCAGTAGTCTGATTTGCATAAAAGGTACTCTTAAACTGTAGCTCACATTAGTGTCACCGCATGAAACAGAAGTCTATCACGTATTTCAGATGGCTGATTTAGACCCATAGCTGTTGTGTTAAGTGAAGCCCTCAAACGACTGTATTTTGACCCTGTTCAGCTGAAAGAACAGCTCTTTAAACAACTGAAATATTGCAAATCAGTAATGCATCAATTCAGTAATTTTAATTCATAACTATATTCTACAGAACTGTTGAGAGGAACAGTTTAACAGTACATATTAAACCACAGTGAAACACACACTTATTTAAGAAACAGTTTTCCAGTTTTTAGAAGTTACACTTTTGAATCAGAAGGATCTATAGGCTTTTTTGTCAGTAAGCATACAGTAATTACTAACACTTATTATTAAGTACTAAGCAGTTGGCCAACAAGAACAGCCACTATAGCTATATCACATAACATACTAAGGCCCAGGCAATGTGATTTCCAGTTCTCCAAACACTCTGTCAATCTAAATATAATAATAAAAAAAAATATTTAAGTATCTACATTTATTTCCATCAATATTGACTTGTACCCTTAAGCCAGAAGCTGCTGGAGTGAAGCGTGTTCCTATTTCAGAAACAGCACACAATTTCATCAAATAAAAGTAACCGAATATATTTCTCAGGAGATGCTTCCAAATCTGGGACCTTCAAGGAGTTAGGACTATCTACAAAAAGATTTACCATTGCTTAGGACACAATTGCCACACTGAAGGACAAATAACTCCAGAATGCAAGGGGAAAGAAAAAGAAATACACAGTCATGTAATTTCTGATCTCTGTGGAAACACAGGATTCAACCAAACCTTAACAGCTTTTGGGGAACGTTGTTACCATATATCCCTTTCAACACTTAACTGAAATAACAGGTGTTCTAAAAACCCAAAAGAACTCCAACCCCTGCCCCTGTCCCCCCAACCAACCAACCAAAACTCACCAACAACCCAAAAATGAACCCACCAACCAAAATTAAAAACAACTGGGGTATGACAGTTCATGGAACTGTTTGGGGTGTTTATTCATACGTATGTAAGTGTGGTACATGTGCACTTTTTTGTATATATACAAAAATATATATTTAATATTATATTTTATAAATGTGTACTTATATATACATCTATTTTGTAAATACATATTATGTAAATATTTATCTGTATTTAGACATTTTATAAATTTTTAGGTGTACATATAAATACACAAAGTATTTTATAAATACATATATAAACAGATGAAACCTCTTATATAATCAGGTGTGTTTATTTATATATTTTTAAACACATATAAAATCTTTAAAGGTTTGACTGCTGATTGGCTGACAACCTGAAGACCACACAGAGTCATGTTTTCAACGCATTGCTTTTGATCTGTCACAACTGACCAGGCTGTCAAGCTGATCAACTTCACAAATAAGGTTTCAGGATGGCAAATACACACATGTAGGATGCAATAAGCTACAGGTTTACATGAAGTCATTGGAAGAGTGTCATGAGACAGCAGAGTGTTAAAAAGCAAGTGAAACATCATTAATGTAAAATGGCAGAAGGAAAAGACAAAACTGCAGGACTCACTACATCCATCAAATATCAATAGTGACTGAATACAAGACACGAAATGGTCTAGCAGTAAGAAAAATCTTCTGTTTAAAAATCAGTACAAAGCAGAAATAAAGAAAAATTTTTCTTGTGGTAATTTGGTGCAGATTATCTGCTTAACCTTGTAAACAGCCACTGCAAAGTCTTATGTAGCAAAAGAATATTTCTAACAAGCAAGTTGTTTTTCCCCCTTGACACACGTAACTTTTTTTTTTTTTTTTAAGATCAACCTCACTGCAACAAGTTCAACACTGAAAATTATAAACAAAATCTTCACACTAGCAATATATCAAATGTAGACACTAAACTTAAATATTCCTTTTAATAACTAGATATTCATTTATGTAAAAGACATGGTAGGAGGCTGTTTTATTGGTTTCACCTACTTCATATACTGTCACAAAAATTCATACACAGTTTAAAGAATGTTTCTGGGTCTTTAAGAAACAATGTGAATAAAGCTAATTACTTACATGTACATATATTTGTCCAGCTTTGCTGCAAAATGGCGTGGCATTTCTCCACATCCATAATAATTTCGGTCATTTTCAGGTAAGTGATCCACATCATGAAATATTATGCAGTCCCAGACGGCATCTTTCATAGCCTCTTTGAAGCCAACATTAAAGAGCATTGCTCGATTAAAAGGTTGTGTACCTGTCTTCAAACAAAAAACAAAGAAGACATTGTAAGGATCAAGAAGAAAAAGAGAAAATTTCAATACTATGAGAAACACATCCTCCACAACAAAAAAAAAAGTCATTGACAAAGATGACTGTTATTCCACTGGCTAAGCAGAGCAGTAGCTCTGGTTAGTATCAGCTACATCAACCGTATTTTGTGATTTAGGAAGTCCAAATGTTCTCCCCTCTTACACAAAACTTAACGGCACTAGCAACACTGAAGTATAGAGATATGGGTGGTTTGGATTAATACAGCTTGACATTATGAGTTAAAAAAATACTGACATAAACTAAGAAAGAAACATTCTGTTCTGTTTCTTGTTAAAACAATCAACTAGAATAGAATAGACTATTTCAGTTGGAAGGAACCAACAATGACCATCTAGTCCAGCTGCCTCACCAATTCAGGGCCAGACCAAAAGTAGTATTATTAAGGGCCTTGGCCAAATGCTTCTTAAACAGTGGGGCATCAACCACTGCTCTAGGAAGCCTGTTCCAATGTTTGACCACCTGCTTGGTAAAGAAATACTTCCTAACTTCCAGTCTAAACCTTCCCTGATGCAGCTTTAGACCATTCCCACACATCTTATCACTGGGTACCAGGGAGAAGAGCTCAGCACCTCCCTCCCCACGTCCTCTCCTCAGGAAGCTCTAGAGAGCAATGAGGTCACCCCTCAACATCCTTTTCTCCACACTAAACAAACCCAGAGTCCTCAACCACTCCCCACAGGACGTGCCTTCCAGCCCTTTCACCAGCTTTGTTGCCCTCCTCCTCTGGATACACCTTTCTTGAGTTGTGGGCCCAGAACTGCACACCGTACTCGAGGCGAGGCCACACCAACACTGAACGCAGCAGGATAATCACCTCTTTTGACCAGCTGGTTGTGCTGTGTTTGATGCCCCCCAGGATGCGGTTTGCCTTCTTGGCTGCCAGGGCACTCTGCTGACTCACACTGAGCTTGCTGCCAACCAACACCCCCAGATGCCTTTCTACAGGGCCCCTCTACAGCCACTCCTCTCCCAGTTTGTACTTGTGCCTGGCTTTACTCTCCTAGGTGCAGAATCCAGCATTTCGACTTGTTAAATTTCATCCCATTAATCAAAGCACAATGCTCCTCTATCTAAATGCTTCTTGAAGGCATCCTGTCCCTCGTGAGAGTTAATAGCACCTCCCAGTTTGGTATCATCAGCAAATTTGCTAACAATGCGCTCAACTCCTGCATCCAGATTTTTGATAAATGTACTGAACAGAACTGGCCCTAGAATTGAGCCCTAAGGAACAGCACTGGTGCCTGGTTACCAGCCAAACGTAGCCCCATGTTTTTATCCTTGAAGACTTAAAAAGACAACAGATTCAAAGAGACTGTGATATCACATATGAAATACCAGCCTGTATTCGAAGCAAAGCAACCATGTATCCGGCCACTAAACTGGAGAATGGAGCTGAACTTTCCTTTTTCATTTTAAGTATTAGAACAGTGGAGTAAATTTTTAAATTCTGAATTCATTCAAATCTTGGTAAGAATATCAAATCTCTTTTTAGTAAGGAATCTTAAAGAGTCACCTTTCAAGTAAATGCTGTTACCTGTTCAACAACATAGAAGGCAAATTCCAGCCGCTGCTTCTGCAACATAGGTATCAGATGACGGAAAAAAATTGGAAGATGCTCATGGCGATTTCGAAAAGGAATAAGGATCGCCACCTTCAAAAAAATCAAATAGATTTTAAGCTACTATATTAGCATTTTAATTTCTAATCTTTCAATACAGATCAAGTTTCCCATGGCTTTCACAGGTTTTTCAACTTTTACATTTAAATTGGCTCTGTGTTTTACACTTTTGTTCCAGCTAAGAAAGAATTAGAATTTTGCTCAAACAATTAAAAAAAGAAAAAAAAAATCTGAGTAAAATATAAGTAATATTTTCCTTTTTTGTTCACTTGCTTCTAATTATACTTCAAGCAACACACACATAGGACAAGTTGGCATCCACATGATAAAGATGTTTAGTAACAACAGTTAATGAACCTCTGTAAGTTCTCTTAACAATCCATTTCAAGTTTTTTTCAAGCTTTAGTCTCTTCTTGAGCACAGATACATATCTTACAACATACTACATATTACATAAAATATATAGCAGTAAAAGACTGAGTGCTTGCAATGGTAAACTATTCTTACACACCAACAGGAAAAAAAACCCAACAGAAAAGTAGCATCTCACCTTCCATCGTGGCTTACAGTCTTTTGGTTTCCAGTGTCCTCCTGGTTTAATGTCTAAATCTTTTGAAAACAGTTGCTGAATCTCATCAAAACTAATTTCACTCATATTGACATCAATAAGGCCTCCTACAGAGAGGAAAAAAAATTAGTTACTAATTTCAATTAGGACATCAGATCTAATGTTACAAGGTATAGCATAGACAAACAGCATCAGAAAATTGTAGTTACACTACCTACAGATAAAAAATAAACAACTTATACTGCACTCTTAATATTCAGTTTTTACAGACCAAATTTCAGTATTTCCCAATATAAACATCCTTCAATAAATCCTATAAGCAAAATAATAACTTCAGAGGACACAAAACAAGCCAAGTCATTTGAATTCTGTAACTATTCCAGAAAATTAGCCACATAACAAAAATTAGTTTCAAGTACGTTTTTAACAATTTCACATCATCTGCACTACTGAACTGATACTTAAATTCTGAGTTTCTTCCTACCTGCACCTCCACAAAAAAAAAAAAATAATGCATCACTACATGCAACAAACTTCCTCCATTTAAATTCTAGGTAATAATGCACATTTCACATACAGCCTTCATCCACTAATTCACCACTGTCCACATCAAACCAATTTATAGTAAGTGGTTAGATTTGAGAATTACCACTGATAGAACTAATTACTCCAACGGGAAAAGCATTCATAAATGACCACTGATGAGAGTGGAATTCACTAAGATATTGAATAAATACCACAATATGTTACCAAAAAAATCATGTTAGTACTTACTATGAGAAAATATTTACACTTAGTTGATAGCTAAAAGTTGTCAGCCATTAGCTTATGCATGTATATAATTTCAAAATTGGAAATAATGTTTCACAGTAAATACCCTCAAAAGCAGAAATAGAAGGAATCATGAAAATCTAGGGAGAAGAGTAGTGTAATACTTAATAAACATAAGCTCAAGTTGTTCTTCAGCAATTACAATGCTAGATCGTCAAATAAAACTCTTGCAATAACTATCTGATAGACAACATAAAATATGCTACTTATTATTGTCTAAAAGGTTAAGTCTTTTGGTAAGGGTTGGAATTTTAAAGTCGATGAAAGAAATCACTCCCATTTTCTCCCCTGTGTCCATACCCACAAGACCCGATTTGCGTCCAAATGATTGCCTCACGATGTAACATTGTACTGATTAGCTATCTACATCTTTTGGAAAGACTGAAACTTTTGGAGCATACTAGGAATAAGTATTGCTTTCAGAAGGCAGAAGATACTGCAAGAGCTATTTTAGTTTTGGAGATGATTAAATGTCAAACTACTTGTAAACGTAGAAGGTAACTTTAAAAAAAAGGAAAATTATAGGAAAAAAAGGATCAAAACCAGCACAATAAAGAGATTTTTTAACAGATTTAAACAAACCAACTTTGATTATTTTAAAAGAAAAAGGAATTATACAGAGCTTTCAATTAAAAAAAAAAACAAACAGAAAAAAAACCAACAACAAAACTTAGATTATCATTATGGTTGTATCTGAAACTCTTCAATAACCTGAAAATGAAATCTTACAAAAAGCAGAAACAAAAGCAATCAACAAAGGACCAGTATATAGAGTATAAACATGTACAAATTAAATTTAAAAAAAATAAACCATTAAATCAATTTCAACTATCAAGAGACAGAGAAGCAACAAGAGACTTTGTTTATTTATAGAATCTAATAGGAAAATAAATAAAGGTCAATTAGTATGAAAAGAAAGCAAGCAACACATGGTGCAAAGGACTGCGCTGCCTTAGACTCCAGAGAAAAGTTTAGATTTGATCAGACTTTTAGAGAGTTTAGAAAAAAAACCCACAAAAAAAAAAAACAACAACAAAAAAAACCCCAACCCACAGAAACCAAGGAAAAAAAAAAAAAGGAATGGTGAAACAGCATTCATATAAGGCAGGTACTTCTAACTTGATGGGACATGATGAAAATCCATCCAGACTGTTTAAAAAGTTGCTACAGTAAACCATGACATACTGGTACTATCAAAAGTACACAAGAGATGGATAAACAGAAATCAGCAGTATTCTCCTGTCACTGGTGGGAGGCAGAAGGCATCTCAGTAAATGTCTGGCCTTAGTATTCACTACTTCCATTACTGGCTAGCATGCTGCACAAAACATTTATACAATCCACAAAAAAAGAAAGCTGAGGAAGCAGAAAGAATTTTGAAGAACGGAATCAGAAAACACAGTAATGTCAACAAATCAGATACATACTGAAATCAACAGAGTGAAATTAATTTAAAAAAGTATGGATTGTTACTGAAGGAGAAATGAAGCATACATGCACTAAACAGGAAATACCACGCTATACTGCAGTATACAGAAAGATATTTTGATGGTTTATAATGGATCTCTTATTAATATGGGACAATAAAGTGAAATGTAATTGCATAGAAATCACAAATTTCTTTCTTGAGTACATTAATGGCTGTTATATGAAAGACAGAGAAGGTAATTACTAGTTTGGTTTGTAACCAGGGTTTTAGCTGGTTATGATGCTTCAAAATGATTTCAAATTACAGTACAAAAATCAAGAACAAGAGCTTTAGAATCTATGTAGTCTAGAAAGGCTGAAAGTACTGGTTCAGCTACAAAGGAAGAGACTGACGAAAAAGTAAGTCTTTTGAAGACATAATAATTTGGTACATAGATGGTAACCAACTTTCTTCCAAGCATCAAGGCAGGCAAGCAGAAATCCAACTAACTTGCAGTGGGCTGAAAGCAGGTTGAGTATTAGGAAAAGCTTAACTATTCATTTGAAGGACTAATACAATATATTACTTGTGGGGACAGTAGAACTTCCTCCACTGATGACTTTTTTTGTGTGTGTTTAATACAGAATAGATTTTTCTAACATCTATTTTAAATGGTTTAGGTACATTCAATCACAGTGTACTGAGATGATCACACTGGAAGATCTGGGTATTTCTTATAGCTCATTAAGAGCCAGTTCTTAAGAAAACCATGAAGTGACTGCTTAAAAATTCTTAACATGAGGGGTTTATTTCATATAACTGAAAAAACTGATCTGCTTTCCGTCTACCTCTCAAGTCAGTGTTAAAATTATGCTAATCAAAGACACGTTTGTACTACTACTGTCTTGAACTAGAGGTGTCTTGCTTATGAATTAGCACAGCAGTGCTCAACCAGTGGGTTATAACCTGAAAGACTGAGTCACACACAAAATACCCTGGTTAGTCCTATTGTAAGAACACATGTACTTGGGACAAGACATGATTATACCATACTCCTTTCACGATACAAATCTGGAAAGTTGATGTAAAGAAGAGTAGTTGACTTCTGTAATAACCTTGGACTATTAAGCAGGTCAAAATAGATGTCAGTCAAGAAGCTTTCTTCCCTGGCTATCTCAGGACCACCTACAACATTTCACTGCATTAAATAATTTTCAGAAACTATAATCTAATAAAATAGATTTAATTAAATACATAAAATGATGATTAAAAAGGTATACACGAAAAACAAACCGTGAGGCATACCTCTCTTTGCTAAATAGTAACTTATCCAGTTATCCAGTTAGATATTTCCTATTAAAATTATGATTTCTCTATCAAATTAAGCAGGACAGAATAAGTACAAAGAGATGGGGAAAAAAAAAAAAAACATAAAAAGAGAACAGTAATAAGGGAACCTATAGACAAATTCTAGTAAAGTTACATATAGCCAATAAGGCTGATAGCAAAGATGGCAGAGTAGAATGCACTCCTACTATAGCAATTTTAAATACTTGTCACTGCAAACAAATCTGCATCAATGATTTAAGATAACATTCTATAAGAAGGCTGACCTATTAAGTACCTTCTAACTTGTCTCATCCCTCCACTCCGGGACAGCAAACTAATACACAAGTGGAACTGGCAGCAGAAGTCCATACAGCTTTGAACTAACTAACCTGGCAGAATTCAACTGCCAGATACTATTATATGCATTTTTCAACGAGCATAATCATCATTCTTGTTTCTCTGGTTATCCAGAGTAGGCATTTTTCAAACTTTTTATCTGTCTCCCAAAGTAGCTAAAATATTTACTATTGGAATAATTTAGTTTTATTTGTTTACATGTGCAATATTATAGAAATGAACATCCACATGATTTTTAAAGTCGAACCCTGTTTCTGGAGGGGAAGAGACTGAAATAAGGAAGTAATCACACTGTGGCTAACTGTAACTTGGCTTAAGACAGTTTTCTACATGATTAAGTTTATAAGCAACAGCAACTGATTTATGCTCTTGGCTCTATGTCTGTATATTTATGATGTAAGAGACAAAGTTTAGAATCTGGAGGTGCTGAAAAGACAGATAACAAGCACTGTTACTGTACTCTTCACTGGAGAAACTTCTCTGTTGGGATTAAAAAAGAAGTTATAATAGAACCTAGATTAGCCTAATAAAATCCACTAGTTTTCTTTGAAGAAAAAAAGATCAGCCATTTAGTTTGGCTGGCAACACTGGTATGATATGGAGCTCAACTGCTATAACAAATATTTAATTACTTGCTCATTGCTGAGTGACAGCACACAGCTTAAGTCAGATGTTAGTTCAAAAAACAAGAGGTTAGAATTCTGGAAGGCATCACAAGTATCTCCAGAAACTTTCAAATTTTCCCTCTTACAAATCAGTAGTTTACTTGTTTGATTTTAAATACAGCAAGTAAAATAAACATGCTAGCATAACAGATACTGCCAGATACTAATGATGTGTCACTTCTAGTAACATATTTACACTTATTTACAGAGAGTTGTTGATTCTTCTCTAATTGGTACCTTCTGACACCAAATGAGACTTTCCAATTTAACTGATTAGTTTTGAGATCTATACTTATGCCACTATTGGTTCTTCACTCAAAAATATTGTCTCTCTACAAAACATTTTCTAGAACTGAAGAAATTCTGTGGATTACTGACTCAAGTTATGATTTCTTCCAAATGTAAAGCACAAAAAAACCATTTATACTTAATCATCCCTTGCTTCCTACAACAACTCTGATAATACAACAACAATTCCTAACATTAAGAGAAAAAAAGCTGAAAACTCAATAGCAGTTTCTAAGAAGGAATTCTGTTTTAGCCAAGGGACTGCAATTTTATATAGGTTAAATATAAGAAATATCTCTAACAGCAAAAATCAGTGGTGAAGGTCAAATGGTAAAGCAGTCACCACCAGCAGTGATTTGCCTCTTTCTTTTTAATATTCAAAACTGATCTCCTACCTAACACTTCTTGATCTTTAAGGATAGGTTTCTCTACAAGCCAGGAGAGCAAACCGCCCAGAATTTTGTCTGAGTCTGAAGAATGGCAAGTCTGCGGGAAAGGGGAATTCACACGAAAATATACAATTCTTAACAAGAATTTTTAAGAATATTCCCAAATAAAGCTCTACTTTGTCTACACAAAGAAAATAAAAAAGTCATGCCGACAGCCTTTTGGCCACATTATTCAGTCAGCTTAAGGACACTGAATTACATACAATCATAGAGTGGTTTGGGTTGGAAGGGACCTTAAAGATCATACAGTTCCAGCCCCCCTGCCACAGGCAGGGACACCTTCCACTAGGCCAGGCTGCTCAAAGCCCCGTCCAGCCTGGCCTTGAACACTTCCAGGGATGGGGCATCCACAGCTTCTCTGGGAAACTTGTTCCAGTCTCTCACCACCACAGTGAAGAATTTCTTCATCATCAAGGAACTCTTCCAGTTTTGTGTAAAGCAGTTTGTGTAACTGCTTTAGTTGTGCAATACCTGCTTATAACACCTTCTACATACACTGGTATACTGCTACTCAGGACAGCTGTGATATTACAAGTTTTATAAAAACCCAGCAAACCCAAACAGCAATGCTACTCAAGTACTCAGTTTCTTATTTCTGCATGATTCCTCTGCAACTAAACACTTTCAAACAAAATAATTAGACGTTTAGATTCTAGGCTTAAAGATGAATTAAGTTAGGTTACCTAATCAAGTTCTATTCAATAGCTTGGGATCTTAAACATCTGGATTTCACAGGTTATTTTTAAAATTTCCTGATAATCACAACTTTTCAATTGCTATATAAGTACTCATTATGACAGGGCTTTAGCTCCTTTTTACCTCCATTAATTCTCACTTCACCATCTTATTCAGTTTCCTATATATTGAGGTAACTGTGACTAGCTGATGAAGATTTGAGAACTAGTTTCTGACTCATGAATCTTTGTATTAGGAATACCATTTCCAAAAAGCAAATTTTTAACTATTTATCAAAATATGCAACTCCGAATGCGTATTTTATATAAAGTTAGAGTATTCCTACATATTAATAAAAATATTTAGTATGTAATTTATAGAAAGTAAAATTATTTGTAAATAAAATTTAAAACACATTAGGTGATTAGTAACAATAACTGCAGGCAAAATTCCGCTAAGTATTATTGTCCATTCTTAGATGTATTTTATTCATTATTTTCTGCTATATATTTCAACTCCTTACAGTTACACTTTGCAGTAAAATAATTGCATTTCCTTTTAAGTACAATCCAATTTACGAGATAAACATTAAGGGGTCAGCTTAAAACTTACTCATGTAAGGCAGCTTCTCTGGACAAGCCTGGTAAGGAGAGTAAGTGAAGTTTTCTGGAAGATACATTGTTGTTTGAGCAACACAGTCACTAGAATTGTTTCCTTCAGGATAATCTTAAAAAGAGGAATTGATTTTTGAAAAACCTATGTTATACACTGAATTTGTAACACACCATCATGCAGGTGAGAGCATTAACTTTGTAAGTAACAAATTCCTAGCCACATGTTAAAAAAAAATATTACTATTACCACACTAAAGGAACAATAATTAAATTAAGAAAACTTTGTTACAGCTATGACAAATATTTCCTACTAAAGTGAACTGATAAACAGTAACTGTCTGGCCTTCACACCAGTTACAGAGAAGTAGCACTTGGGTCTAGGCTTTCAGTACCAAGACGAGTCATTAAGGTTTGGCCATTTTTATTTTTTTCCCTAATAAAACTCTTATAAAAATGAAATTAAATAAATATTCTTACCTGTGCCATTCAGTGTGGTATTTTTGTTAGTGTACAATCTGATCATGTGTCCTATTGTTTTTACATTTTCTCTCAACATTATACCACGAGCTTGTACCATGAAGAGATACGTGTTTGCTGGTAAAACAAAAAACAATTTTGAATTTGAATTACAATAAGGTACTTCCAAATTATTTTAACATCCATTTATAACGTGTTCAATATTTGTTGCTGTGTCTGAATCCATGACTGGTGAACATTAATCCTTCAAGATGAGGAACCACAGAGAGTAAAACTTAACAGCAACAAAACAAAAGAATAAAATGGGTTCATAACGACAGGCCTATATGAAAACCCAAAATTACAAAATGTCAATACACATTATATGACTGTCATTTCTCTTTAACTTACAAAAAGCAACTGACAGTGCCAAGAAACAATCAAATTTATCTATAAAAAGGTTGTCATACGTAGATACATCTCTCATATACATCATAGAATATAGGACAAAAAGCGTCTAGAAAGTATTTCAGTCCCACAGAACAGTCCCTCTTTTTACTCATTAGTTGACACAACTTTCAGTCAAAATGTACTGCTACTCATTCACCCCCAACAGCTGTTTCATTATACAACTGCTACAAATCACTACCAATCTCCAAGTATTAATGTTTGATAATTATATGTGGAGTATTTATTACAGGCATCAACGGTGAGTAAATCATCATTCTGAATAATTAAGCAACTCACTAACAACAACTGCATGAAGTAATTCCCTGTCTCAGCCTTGCACTCAAAGCCCCAACTCTGATGTCAAGACAATCCTTTGCCTGAACAGAGTATGTTAGAAAAGAAGCTGCATGTATATCTGAGTAAGCAAACGTCTATCCAGGACTCACAGAGCTCAAAAAATAATGTACAGGGAAGGGCAAATTCTTGGCAGAACAGTTTTTATGCTGATTAGCAAAAAGAATCAAAAGGATCATCTGTCACTTCACCTGTGCTAAGCACCCACTTGTCTGGCAGATATTTGGCTCACTGTAACTAGTAACCACCCTAACCAAAAAGGGCTGTGAGACTTTGGAGGAAAGAACCAAACAGAAAAGAAAAACAACAAATTAATCTTAATCTGGCCTGAAAAGATTAAAGAAAATTACAAAATTATCTCAGGAACTCCATCAGGTGACCCAGCACCAGTGGCATGACACTAACTCCAGATCAGTTAATATCTTCTTACAGCCCAACACAAAGAGACTAGAGCTACGGAGAACTGTTTATAAAGGACTGGGCATTTCCAGAGGAAAATACAGGGACTAATTCCACCACATTAGCAAACAATACTACTGACACTCACAGAGATACAAATACCAACAAAATCTTTTAAGGAGTATTATTTGCAAATTCTACAATAATATTTTTGTTTTTAAAAGAATGAATGGAGGGGCTCTCATGGCCTTCAAAGAACTCCTTATTAGAATGAAGAATATTATCACTAATAAGACAGGCTCTGAACATGTCAGGTGCTATGCGTGGTATGTAGTTCTCAAACTCTTAGCCAGCATGACTAGCTACTTTGATTAACAAGAGTTTACACATGTGTAAAAGTTACTCAGCTACTTGGATCCTGAAGTTGTCTCAACATCCTCATGCCACTAAAACAGAAAAAAAAAAAACCCAAAAAAAAACCTTGGCCTGATAACACAGGAAGGAAACCTAACAAGAATGATTCCTACTGGGATCTAAGGCAACTGGATCCAAGACAACAGATAACATTCATATTTCCTTACAGAAAACCTGCACAAAAACTTCTTGAATTTTCAACCCAATTCACTGTAAAGTAGTACTTTGGGGTTCTAATAATTTTCCTATATTTGTAGTTTTCCACTCAAACTCTGATTTTTTAGGATTAAAATGATGACATCTGTCTGTATTAAACATTTCCATTAATCTGTACAATTCTTGAGTTCACAGCAAGTTACCTACTCAAGAAACCTCCTTCTTTAGGAATCAATATAAAAGCAATTTGATCTGTTCCCCCCAAAACAATCATTTACCTTCCATTTCAAAATTCAAGACTACCCTGAAAGTAAAACTAAGTCGATTTTTGCCTTTCAAATAGGAAAAAAATTTCCCATATAACAAAGAATTACTTTATTCAAACTTTCAACATATTTTCAATTGGTATCCACCCTTCTTTTTTCTCCATGTATTACTGTACAGATCTTCTCTTCAATATCTTCCTCTTCCAACACTAAAATAATGTTCTTTTTCAGTACAAATCAGTTAGTAAATACTGACTTCAGAGATAACGTCCAGAAGATTGTGCTATGTTCTCCCTTTTAACGTAATACCAAAAGCCACTTATTTTGAGTTTTTCACACTGCAGAACTCACAACCAGGAGGCCAGTCCCCAAGCAACAGATAACTTTAGGAGAAAAAAGCCCACCAGTTCTATTGCTGAGATGCCGGTACTTGGTATGGAATACCTCTTTGGTCACTACACATCAGCTGTGCCAGCTTTGTCCCCTCCCAAACTCTTGCCCACCCCCAGCCTACTTGCTGTGGGGGACAAAGTGGGAAACATAAAAAGCAAATGCAGTTAAGCAACAGCTAAAACACTGTGTTTATCAACACTTTTTTTGGTCACAAGTCCAAAGCATGTGTCTTCAGAGACCTCTTTCTGATAGCCCATAAATCATTTCATTAGCTGCTTCTTGTTCCTTTTTCATCAACACTACAAGTCCCTGTCTACAAACTTGCTAAGAATACCATCTTCCTTAATGAGCAGATCATAGCTCTTTCTTCTGCTTAGGTGTTCACCACCCTTGTGAATTTTTCTGGCTGCTACCAAATCACACTGATTGCAAACACTTCAGTTGTTAAGAGAGGTAGATGTCACTACACACACAGTGACAGAAATTATGGACACTGTGCAGACAGTAAGTATACTCTCCAGACATGGTTGAGATGAAAGACCTGCTCCAGAAGTCATTGTAAGGAATATTAGAAAAATCTACTCAAGCATATTACTGTTGCAGTCTTATGAACATGATACAGTACAGAACTGAGACTAAGACCTTCAAACAAGTCCACAAGAAAGTCAAGAGGGCCACATAACTGTTCCAAGTTCCTATGGGAAACTTTACTGCAGTCCAGATAATGCAGACATAAACATTGATAAAACAGATTTTCCACAAAAGCATCCACCTCCCCTTTGTTGAAGGACAACTTGCTTCTGACAAAGAGGAGAAAAAGTAGAACACACACCTTTGTGAGAAACAAAGCTAGAAAAGATTTCTCTCAAAAGCAGGCATCATGAAAAGACAGAATTACAAAAACAACCAGGCAAAGTCTGCTGCCACCTTGGCCTAAGTATTCAAGAGCTGCCTCTTGCTAACAGGAAGATCTAGCCTTGCCATGTTTTTCATCAAGCTGTTCTTGCAGTCTACCCCAATCCAACACCTCCTCTTCCTGGCTGATCTCCTTGTCACCTCACAATCCAGCTATACACTAATATAGAAACACAATGAAACATCTTCCTTTCTGTGCACTCTTTGCCCCGGCTACCTGGGTCTCCAGCACAATCATGGTTACAAGGAATATAGACCTGACCAGTTTATTCCACTGGCATTCTACAGCTGCTTAGGTAGCAGCACATGCTCAAGTAGCCAATTAATTACTTCAGAAGCTAAAAGCATCAGGCAAAAATAAAAGATACTAATTTAGTCCTAAAATTAAGTCTCATCTACTGTCACAGGTTTGTTGGCAAAGACCTGTGGAAAAGAGCACAGTTCACATGTCACATCAACCAGCAGTGACAGCAACTAGCGTTCAAGAGAATCCACGAAGGCCAGAAGCATAACAGAGAAGCATCTCTTTTTCTGCTAGCATGGTGAGGGAAAAGACTGACAGCAGAATACCAAGGATGACTTCCACAACAATCCTCTTTTCAGCTGTCGTTGGTACTTTAATACCAGCCATCTTCCTGAGCTTGTCACAGGTTTCCACAAACCTTACCTATACCATCATAAGTATGACCCTTAACATGCTGGGGTGCCCCCTCAAGTGCCTGTACACTAATGCATGCACTACAGGGAATAAACATCATGACTTAGAGATCTGTGTGCAGTTCCACAGCTACAATCTTATTGGGATCACAGAGACATGGTGAGATAGTTCCCATGACGGGAGCGTTGCAACGGACAGGTACAGGCTGTTCAGGGACGACAGAAGGGTAAGACAAGGAGGGGGAGTCACCCTTTCTGTGAGAGAGCAGCTGCAGTGCATGGAGCTCCGCCTCAGGACAGAAGAGGAGCCGACTGGGAACTTACGGATTACAATTAAAATTACCTTTAATCCTAACCCATAAATGGGTGTCTGCTACAGTCCATCTGACCAGGAAAAACAAGTGGATCGTGCCCTCTACAGACAGATATGAAAACTGCCTTACATTCACATGCCCAAGTCCTCATAGGACCATGACTCCTATAGGTCTAGGATTTAGAGAACAAGTCTTACAAGGAACAGCTAAGGGAACTGGGATGGTTTAGTCTGGAGCAGATGAGACTCAAGGGGGATCTTACAGCTCTCCTCAGCTCTCAGGAGGTTTTACACAGATGGGGGCTGATATCTTCTCCCAGATAACTAGTGACAGAACAAGAGGAAATGGCCTCAAGTTATGCCATGGGTGGTTTAAATTGGATATTAGGAAAAAATTCTTCACTGTAAGGGTGCTCAAGCATTGGAACAGGCTGCCCAGGGAGGTGGTGGAGTCACCATCCCTGGAGGTGTTTGAAAAACACGTAGATGTGGTGCTTAGCAACATGGTTTAGTGATGGATTTGGCAGTCCTGGATTAACAGCTGGACTTGATCTCAAAGGTCTCTTCCAACCAGAATGATTCTGTAATTCTATAGGGGACTTCAACCACGCCAGTATCTGCTGAAGGGACAACACAGCCAGATCAAAGCAGTCCAGTAGGTTCCTGGAGTGCACTGGTGGTAAACTTCCTGACACAAGTGACAGAGAAGCCAAGGGGAGGTGCTCTGCTGGACCTCACACTCACCAAGAAGGTGGTGCTCATTGAGCATGCGAAGATCAAATGCAGCCTGGGCTGCAGTGACCATGAGATGGTAGAGTACAGGATCCTAGGGGCAGGAAGAAGGAAACGCAAGCTCACAATGCTGGACTTCATAAGAGCAGACTTTGGCTTCTTCTAATATCTGCTTGGAAGAATCCTATGGGATAAAGCCCTCAAAGGAAGAGGGGGGCAAGAAAGGTGGATAATATTCAAGGATCAACTCCTCCAAGCTCAAGAGAACTCCATCCCAATGAATACGAAGTCAGGCAAAAATGCCAAGAGGCCTGCATGGATGAACAAGGACCTTCTGGAAAAAAAAAATCAAACACAAAAAGCATACCAAAAGTGGAAACAAGTACAAATAATGTGGAAGGAATAGAAAAACACTGTCTGGGTATCCAGCAGTGCAGTTTGGAAATCTAAAGCCCAAATGGAATTGCATCTAACCAGGGATTTCAAAAACAACCAGAAGGGTTTCTATAAGTGCACAGGTGACAAAATGAAGACTAGGGAAAATGCAGACCCATTGCTCGATGAGACAGAGGACCTAGGTGCACAGGACATGGAAAAGGCTGCAGTACTGAATGCCATCATCGCATCTGTCTTTACCAGCAAGACCAGCCTTCAGGAATCCCAGGTCCCAGAGACCAGAGGGAAAGGCTGGAGTAAGGAAGATGTAGTCTTGGTGGAAGATGAGCAGGTCAGGGAATCTTAAGCAAACTGGACATAAGTCCACGGGCCCCAATGGGATGAACCCATGAGCACCAAGGGAGCTGGCAGATGTCATTGCAAGGCCACTCTCAACAATCTTTGATTGATCATGACAACTGAGAGAAGTGCCCAAGGACTGGAGGAAAACAAATCTCACTCCTATCTTCCAGAAAGGCAAGAAGGAGAACTCAGGGAACTACAAGCTGACAAGCTTCAACTTAATCCCTGGAAAGGTGATGGAGCAACTAAACCTGGAAACCATTTCTCAGGTACATGAACAGTAGGAAAATCATCAAGAGTATACAGCATGTCTCCACCAAGGGGAAGTCATGCTCGACCAATCTGATATACTTCTATGATGAAATGACTGGCCTCAAGCGAGGAGAGAGCAGCAGACATTGTCTGCCTGGACATCAGTAAGACCTCTGACATTGTCTCCCATAAGATCCTCATGGACAAGCTGTTGATGTACAGGCTGGATGAGCAAACAGCGGTGGATCAAAAACTGACTGACCAGGCCCAAAAGGTGAGGATCAGGAGCATGTTGTTGGAGGCCAGTGACTAATGATGTACCCCAAGGGTCAACACCAGGTCCAGTCCTGCTTAACATCTTCATTAGTGATCTGGATGATGGGGCAGAGTGTACACTCAAAAAGTTTGCTGATGACACCGAGGTGATAAGCCATGCTGCCCTCTAGAGGGACCTCAATAGGCTGAAGAAATGGGCCAACAGGAACCTTATGAAATTCAATATGGTGTGCAAAGTTCTGCACCTGAGGAAGAACAACCCCGTGCACCTGGTGCATGCAGCTGGAAAGCAGCTTGGCAGAAAAGGACCTGGTGGACACCAAGTTGAACATGAGCCAGCAATGTGCCACTGTTGCAAAGCTCAGTGGCACCCTGGACTGCATTAGGAAGAATGTTGCCAGCAGATCAAGGTGATTCTTCCCAGCCCTCACTCAGCACTGGTGAAGCCACACCTGGAGTACTGTGTCTAGTTCTGCACTCCACTGTAGAATAAAGACATGGACATACTAGAAAAAGTCCAACAAAGGGGCCATGAAGAAGACAAATGAATCTGAGCATGTCTCCTATGAGGAAAGGCTGAGAGAGCTGGGACTGTTCAGTCTGGAGAAGAGAGGGCTTAGAGGGATCATATTAATGTATATAAAGGGTAGGTGTATAGGTTGTGGGAAAATTACTTGGGGGGGGAATTAGAGAAAACTAGGACCTAACAGAAGCATAGGATTATAGAAAGTTTTTTAGAGTAAAATATAGCTATCACTTTCAGGGTGGTTGGCATGCACAGAATCTACTTTACTGCAGCTGCCTGAGCAACACACCTGCTGATAGGAGTAACGGCAGGTGGAACAGAGTGGAGACCCCACGGCCAGGCTCTGCTGTGCTCCCTGCAGGAATGGAAACTTGATGGCACCACACAGCTGATAAGCTGCACAGCAGTTGTCACGTGAACAGTATACGAGATGTCCACTGCTGAGCCAACCACTGTGGCAAAATTACTCTTCTCGGATGAAATAATCTCATTGTAACACTAACACACACCTCCACCAAAAAGTGACCTGCCTCCAAGGTACTACTACTCCTTACTGGGAACATGATATCAATTGGTAAAAAAAAAAAAAAAGTATGACTAGAGTCACTCAAGCTGCACCTGAATTTAAAGAAAATGGACTAGTCCTGGACTGGAGTAAGTCCAAAGGAGGGTCAGGAAATTGTTGTCAAAACTCCCAAACTACCACACACTGGTTCAGTGTTTTTTTACAGTTGTCACAAATGAGGGGACTTCTAACCAAGGCAGTCAGCCTTGGGAACAATGGGAAACAAAGAATGGATGATGAAAAGAACACTGTTAAAAGTTATGCCCATGGAAACCTCCAAGTGAGGAAGTTCTGGCTGCAGGAAGAGGTAAGTTGATACAAGTGTTGCAATCAAAGAAATCTGGTTGACAGTAGAACACAGGTAATGTGGTAGCAGGAGATCGTGAGCTCCAACTCAAACAGCCCCCCCAAAAGAGGGCAAATCCCTGACTGGAGAGCACACATAGTTAGTGAAAAACTTCAGCAGTGTTACCTGAGTATGCATACTAATTTATATTAGAAGCAAGAAACTTTTAACCTATCCTGTGATGAATATGCAATGTACTATGAAGTATAAAAAGTGGACAAATGCGGGGAGAAACTAGGAAACACTGCGTCGTAACTTCTGGGATCAGCTGATGGGCCAAACCTGTCTTCTCCCCCATAGGGATGCCTGCTGGATAAGAACTTTATTCTATAACTAGCTCATGCTAGCTGTTAAGTGTGTAGTTTTAAGCTTGTTTTACAGTCAGCATATTACCACCAGCAATCTTCAAACCTTACACTGTCACAAACTTGTATTTTGTAAAATAAAGATCTTCAGCTGAAGTTCATTTTTTATAAGTCTCCAGAGATCTGAGTAGTTGTGATAAGGGATTGGACTCAGTGACGCTGTCAGCGGAGATCCCTGAATAGATTGGTCGAATCACCCTCCAATACAGTGGGCTGTCAAAACACAGGTAGCGGACAGGCTGGTCAGACACAGGGGTCTCATCTTCCTTCAGAAACTGACAGGCTGATCAAATATAAAGGGTTTGAGGAAACCCCCCTGCTTCTTTACATGACATAGGTATATAATACATATGAAGGGAAGGTGCAGAGGACAGAGTCAGGCTCTTTTCAGTGGTGCTCAGCGACGGGAGCAGCAGCAGTGGGCACAAACTAAAACACGGGAGGTTCCACCTGAACATCAGGAAACTTTTATTTACTGGGAGGGTGACCGAGCACTGGCACACATTGCACACGGAGGTTGTGGAGTCTCTATCCTCAGATGCTCTAAAGCCATCTGGACATGGTCCTAGACAACTAGCTCCAGGTGGTCCTGCCCGAGCAGGGGGGTTGGACCAGATGACCTCCAGCAGCCTCGTCCAGCCTCAACTATTCTGTGATTCTGTGATCTGCTCCCACTGTAGTCTTTCTGCATCTGTACCAACCATCACTCCTGTCACAGTGCAAGACAATGCACAAGCCAGGAAGGCAAAATTCCACACTTAACCAAAGAAAACTTCTAACAGTGTAACCACCTAGAACTAGTTTCATTCATACTCTTCCTATTTCATTGCACATCGTCCACGGTAAGTAAGAAACAGCACTTCTGATGCAAGAAACACACCGAATCCAGACTGTCACAGTTTACAAGGTAAGCAAATGTTAAGTGTAGTGCAGGATATAAAACAATGCACCTACATAGGACACATTGGAATAAATACCATACTCAATGTTCCACCTAAAGCAACTGCAGCGTGAGCATGAACTCATACCTAATTCAGATGAAACTTTCACTAGTAATTGATCCAGATCTGTATCATCAATCATGAACACAGCCACACAACAGTCATCAAAAGTCCTGGGTTTAGGGCATTATTTAACACTCATTCTGATAAAGCATGTTAGGGCATTAAAGGGATCATCCTGTATTTCAGAGGAGATGTTAAAAATATCAGATGGATCATCTTTTTGTCTCCAGATTTTAGAGCTCATTAGTTATTAATAGTTTTATGTGTTAGACCGAAAACATTACCATTGGGGGGAGGGATGAATTAATTCTTAAAATATAAAAATATCTGTTAAAACAGCTCAATGTTTTTATGTCAGGTAGCTTCCTGTTATTTAAATATTCACCCAAGGACTACTTACAACTTTTTTAAAGAAAAAAAGTCTCTTCACAGATCACTCTCCATTAGGGAATCAAGCTCCTTCCAAGCAGTACACTTAAAATTAAAGCAATTCTCACAACACTGCATAGTTTATCAGCCCTTACCTTCACAGAAATAGCACAACACTCAGTTTTATATAAAAAATTAGTAATTTATCATGCTGTATAGGTACACTAAAGCAAAGCCAAAACAATGTACCATGCATTTAGAAGCAATCAATGTAGTAAATCATACAACAGAACAACTGAAGTTAAAACCCGATCAATGACTAACATTCTGAAGAACAGTAGGAAGTTAGAGCTGTGATTATTTTAACAAGACAGTCAGAAAAGCATTAACTAAATTACCAACTATGATATCTTAAATGCCAAGGAAAAGATGAACAGACTTGGAGATCATAAGTTTCATTTCAAAATGCAGCTTTTATCATACAAAGAAAACCCAAAACCCTAAAACACACAAGAAAGAAGCTTTATCTCAAGAATGCTTTCAAAGCAATTACTGAAAAAAGTTACCACTACACACCTTTCAAAAATTAGATGATCATCAGTGCAGCTATAGCAACATTATACACTGATCTTCCAGAAGGAAAAAAAAAAAAACAACACCAAAACAACCTGAAAAGCTCAGATAAGAGTTACTTCACAGAGAATCCAGGGATGCTGCAAAATTCAAATCCAATAAATGTATCTTTACAGAAAACAGGTGCCCCCAAAACTCATCTGCTAGTTAACACCTGTTTTCACAGGACTTTTGAAAAGCACATTCAACACAATGCATAAAAATTGATATGGATTCAACTAGGTTAACAAAATTCTCCACTAGTAATTGTAAATGGGGAATCATCTCATGGGGACGTTTCTGGAACAAGTCCCACGTGGATCTCTTCTCGTCTCAAGGTTATATGATATTATTCTCAGCAATACTAGAGTTATAAATACACTACTGGCAGAGTTCATGTGTGGCAAATTAACACAAAAGTGTTAAAGATTAAATTCTACAAACTACTCTGAACATACAATAAGTAGAGCTCAACTGAAGATTGCTTCCAAAACATTACAGTTGTGATTCTAGGAGCTAGGAATATTTTTCACAACTACAGGATAGGGACTTTAGTTTGTTAAACAGTCATTAAACAATTTTGCAGTGAAGAACAATACCCAAAGTACTGTAAAACTGCTGTAAACTGGATCCTAATCACAGACTGAAATACATAGCAAACATCAACAAATCCTATAGTAAGTGTTCAACTTCCAGTTTTGTTTGTTTGGTTTTTACACATTTACTGTTAGCCAGAAGTGGTTTTAAAGCACACAGAACAATCAGAGAAAAAAGCAGCAAAAAACCTGTATGCCTTCAAACATTTTTACTTGATTTGCTGTTGAATATTTAACACCAGTTTTTCACTATTTTTAATTTAACAATAAACCCCAACTTATTTCATAGGGATGGCGAGACTGCATTTGAGTCTGTACAGGTATACCTCCTTGTAAGCAAAATATATTAGAAAGATACAGATCACTTCAATCTGCTGAAAATAACAGCAACTACCCATGTTTTCGGAGCCCAATAAGGATCATTCATATGATGCAGATGTATGAATCTCTAAGAGCTACAACAGACAGGCTTCAAAATTGTTTTTATTGGTGGTGTTTTTTCAATACTCCAGATAATCTCTGTATACTCACTGCCACAAAGGACACGTCAAATGGATGAGTCCTCTGACTGCAAGTCTGAGAAATGGAATACATGTCAGTTCACTATTTATTGGAGCCAGTAAAAGAGGAAATCTCATTGATCAGTCTCCATTTATAGATGAAGAAAAAAAATTAAATCAAAATTTCTTTCTATCCTGGTTTCAGCTGGGATACAGTAAATTTTCTTCTTAGTAGTTAGTACAGTGATGTGTTTTGGACTGGTGTGAGAACAATGCTGATAACACACTGATGGTTTTAGTTGTTGCAGGGTAATGTTTATGCTAAATCAAGGACTTCTTGATTTCTTGGGCCCTGCCAGTGAGAGGGCTGGAGAGGCAGAGGAAACTGGGAGGGGACACAGCCAGGACAGGTGACTCAAGCTAGCCAAAGACGTATTCCATACCATGGGACATCATGGTGAGCATATAAACTGGAAGAAGAAGAAGGAAGAGGGGGACCATCTGGCATTATGGCATTTGTCTTCCTGAGTAACCGTTGCATGTGCTAGAGCTCTGCTTGGAGCCCGGCTTTCCTGGAGACGGCTAAACACCTGCCTGCCAATGGATGCAGTGAATTAATTCCTTGCTTTGCTTGCATGCACAGCTTTTGCTTTACCTATTAAATTGTTCTTATCTCAACCCTTGAGTTTTACATTCCTTTCTGATTCTCCTCCCCATCCCTCTGGGCGAGCGGAAGCAAGCAGCTGTGTGGTGCTCGGGTTTAAACCACACCACTTTCTCTAGCAGTATTTTTAAGCATGATAAATGATACGAAGTTTAATATAACTTCTAACAGATTTGATACTATTCTATCCTCCAATCTCAAGCTATTAGCTGATTATATAGCAAGGCAAAAATAATTTCTGAGAGCATATCCTACAGAAATTTAAAAATCAGCATCGCTGTAACCACCAACACTACAACTTAAATATTTGGGTTTTTCCTTCGCTTGAGTCAGATTCAAACAGGTAAATATTTTTCCTTTAATTTCTACTATAGCAAAATTTCAACTCCAATTTTAAAACACATAGTTAAATTTAAATAACACATTTTTTCAATGAAGACTGTTCTAGGCAGGTCACCTTTGGACATCAACATTTAAATGGTGATATTTTAAGCCTAAGCCTTGCCAATTCTTCCGTAACTTTGTTTTAATGAGTTCAGTTACTGAGAAAAGTAGAAAACTAGTATCTGTAAACTGAATATTCCAAGTATCATCATAAATTAAATTAAAAAAGAATACAGGCACAATGAAATGAAGGTAAAGAAGGACAACTGCAAATTTAAGAAAGTGAACTCACCATTGGGGATACCTTGCAAAAAAACATTTTTTACTTGAAAGTCCCAAAACCAACCTCTGCACTGTATTCAGAAGAATCTAGCACTGGATCTCACAAGATGCACAATTATTGCATGATACTCTCCATAATATCATTACATAATTTGAACACAAAAGATTACCCAAAACAGACTAAGCTGTACAAAAGTAAGCAGAGACAGTTACTTATAGAAACAGTCTTATTAATGCAAAGGCAGTAGATAAGCTATCTTTTACAACAGACAGATGTAGAAATGGTTAAAGCTTTGGCCGTATCAGTAAAGCACAATAGCTCAAATAAATATTTCCAGGGCATACAATTTCTCCTCCTCAATGGACAAGAAGAACACATCCAAATAATTGTCTGGCTTAAGTGAAAACTCATTTCCCATGAGGTCTCATAATTTGTCCTTCTGAAGTCAGCTGCACACCACAAGTGCTTGCATTATTTTTTTTCCGCTTTTCTGACTGAAAGTAACACCACAAGATGAACACTCCATGAATTCTTATGCAGGCAAGTTCCTTGACTAATAACTAGGTATACCTAAGGGCTTTAGAAAAACTATCAGATACACATGCAAAACAACTGATTCAGAAAGAAATATGCATGTTTAGTCAAAGCTTATCTCTTGGTAAAAATGAATGACTGAACTGCAATAACTTATTCAGCATCAGGTGCTAGGAATGACTGTGCTGGGCCAACATAATGGAAAAATCTTTGCAGAATAAGTCAGAAAACTTACCCATGAAACTGCCCGCGTTCATAATGATCTGAACCCTTTAGTCAGAATGCCAAGGAACTTTTGATCACTGGAAATCAGTGATCAAGCAGAAAAATGTGCAGAGGGGTATAAGACTTACACAAGAAAAAAAAAGGGAAGACCCTATTACTAAAGTCTCTCTGTTAAAGGGTTTGGTTATAATTTACGGAACTGAAGGGAAAAACTGCAATGCCAACAAGAAAGACCACTGCAGCTTATGAAAGTACTCCTGACTCCAAATTAAGCCTTTAACAACAGGTGCACCTTAATAAAGGAATATAGCTGAAAATAGCTCCCGAACACCAACCAGGTTTGTAGTACAAACATTCCCTGCAGGAATTATGAAACAAAGTGACAGACAAGTTTCATTCACTCAAGAAACTCACAAGAAACCCATGAGAACAATCCCCTAGAAAGGAGTAAAAGGTGGCGCTAGCAGCAAAAAAAGCCCCGTGAACATCTTCCACATCCTGCAAAACCCATCAAAACCCATCAGCCTTTTATCAGATATTTCCACACAGCATTAGAGGAGGAGAGTAACAAAGGATTTGTTTTGTTTTAAACAGGCT
Source organism: Falco cherrug (assembly GCF_023634085.1). Taxonomy (NCBI): domain Eukaryota; kingdom Metazoa; phylum Chordata; class Aves; order Falconiformes; family Falconidae; genus Falco; species Falco cherrug. The sequence goes on along the minus strand of NC_073699.1, from coordinate 53,553,538 downwards.
AGCTGTATTATTTCTATTTCAGTGCAGCCCTTGAGCTGCATTAAACTTATTGCCTTGAAGACACAGGCTCTATCACAAAACCCTTAGACAAAGTATTACCATCCGTGTATCATTGTGGCAAACAATCAACCGTATGTTGCCCCGTATTAGCAACGGCATAACCAGCAGATTAACAGAAGCAACTATTTTCTATTCAGCAACTTGTGAAACCGTATTTGGGGTACTGTGTCCAGTTTGGGAATGCCAGTAAGCAATAGAGATTAACATACCACAGCAAGCCCAGATGAAAGCTTCCAAGATGGAGCATATGATATATGAGTAGAAACTGAAATAAACAAGTTTTTTCAGTCTTAGGTAGAAATGGCTAAGGGAGGGATGATTTTTTTTTTTTTGCTGTCTTCAGCTATGTAGAAGTGTATAGAGATGATGAAATTGAATGCTTGGAGGTACACAGGGAAAAGACACAAGGCAATGAACACAAGGTGCAAGATGGGAAATTATGATTACATGTTACAATTTTCTCACAGTTGTCAAACACTGGAACAGGTTTCCTAGAGAAACTGCAGAATCTCCATCCCCAAGTTACCCAAAACTCAACTGGACATGGCCCTGAGCAATCTGATCTAGTAGGATCTGCTTTCAGCAGGAGGTTGGATCAGATGACTTCCAGAGGTTCCTGCCAATCTAAATTATTCTGTGATCAAATAGTAAGTCTTTAGAAATGCCAGAACTTCCACAGATGCCAGGAACAAAGGATATTAGCACAAAGGCTGTGCCCGTATCCATGGGCTCAGCACCTGGAAGCACTGGCAACCATTTATCTTGCTGACAGCATTTTCAGCTCTTTCCTCCATTTCTGCACACATTCAAAAAGGAGTGATATCACCCTTTCCTATTAGGAAAATTATTTCCTAATAACAGAATAGTAAACAAGTTGGTATCAAATTGTGAGTAAAACCAATGGAGACACTTCCAAATTCCAGCTAGCCTGTGCAGCTGCCCTTTGATTACAACTGCCAGAAAAGTAGTAAAGTTTTAATAAGAGAAGCAGAAGACCAGAAGAGAGAAAACAAACAGTAGCTGTTTTTAACTCTTCGACACCACTCCAACATTCAGTATTTCTAGTTACTGATGTCAAAGACGGACTGCATCTTCCCTGATGGCTGCACTGTTCCATAACTAGTTTTTATGAGAACTACAAAGGGCATCATGTCCAAGCTGGCCTAGTTAGGCTGCAATTTACTACAATATTTAGAGCTCTTCTACCCAATCCGGTAAAGGTTCTCTGCTAGAATTAGACAGAAAGAAATAACCCAGAGATGAGTAAGAGATCACTTTCTGAGATCAGTTATGCTGTCTAATGTGATTTCAGTTGTGAAGCTGATAGAAAATGGGAAAAGCAAAGAAAAAAAAAAATCTCTGGCAATACTCAGATCAGCTTGACAGTGAAATAAGACCAGCAAATCTTCTCCCAGTCACCACTCCCTTACTACTTTGTCTTATTTTCCTCACCTTTGGATTCTTTCCATGACATAAACTTGAACCTAATTATGTGTTCTGAATAGTTCTCGGCACCAGACATCAACTATTTGAGTCCTGTTTATTAGTACTGTTACCTACCACACGAGAAAAAGAACATATTGCTGCCAAAGATTCCTGCTCTCAGCTAGCTTCTTCAGTCTCTTAACTACAATATATATGGGTATTTGTAACTTCCAGTGAAGTTACAAGCCATCTTCACTGACCAATTAAAAACCAGCAAGTTCAGTTTGTATCTTTTCATTTCATGTAACAGAGAAGGAACACCAGGTAAAGTACTGTCAGAAAAGTGGCCTTTCTGGAGAAGTAGCACCCCGTTATCTGCTTCCATTAAACACATGAGAAATGTTTTCTATCATTTTACTTTGCCATCCTATTCCTCTAGGCTTTGCTTCAAAACATCCACTAAATTAACCGGGCAAAATGAAAACCAGAAAAATAGTTGTCTTCTATAATCACTAATTAGAAACTAATCTGCTTCCATGTTTGAGCTCCTCTGACTATCAAAAGACCACCTGGGTGCTGAGGCAGGGTCGCAGTCATCTCTACCTCATCCCATCTTCTATTCTTACAGAAGAGAGGAAAACAGGCACGTGAACCACCCCAACATGTTGTATGAATTCTTATATAAATATAATATATATAAATATATAAACCCTGTATTTTTAAATTATGTGATTATACATTGTAAGTCTCAAAACAGAACAGCGCCTGAAAACCTGAAATTTAAATGCTTTTCCTCTCCTCGTATTCTGAAATACATGGCATGGCATAAGTTTCTATTTCCCAAAGAACTTACATTCTGCGAGACCTCAAAAAAAAAGGGAAAGAAATCAGTGATGCACAAGTAATTATTGTGCAAATAAAAACATTTAAATATTTGACAGAAATTATTAAAGACCTTAAAATAAGTAATTAAGATTCTTCCCTCTAAACAAAACTGTCAGTATTCCAAATCAACCTGAACTGCATTTGTCATAAAACCTGCAATTTCACTACAAACTGCAGTAATTCTACTTTCTAATTAGTGTGAAGGACAGAAGGAATGTGATAATGACCTCTTTGAGAATTTCCCCAGTACTCATGGTTTACTTGTGCAGACATCTCCTCCCTTTGATAAGCCAAGCTTGCTAGGAGGGAATCCCACTCTATTAGCCCATAAGAATTCAAATTTTCACTCAGCTTTGTCATCTCAGGAAGCAATTCTGCTATATAACACACTTATTTTTCCCCTTCCACTTTTCAGTACACTGCTGCTCCATAAAACATTTGGGAATCCAACTTCTCCCTCTCTTTTCAGTTCCTCTGACCATCAGGAAGAGAAACCAGGCAGCAAGCAGCTCCAGTTCCCTACAACACAATTAGAACTCTCCTCCTCTCTGCCACTGTGACTTGTAGCTTTTTTAGGAAGAAAGTGTTCTTATGACCCAAAGTATCTTCACTAAAATGTATCCATACACATAAATTATGACAGATCCCAACTACGAACAGGTAAGGTGGCTAAACCTCCATAAGCAGCCTTAAGCCTTCCTTCTCTCCACACACAGCTTTGACTTAGATGCAACTATTTCATCACACTCAGGGGAAAGGAGCAAGCACACTGAATTCTATCACAGCATGCAAACGGCATGAGCATACAGCATAGTATTATTAGATGAATCATCTGCCTATAAACTTGGGGGGTAGGGTGTCACTGAGTTTTTTGAAAATCTTCTATTCTTATAACTTACATTTTCCTCAAGAATACTGCCAGGATGCCTGTTGGTTTTAAAATAATATTTGACCTTTGTTCTCTCCATTCTACACAGCAACGTTTCCAGAAGCAAATTCCTGGGAACTCACCACATCTGCAAGATGACAGGCTGAGATTATCAGTGTAAAACTCTCCTACTGTACTTTACCATTTTCTATATTCCCTCCCCCAGTAAGACCAGCATAGCATGGCAGCATGTCAAACTGGATCCAAGAAGTGCCACAGACAACAAGTAACTTCAATATCGTAAGGTTTTGGTTTGTTTAAACTGGATGAGTTCACAACACAGCTGCATACAGAATTAGGGCAGCACACTACTGATCAGTAGGCCAGAAAGAGCCATAATCTCACCCACTGAAGACACTAAACCACAGCTTGCAAGGGCTAACTGCAGTAGACATCTGAGATGGCAAGAGAAATCAGTTTCAGTATGCTTTTTTCCTTAAGGTTGATCAGACCTAATAACCCATTCCAAGAATACTTTTGGTGTATACTGTTGATTTTGTTTCACTCCTGGTACAAAGGAAACTGAACAGACACGTAAACCCCAAGACCTGAGCAGCAAGATGAGGTCGGGAAAGAAAAAACACTGGAGGCTCTGGTTCTGAACAAGATACTGCATAAGCCTTGTTTAGTAAGAAAAGACACCCATCGAAGAAGAAACATTTAAATAATGAAGTAAAACTCCAGCTGCATACATTATGCAAGATGTTAATAGTTTCACTTATAAAGATGTGGAAACTGCACTTTGCTTTCTAAATCATACACCAACTGCTTACAATTAAAGTCTGCTCTTGATACTGCACTCGTGTCTCGTAGAATATGTCTAAATGGACCCTAGCAGCATCATTCTCACAAGACTAAATTACATCCCTTTCAGTGGGGAAACACTGACAGACAAGAAACTCAAGAACTCCAATCCAAATCCATGATATATACCCTAATATTTTTTTTATATTTATTTGAACTGTAGTAGTAATTGACAGGCATGCCAATATTGTATGACGTGCTGTAAGTGTGGGAGAAGTAATTGTACCTTGAAAGGATTTTACAAGCTAAATGGAAGATTGTGAACAAGAGGAAGCCAAACAGCATAAAGACACCAGTCAACAGGAAACAATTCCTGCAAATTCAGTGGTCAAATCAATGTGGGCATTTTGTAGTGATGACTGCAGAGAGGAGCTTCAAGCACTGAGGACAAAGAGCAAGACAGTTTTACAGGTATTTAGGTAGCACCTGATAAGCAATAAGTGCAGGAGAAAGTGTCAATGTTCCCTGGAAAAGAGGGAAAGCATTGCCTAGCCAACAGACACCTAACACAGTGAAACACCCTACAGGATATGCAACCAGCTCCGAAAGGATCATCCAGTGAGAAAAAACCTGACGGTCTTCCCAGAAACAGCAGAAGAGCGAACTAAGGAAAACAGGGGTGGGTTTTTTTTCTGTCCGACACAAACTTGCACAGTTATTTTACATGGCTTTTCTTAAAGAAACTGTTTGTCTGCCCTCTGAAGTGGTTCTTTCAGGAGCATAAGTGAACAAACTATAAAACTTCTTCAGATAGATCCCACTGACATAAGTAAACAACAAATTTCAAATTACTTCTCAATTTCTGTTCACACGTGCTTTATTATTAAAGCAGTTACTAACGATTTAAAAGACGAATGCATTCGAGTAACTCCAACAGGCGGTTCCGCAGTCCTTCCCTGGTCTCTACCATGAATTTGTAACACGACGAAACGGTGAGCTGCTTTTTTGCCTCACTTTTCCGGCCTGGGAGGCAAGAACACCATTTACCTACCTCGGGATGGCAGCTGAATCTTCTAGAGCATTTGAAATCAACAGAACAAAGATGCGAGATTAACACGGGCTACCGCCGCCGCCCCGACCCTCCCTCGGCGGGGGGCTCGGCGTTTCGGCACCCGAGCCGCCCCTCGCCCGCCGCCGCTCGCGCCCCCCCCGCCGCCGTGCCCGGCGCCAGAGGCCGCCCCGCAGCGCCCGCCGCCCCCCGCCCGCGGCACCCCCCCCGCCCGCACCCCCCGCCGCCGAGGGGGCGGCTCCCAACTCACCGATCCCGGGGGCCACATAGATGAAGTAGAGGCAGGAGGAGGAGAAGGAGAAGAAGAAGATGAAGGCGAGCATGGAGCGATTGGAGACCCGCAACACCTTCCGGAGCAGTGGCATCCTCCCTCCGCGCCGGCGGCCGGCCGCCCCGCTCAATCCCGGCGAGCCGCGGCGGCGCTTCCCAGCGGGAAGACGCGGCCCGCTCCTCCCATGGATCGGGCAGCGAGAAGGTGACGAGGGGTCTCCGCTCGTCGCCCCCCCCTCCCTCCCTCCCTCCCTCCCGCCGCCTTCCCGGGAGCGGGCGGGCCGGCGGGGGCCGGCAGGGGCAGCGCCGCGGCTGGAGGAGGAGGGAGGGCGGCGGCGCGCTGCGGCCGGCCCGGCTGCCCCCCTGGCGGGCGGGCGAGCGGAGGGGGCCTGCCCTGCTTCGCGCTGCGCCTCCGGACGGGCTGAAGCGCCGCCGCGGCTCGCAGGTGGCGGCCGGAGCGGGGAGGGGCCCCTAGCGCCGCCGCGGGGCTCGGGGGCCGCTCCCGACGCTGCTCATGCCGCCGGGCGCCGCGGCCGCCCGCTCTCCCACCTGCTGCCCCCTCACCAGCGGCGGCGGCGGCGGCAGCAGCATCCCCGCCACCGGCGGGCAGTCACCTCCGCGCCCGGCCCGGCCCCGCCGCTCCCACCTCCTCCCGCACCGGCGGGGAGCGCGCTGCAGCCGCGCGACGCGGCCCGGCCCCGCCCCGCCCAGACCCGGCTACTGCGGCGGTTGGAGCGTGCGCGAGCCCCGGCGCGGCGGCGGACTGCAGAACTGCGGCGGGCGCGCGCCCGTCCCGCGCTCCGGCGGAGGGGGCCGGGGGGGCCGGAGGTGCCGCCGCTACACTGCGGCGGCGGCGCGCGTGCTGCCCTGCGCCCCCGGCCAATGGGAGCCCGGGGAGAAGCGAGCCCGCCCCCCGCGATTGGCTGGCGCGTGGACGGGCGTTTGTATCACCGGGGCGGGGGGAGGGGCGCGAGGCGGCCAGGCCCGGCGTGGCGGGGGTCCGGCGGGTGCCCGCGGGCCGGCGGTGCGGGCGGGAAGAGCCGTTGGGCAGAAGGGGGGCGCCCCGCGCCGCGCCGTGCCTGCTCCCCTTCCCGCTCCCCAGGCGCCCCCGTTGTGCCCGGCCGCCCGGCGGGGGTGCCATTCCCGCGCCCCGCCGCCTCGGCCTCTGGCGGGACGCGGCGGGGAGGGCCGCCGGACCCCTCGGGGCCTCGGCCCGCGGCGGCGGTGCTGCCCTGCCCGCCGCTTCCCCTCGCGGCCGGTGCTGCCCCTCGGCCGAGTGCGGCCGCAGGCGGGTCGCGTGGCACTTGAGCTGCGTCTAGTGCAGAGCAGTTGGGGATGGGGGTCGCCGCAGGGCAGATGAGTAAAGCGTTTCCTGAAGGTTTGGCCACACTTGCGCGTTCACATGTGCTGAATTCGGATGTGATAGCCTACGCGCTGCGTTAGCAGTCTGCCCTCAAGCCCGTTGCACGAAAAAGGCGTTTTAAAAGTCGGTAACATAAGCTTCACATCAAGTAGCTATTTCTTGCTTTAGCAACTAACCGCGGCTACCACAAGTTGCTAGGCGATGGGGTCGAGTCGGTAATCTCTCCATTCCTCTGCAGCACGCTGTCACTGACGGGAAGAGGTGTGCCAAGGGCTTGGCGGCGGGCCAGGATGTGCTTGAGTGCACCTGAGATGGCAGCGGAGTCCAGTTGTGTAAGAATCCAGAGCTGTGCTGTTAACGTGCCTGGACTTTATTCAGAGAATGAAGAGAACAGAGATGCAGAATTGCTTCCCCCCTCTTCCCCAAAATACAATTTCGTCTCAGACGTTATACGTGCACTATGATTTTTATGCAATGGGCATTAGTGACAACTACATTTTGTTTCAGCAATGACTGAGACAAGTTGGTTTTGTTCACCCAGCACAGCTTATGGGCAAGTAGAGTTTATCCTTTAGGCTGAGGGGATGACCTGATCGCTTCTTTCACTTCAGTCACAGGCAAAGAGCTTCCAAACACCCTGCACGTTTCCATATCAATATTTTTTTAACATAAATTTAAAAGCCTAAAGTCAGTTGACATGTAAATGTTGGAGCTAGAAATACAGAATTACAGGTTAATCAGTGAAGTAGTGATGCAAGTAAGTGATAATAATAACAAACCTGCCTGTTTACTTAAAAGACCTTTTTACTTAAACAGTCAAAAAGCGGTAGGTTACTTTGTCCTCCAGTCTTACGAGATGTTGAACAGGAACATTTCTATGTACAGTAGAATACAGTACGCACAGTAACAATCTGTAGCCACATCACGGAATTTCCTTATTGTCACTGCTTCAGAGCATAGACATACGAATTTCCCAGTAAGGGTTTCCATGGGAGAGAGAAATTCTGCTTCCTTCAGCTCTGAAACACAGATTTGTCAGTAATATTTTGATGGATGTTATTGCGATGGGTAAAAGATAGATAGACTGAGCAATGCATTTTGTCACAAAATTGTTTCTGAATTGCCAGCAGCGGCTATGTAACTTGATATATGACATTTATTTTATTGAGCAGAGTGTAAAACTAGCTATAAAAATACAACATTGAATTACTATATACATAGATGGCTCAAATTTGAAGCTTCATCTGACTAATACAGAGGGTCCTATAGACATAAACTTGGGATATGAAGAAAAACTGTATCTTTATGTCTTGCTACTATCTCACGTTAAATTAAAATTTGTGTGATGCAATGCTGTTACTAGTTTATTTTTATGTATTAAAGCTATTGATTTGCTCTAAAAACTGAGTGTTAATTGACATGTGCTTCTCTGGTATTCCATTTTTATTTGTGTTTTTGATGTTGTCTTGGAAGTTTTGTTTCTATGCTGCAAACATAGAGAAGGGCAGTAGAAGACCAATGCAGTGACAACTTGCAGAACCATGTTGGAGACAAGAGTGAGATCCATGGTACATGAAATCTTAAGACGGGCCCTAACTTTTTTTGGGGGGAAACATTAAATGGTGCCATACACATCACTGTCTCTGCATAAATAAAAGCAAGTGCCATGTCTTCAGCTCAACAGTATTAATTTTGTTTTAACTGCTTAGACTGTTAGCTGCACTTTTGTAAGACTTTAAATGCTACTGTGACGAGCCTGAGAAAACCTGTGGAATAATAAATTAAATATATAGAGACATTTGTGGAAGAATATAAAAATGGAATTTCAGAAGATAGAGGTATCATGTTTAAATAAATCTTCAGCAGCAAGACACTGCAGGAGCAGCAGCATGCCTCACACACAGTTGTGGTAGATGACTAGGCCCAGGTATCTGCTCTGAAAAGAATACTTGAAATGTCCTCCGTCTTCTTTAAATATTACTTTCTACAGTAAAAATGTTACCACACAATAAGTGGATCACTCTTTGAATGTCACAATATTGCAATGTACTTAATATTGTCAGAAAAGGAAATTCCATCAAATATGCATTGTGCTCTGCTCTATTTCATCCTGCAATGGAATTTATGCAGAGAAGTTCTTAAACACTTGTAGCTTACTCTGGAAGAAGGTCATAGTTCAAAAAAGCTCCCTTCTCATTCCTGTTTTCATTCTAACCATCCAAAAGTGAATTTTGTATGGATCAACAAGCAAAAAATCAGACAAAATCTCACCAGAGCAACAACTGCAAAACTCATGAATGTCTCCAAAGCTACAATAATAAACACAATCTGTCAGTCCTTCCAAAAGGGTGTATATTTCATCAAGTCCAGCAAATGCTGCCATAGGAAGTACATGCATGAAACTAAACTAACATGCTTCTCATGTTGCATGGGCACAGTTGTGCGTGGCGACGTTCTCTTAACAAAATCAGGGCACTGCTCTGTTGGAGAAAAGTAACAGCACTTTTTTGGTTACAGGAAAAGAGAGAGGTTTGATGCTTTTTCATCTGCTTCACTTCTGGAATCCATTTGAGAGTGATACCCTAAACCATTGTGGCTTTATAATTGTGGATATAGGGTGCTGTGAGACAATGGGCAGGAAGGAATGCCAGAAGACCTTGAGGAAAGCAAAAGTATCTCAAACTACTGTAATCACCAAGTGTAGAACCTGAGCCCGACAAAAGCGTCACTGAAGCTGTGTCACAGGTTCCACTATCTAAGGAAGTAGAAAGTGGTGTTCTGCTTAAATCATTTGTTGGACCTGGGGGTAAAACAATACACGTATGAATGTGCTGCCCATATAATGTCCAGTTTTACAGTCTGCAATACTAATTTAAAATCTCACATTTTGTTCTCCAGGTCACTTACTGCTGCATGTTTATGTTATTTCTTATTGCTCATACCCAGTCTTTGAATCAGATATAGTAAACTATTGTTTAACTAGCTGGTTTTTCTCTTCTATGTAACGATCTATCTTGAGTGTGTCTTTTCTGCAATTAATAATCCTCTACTACACATTGCCAGGTTTTACTTGGATGCCTCCATATTCGATATTGTTCAGGCAGAAAGATTGTGTGATTCCATCACAACTTTTCATGTCATTTATCTTTTTAAAACACTTTTTATCAACAATGATGTACTAAAGTACCACATAGATCTTGCAGCTTTTGTATTGTTTCCTTTGTTTCAGCAAGTTTAATCATTAACACCAGTATCATTGTGCCTTTCTTCCAATCTATCTGCCTTTAAATTCCAGTACAGTCATGTTTGTTTGCTTTCTGGTTGCTGGCTGTTGCTTTGTCTTCACTTCCAGCTAAGCCAGCCCAAATGCCTTATTTAGGCTGTAGTTAATAGCCCAGCAAGCAGAATGATGCTTGCACACTCTTTTTGCAAGAACTCTTTCCTACTCACACCACCTATACCCCAAACAAGGCTGGTGAGCTGCAGCCAAGACACAAACCTCCCTTAGTTCCAAGCAACCCCCTGAGCCACAGGCAAAAGTACATGGTCAGCTTTTTCCTCACTACAGGGAATTCCATTAAATCTTCCCTGGGGCTTGCTTTCCTAAATCTTTGCCCATCAGTGCATTAGTTTTCTTCCTTGCCTTTTCTGTTTTCCTAAATAGTAGTAATAAAAATGGATAAATGAGCATAACGTGACTTCATTACTAATCGTAGCAGTTACTTTGTTGGTTTTTCATTTACTTTGATCCAGCAGCTTGATTTTTATTGATAATGCTTTGTTATACAGGGCAGTAGCATTTCAAGATCCCATACAATAATTCATATGTAATCCTTCTTGCAAGGTCAACAAGGAGTTAAAATTATTTAAGTTAAAAAGCACAGAGCAAGAAGCACAAGAACAGGCCAGACAATTCCAAGAAAATGCACAGTCTGTGTAAGATTTTTAAGGATTAAATTTTTTAAAGATTAATTATGATTAAAGTTTAAATCAAGTTGTGTCAGGGTGATCTAGATTGTAATTTAGCAAGTAAAGTTAGTGTCCTTCAATGTGGCACACAAACACATAAAACTCACACCAATAAGTGCTGAGAACTAGAGTAATGTACTTAAGTTTTAGGTCATGAGACCTAACCTCTTTACATCAGTTCTAATCCTATAATTAAATCAGATGTCAAAGTGGAAGTATATTAAGAATGTTTTGGATTTTTCTGGTAGTACAACTTTGGACTTAAAACTTATTTTTAATAACTTTATAACTTTTAATAACTTTGAGTTCTACATTCAGAAGTAAGTTTGTAAGTGTGTTGTAGTTGCTACTACAGTAGAGTATTATCCAACAAGAAGGGTTGTGAATCTATTTTCATTCACAGATAGAATGAAAAAAATGAAACGTTAGGCAAGGCCTTGTATTCTTTGCTTCCAGCATTCCTCCCATGTTTCCCAGGCTGTGATATTTTGCAAAATCATGCCCTTTTGTCTTTCATTAAGTTAATAGGTAACAACTAGATTCACGTTTCACTCATAATTAACTTCTCTAGCTGATACTGCTGGTTTTGGTTTGAAGTAGATCCAGATGTCGTTTCTTATAAAAAGCCTTGGTTACTACTTTAGGGAAGATTACCTCCAGGGAAAGAAAGGCAGTTTTTTTAACTCTCTTCATGAATCTATAGATCACAAGCAGTGTCCGTTCTAGAGCTAATCTATGCAACATATTGAAGAGGGAGGCAAGTTGTTAGTTTTCATGAAGACACTCACCCTAGGATCTCATATTGTTTTAACACTGCAGATAACCCAAAGTAAAGTAATTTCTCTCAGTAACAGTTAAAAAATCTGGAGGGTTTTTTTGGAGGGAAAGGTTGCTTTTGATATTTTAATGTTAAATGTTAGAAACTACTTCCATTAAATGAATTTACTAACTGTTATATATCCATCTACCAATAACTATAAAAGATGCAAAACTCCTCAGAAGCTGTAACACTTTCATAAAGTCAAGAGCCAGGAATATATAATAAACTATGACATGTCATATTAAAGTTTTATGAAAGAAAATAGAGCATGTAGTTAGGGTATTTTTAAGTTTTAAACTCAACAAATGAAGTTAAATATTCCTTTTTTATAAGAATTTGTCAAGAATTTTCTGCCAGCAGAAGGCTAGTTCATCAAACCCAAAATAGAGGAACGTACCAGCTTAGGTAAAACTTTTCTTGGAAAATGTATCTGAAATTCAGAATGCCATTTCAGAGGATTTCAATCCTTATATCCCTAATTTCAAGTCAGTATCAAACGGACACTAGGCAGCAATTCGGCAATTGCAGAATTTCAGGAAGAGGCTTATGTCTGTCTGCATGTGTATCCACTCTACTACACAAGAATGTTTACAGACCGTTGCCTATGCAGGATTGGAGTTTGGTGCGCTGTAACTTTTGCCATTTTTATACTTTGATGGAATCTATCATGATAAGGAAGTCTTAACTTTCATCTTTGCAATGATAGAGCACTTGTGTTTGATCAGTTTCTCAGAGTTAGTTCAGAGCTGTTACTAACAAACTTCTGTAGTACCGAAAGGGGCAAATAAAGGGACACAGTAAATAATTAATTGTCAACTTTGGATTTACAGATGTCTTTTTTCCAAAATCAGTCGGAGCAGGGGATTGATATTTCAGGGTATCATATGATCAAATAAACCATTATCATAACAGTACACATCAGCAAACTCTATGGCTGAGTATGCCTCTCGTTTTTTCCCCCATAGTACAGATCAGAGCCACAGAACATTGTGCAGTCCTATATTGATATTAGTTAATAAGAGTAAAGAGAGGACTGTGCAATTAGATAGAGAAGATAATCCTATCACATAACCTGAGGAATTCTCACATAATCAGCTGAGAGAAAGAAGCACCTAATATACATTTTACAGGCTCTATTGTTACAATAAGGAGCCTCAGTTAACTAGGCTGTGTGGCTGATTATTCACCATGTTATCAGAGGTACATGAGATATCCAGAATCACAAATATTCAATCATTGTTGTGGGAAACCATTCATTGTCTTAACCAGTGTTGTCATGTATCTTAAAAAGAGTGAATCTAATAATGATTATCGTTTTGAGATTAGGTGATTTATAAATTTTTCTGTGTCATGGGTATAAATATTTGCTATGCCATAATATTGTAAGCATCTTATGTGGAAAAGACAGTATCTTGCATGTACAGATTCCTTTTAATGCTGTCTGCATAGTTTGAAATCTGCATAGCCAGGATGATGTGCCAGTAAAAAATATTTTTCTTGCTGTTAAGGGGTAGTATGAAAAGAGTTTGATAAAAATAGTAGGTTTAGTATTTGGGTATCATGGGAGTTATTCCACTGTAACACGTACAGGTGAAAAATAAATGTAAAAGGAGACATAATAACCACTAACTAACATCAAATACTATTGTTACAGAAATCAGAATTTAAATGGCCCAAATTACTGACATTGGAATTAGTGTGAAACCTCTATTTGCTACATTTCAGGTAATAGCTGTTCCTTAAAACATTTTTGAAAAAGGAATATGACTAAGAAATTCTAACAGCAGACTGCAGGCGAAACTTACATTCTTGGACTGCTTCCCTAACCTCACTTTTAAAGATGTCATTCAAGCCTTAAGAATCAGAGTACAAAACTAAATCATGCAGTTTGGCTGGTAATCGCTTCAGTGATGAAATAAATTACTAGAAGATTTTGCGGAAGGCTTGATGACTTTTCCTTTGCTTTGTTTTTCATGGCTAAAATCTTATCTCAGAGACGCAATTTCTTTGCATATATAAATAGAAACAATCTCGTCCCACTCTATACTGCAATTAGGAAAAAAGCAATCAGAGTGTGTTAAACAGACTTCAGTGAGAGTAGAGTCTTATGTCTCAGAAGACAGATGTTTTCTGATTAAACTTTCTATCACAGTCTCATTTAGAAATTGCACAAGTCACAGATAACTTTAGCAAAGGTTACAGTTAGTGCAATTCCACTACTTTGTTCCGTTCTCAATACCAGCTTTTTTTACTGTGTGAGACAGCATTTAAATAGTTTGAATCTTCTTAAGAACTAGAGCAATGCTACTGTCCTCAGAAAAAGCTCTTGGTGTACTGCACACCTGAATAATAAAGTCTAAAGTTTTTCTAAAGTGTCATCTTGCTACTTTTCTAATTATGCTATCTGAAAATGAAACGCTAAAAATGCATAATGTATTCTTATGAAAACAATCTCATTTACATTGAGGGTCATGTACTGCAGTTGTGTAGAGATGGTGATTGTGACCATAATTGTTGCTTTTCCTTCCACTACAAAATCTCTGTTTATTTGATTATAATTTAAGTGACGATTTGTTAATTTTAAAAAATCCTGCGTAAAGTGTCTTTCCTAGGTTGAACTTTTCCCAAACTTAGGAAGAAAATCTCTGTAGAAAAAACAGGAAGCAAAAATTCACTGAATTCTTCACCTTTCTTGCTACCCAAGAGAAAAACAAAAGACAGCAAGATACATCATCATAATTTAAATTATCTATATTTTGAAAGAGAAAGAGTAGCCTTTTACACCATGTGTTTGCTCAGTCATGGACATGAACATTTTCCTAAATGTTGCCAAATAGTAAGCATTTGAAAAAATGCAGTTCATTTCTTAGAACAAGTGAAATTCTAAAGATTCTGCCCCCACTGAGCATATGCCAACCTCTCAGAGCTTGAAGAACTGACAATAAAATTATGTTTGACAAAAAGAATAGATTATAACAGCATTGCAGTTACTCCTTGGGGAAGTGAGGCAGTCTGGGAGGAAAGGATACTATACGTATTGTACCTCATGTAACAAACAGCCAGTCCTTGGAATTCTAGAAATAGTGAATTCTGTGAATGTTCCAGCCACAATATGAAGAATACCAAACTGGATGAGTATTTTTAAAATCATATTTAGGTCTACATTTAAAATAGATTTTGGTTCACAATTCTAGCTTGCCTTAGAGTTAGCTAAACTACTTACTTCTGTGGGAACTTTCCATGCAGTACGTTTCCAAGTATGTCTGCCTGCTTATAGATGAGTGGTGATCTGCTGCATCATGCCACAAGACCTTTTGTCTCCAGGCCATAGCATCAATCACAAGAAATAAAGCTAAAAAAGGCTAAAATAGCCTTTGGCATAACCTACAGCCACATGAGACCCGATCTAGGACTGTACTACTAGCTGAGAGCCTCCATGGCTCGCTACAGGTGTTTGCTTTTTGTTAGTGGTATGCTTCCTATCCCACAGACAGTAAAGAACAAGTATCCTACATAACTCTAAGGCAGTCTTAGAATAGCCATCTGTTCCCATTATTTATTATTGGTATTGTGATGGTGCCTAAAAGTCGCAGTCACAGAAGAGAACCCTAGAATTGTTCTATGGTCTGTATTAACAAAAAAAGGAAAATACACCATACCTCAGGATTGTATGTCTGTTCTACATTCAGCATCTGGTGCTTCTGTTGTAGGTATTTATACACACGCACATCTACAACTTGCAAAAATACAAGTCTTTTCAGCTACTTCTCAAAAACGGTGATTTATTTGGATCTGAAACACAATGAAAAAAATGAAGTTTGTGGAGATCCATATGCATTTTAAGAACAACTGAAAACCGCTGTGGAAATCAGTCTGCCAAAAACTGATTGGAGGCTCTAATTGTGTATTGTTGCTCAGAGAGTTTTTCACAACTGAAAAAAGAACTTTAAAATTTTAAATTAATTTTTCCAAGTCCCTGCAGTAAAAGCAGTAATAAATATTGATTTTTTGTGAGCTGTGGTTGTGAAATTATTTTTGGTATTCTCAAATATAACCAAAACCAGGAAGGTCTTAAAAATATTAAAATTTATTTAGGAATAAAGATTTTTAAAAACCACTAAAGCAAGACCAGCATCTCTGAGAAATTCTTGAGTCTGAACATTTTCTGACCATGCGTCTACTTTTTTCCCCAAGATCTTTTGATAGAATGATCGTGTAAGTGTTTAAATACAAACTGGAATGAATAGACAATGAAAAGATACAAGGGAAATAGTTTCTGTATTTCATAACACTTTTGGAGACAATCAGACAGACCAAAGAATGGATATGAAATTATATTTAAATTGAAGATTAGTGACATGGTACCAAATGCACATGAAGTCAGATACAGGCAGTCTGGAAAATATGTTTTGTGATAGGGAGAGAAGGTCTTTTAATTCATAATACCTTCTACATACGAATGTAAATATTCTCTCTAGCTTATTTAGCATCTGTTTTCCATGGCTAACACACCTCTGAAGAGAATTCTGAGTTTTAGTGATGGCAGGACTTGACAGCATAGGAGGATGAGATTACCTAAGTTACTGTGTACTAAATTGAAAGACTACCATCCTTCTTTTCTGCTTTTTTTTCTATTATTCTGAGGATAACTTGGGCATTTTATTTACTTTGGAGTTAGAATTTGCTTTGTTTGTCATGAGGTTTTCTACAGCTACCCTTTTCATCTCACTGGGTACCCTCCCCTTAGTTTCCAGCTGATTGCCTAAATAAAAGGTTCCGATGCAATTCTCCTAAGGGAAAAACAAAGTGACTTGTGTGGAAAGCAAACAAAAAGTCACAGGAAAAGCTTTACATTACAGAAACTACGCACAGAGCAACCAACCAATACTGACACAGTTACCCAGCATCTATGTGCTCTGTTAGTTTGAGTTTCTAATTATTTCATTTCCTTATATTTTTTTTTCCTTCTAGTTTTGCTACTTAGGTGTTTTTCAGTATTTATTTATATATGCTGCAGTATTTGTGCTTTCACTGATTGTTTTTTAATTGTCTTATTTTCTTCCATGATCTTTTCTTTCTTTGTTTCCTATTTCTTTTTCCTGTACCATCTTTTTTAGTAAATACAGAAGTTTGCGAATAAACATGTGAACAAAAGAAGCATTTGAAAATAAATAGTCCTGTAACACAGAATAAAATCTGTAATTTATATTGTTTGTGGATCAACAGAAAATAATTTCTAGTTTTCATTTCCTGAAAATCACGTTTATTTATTTTGTGTTCAGTGTGGCTTAGTTCAAAATCCTTAGCTGATCATTTTAGAGCTACTTATGTTCAGCTAAATCTAGAAAGAGTTTAAATGACACAAATGCTTTAAAAGGCAATACTAAACTATCAAATTTCCAGGGCTGTTCTCACTATCCCAGATACATAGGGGATCTGCGGAAAGGTGGAGATGAAAATATCCAGAAAATATGCTGTTGCAGTCCTGCAGTGAACTTTATGATGTTTGTGTCTACCAGATTTCATTGATGGATCAGAAATTAAATAGAAAATGTATTTTTTTTAAGCGGTATATAAAAAGCTTCTCTTTTTCAATGGATAAATTCAGGGTTGCAGTGCTGACCATTCCACCTCCAAAGAGTATATATAACTTAAAAGGGTACAAGGAGAAGTGAAAAAGGCAGATCTGTGGGTGGCTTTTGTACAAAGGAAACTAAATGGGTCAGGACGCTTCAGTTTGGAATCTGACAGCTAAAACAAAGTGATTACTCTTTTTTTTTCTTTCTTCAAACACAGAAACCAGGAATCCTCCAAATAAATGGTAAGGCTGCAAGTTTAAAGCATACAAGAAGAAGTATATTTTCATACTATGCAAAATTAAACTGCAGAGCTTGCTGCCACAGGAAGTTACAGGGGGCAAACGTTAATGTGTTTTGAGAAAAATTAGTCAAAGTCACAGGAGATACATTTAATAATTACCGATGGACTCAATGATTTGCTCTGAATTTCTGGTTCCAGTAACCCCCAACCTGCTGACCACAGAAGCTGAGGAGTTTCTGTGTCATGGAGAAGCAAACAGATCCACCCTCTTTCTTGACATAGCCTCTCTGTCTCAGACAGCACGGTGAGCTAAATGAATCCTAACCTCTATGAACATTTAAACATCTTGCAATCACAGCAGGTTAATCAATAAAATAAAATAAACACTCTGTTAATGGAACACAGTAACATTTTAGTTTGGAACCTAAATTGGTGAACTTTTTACTGCTTTTGGCATAATCAAGTTCTTTCACACATACAGGAGCCTTGTTACAAAGCTGTTGCACCACACAGATCTAGAATATGGAAAGCCAAAGTTTCAATGGAAGTTGTCAGACAACTTGCCCCTGGACTGGGACAGTAAGGATGAAGCATTACATTTTGAAGCAGGATGAAATAAATTGCAAATATATTACCCAGCGTTATTTATGTTCTTGGAGTCCATGAGCCATGCTGTGACTTCTGTGATTAGATCAGTCCCATGTTCATTTTTAAATAATTTTATTTGAACATATCAGCAGCTAAGAATCTGTATTACTCAAAGCTATAATTATTATAACTTTATTGAATAGAATAGAGATTAAAGATTACAGATCAGATCGAACTATTATGTTTGGCACACACAACGAGACAATACAAAAAGTAATCACTTCAAATGATGAGATTACTTGTAAAAGAACAGCTTCGAAAGAGGAGCTATGTCAAAGGCTCACACTTAGAACCTACATGATTTTGTAACTGGCTGGACATTAGGAGGGCTTACAGTAACTGAATACATATGCATTCTTAAGCCCATCAAATGAAAAATGCTAAGTGGGATTGCATAGAGAGTCTGTGTCAAGGCATATGTTTGCTGTTGTCTGGTCCTGCTCTATGTTCTGTGCAGCTGAGGAAAAATCAGCAAGGTCAGTCAGTGTGTTTTATTGTTGAGAAATAATCTTGGGTGCCAAAGCTCAGATTCATGATCTCCCATTTACTCTTGAGTCACCTTTGTGTCTAAAGACTCCTCCTTCTTCCAAGTCTATTGGTATTCGTGAATCTGCATGTCTAAGTCAGGATGATGCAGTGGAGAAAGAAAGGTGGCATCTCTTTTTCCTAAAGAATGGGCATTAGAAGAAGAAAACCTTCCAAGTTCCTGTCACAAAAGAGTCTGTCCCTCTCCACTTTCAATTTTCTCCTTTTGTCCCTCATGAAAAATTATTAGACCTGCCTCTTCCATTAACTTAATGCAGTTTGTCCACACTCTGGCTCTTTCCTCTAGGCTTGGAGTGCCCCACCACCTTGCTGAAGGCCACACCCAGAAATAGGATGCAAGTATCCATAGCATCTAGGCATCCATTCTGTTCCACCCTTACTTAGCTAAGCTGCTGAAGTCGCAATCATCTTTTGGCTTAGGCTGAGGAAGCGCAATAACTTTTCAGGCATAATTGCCATTCATTTTCCAAACTTCCATAAAATAACATAGGAACTTCCCATACCTGAATACAGAAATGCTAGCTACACAATATAGATTAATATCTTTTAAATGCCTACTTTTTATTTCAGGAGGATCTGCTGACTCATTTGATAGTATGTTGTTGTTTGTTAGCGTGCTGTAAGGTGGTATGCCACACCAGCACAGCAAACAAACTGATCATCAATTGCCACAGACAAGAAAGGGCCACTGGCACATTAGCACCTTCCTTCCCTTTACCCCTTCTCTCCACCTGCTGCTTGTTCATTAGCCATGAACATGCTTCCAAACCTTTATTCAGGTATCTGTTGCTATAAAAACTGCTATATACTGCTATATATGTATCTATAAAAACAGACTTGCACTATGCTAATGGGCAAATGAAAAACGGAGATGTTTGTCACTGCAATAAACTGACAACAAAGGCTTTTTTATCAGTTTTGGAACTGTCAGCTCTTGAGTTTCTTGAGTTTTCTTATCAGGGTACGAGCTGAGCACGTCAGCCTTGCTGGTGATTCAAGTCTCATCTATTCTGTTCCAGACGGCCTGTCCAGGCAAGAGAAGGACAGATAGCTTTGGATGTTTTGATGGTAGAAGCTAGCAAGAGAGCATATATTCTCCTATACGTGCTTTGTTTCCCCAATTGTCTTTTTTCTGGAAACAATCTTTGTTGCTGTGAGACAGTGAGTGTTCATTTAGTCCATTGCCCTTATAGCGGGCAGACTTCAGGCCTCAGATAGTGGTTGAAATGTCTATAACAATCACAGTCTCTCAGATTTTTTTTTTTTTTTTTTTTTGTTCTGTGGTAAGGTTATATTCTAGTCATTAAAAAGGCATATGTGAGAGAGGAAGAAATAAAATAATTTATCTCCAATTATTTTTTTTTCTTTTTAAATCCTGCTACCCAATCAACTTGTTCCTGCCAGGAATGCAGTCTTACCTGCGGCAGTGAACTTTGCAAGGTTAGCAATTCTAAATTATTCCCAAATTCTTATTCATAAAAATTTGAAAAACTAGTAAGAGCTTAAGGGTTTTCCCACTACCATCCCACCCCCAAAAAGCAAAACAAAATCTGGACTTCTGATCATCATAAACAAATGTGAAATGCAGTGGCAGGGCACATCAAACTCTGAGTTACAACTCTCACATCTTCATAATCCAACAAAGATTTAAATCTGTTCCTCAGACACTAATTATAGGGTGATTTGTTAGTCTTAAGGTAGATAGTTCAGCCTTCACTGGCTCCTTTTGCAGGCCACCAGCTTCTGGCCTGCAAAATGGACATCATGGCATTGCTATAATGCACATGGAGATCTTCAAATGGAAAGGCATGGTATCAGCTTATACTTCTAAATCTTTTATTGGTAATGTTTAGCTGTCATTTCCTACATTATATAGTAAGCGTTGAATTGTTTTCTGCAAACACTGCATTTTGGGACATTTGCTAGACACACAGCACTAGCTTTTCAGAGAGGAAACCAGAAATCAGACTTGAGACTCAGCTGCTGTGACAGCAGTAAGCGTCACAGTTCCAGTAAGCCAAAGATCAACCAGCCTGTTCAGCAGATTATGGAACACGAACAGAAATCCACTTTTTAGCAAGGGTCAATATTTGCAGTTGCCTCAGTTTATAAATGTAAAATGTCATAGTGTCTGTACAGAAGGGAATAGCCTTTACAAATAAGAAGAGG
This sequence comes from Falco cherrug, assembly GCF_023634085.1. Classification (NCBI taxonomy): domain Eukaryota; kingdom Metazoa; phylum Chordata; class Aves; order Falconiformes; family Falconidae; genus Falco; species Falco cherrug. Next base: position 53,532,822 of record NC_073699.1, on the reverse strand, counting down.
GAAGGAGCAAAGTTGATAATCTTTATTACAGAATGCTTCCCAGTGAGAAAGAAAAAAAAACAACAAACCCAACCCTGTGATAGAGTCAGTACGCATATTAGGAAGAAAAAAGGGAAAAACAAAGGTGTTCTATGGCAAAAGGAGGGTGAATTCTTAAATAGCATTATTGTGCATATAGTGCTGTAGTTTCCAGCAGAGATAAATAGAACATTTTTTCCTGCAAAGCAACTGGATAGATATGATATCCATCCTTCAATCTATGGAAACAGACTGAGTTCTTAGATTAAAATATTGTATGAATAGTACATAAGCAGCAAAAATATAGAAAAAAAGCCCTTGGTTACTGGAGAGCTGAAAAGAGAGCTGAAGGAGAGAAAGGCACCCCATTCCTCCAGGATGCTAAAAGCTAGAAATTATTTAGTGGTGAATAATCAATTTGAAACCACCACCAGCCTGACTCCATTACCTTATGCCATGTAGATCAACAGGAAAGACAGAGACAAGTATTTAAATAAAAGATAATTTTCACTCAGCTTGCATAAATGAAAGTCATACCTATGTTATTTGCCTCTTCCTTGAACAGGGCAATGAAGTTTCACATTTCTGGCTTTAGAATTCTGAAATATTTTAATTGTCTAACTTAGAATGAGATAAATAGCCTTCAGTAAATGTTTGTGGTTTTTTTCTCTCTCTGTTTTTCTACTCACTGTAAGGCCTAGGCAACTGATTTAAGCATTGCAGTTTAATCTTGTCTTCAGAGTTTATGATTTTTATATATGTCATTTTTACACTTTTCTAATAGACGGCCAGGCAACATCAGACTCTTTGGAAAGACTGAGGCAAGAATGAAAGAAAATTAAAATTGGCCAAAATAAATTGTACGTGTAATAGTTGCAAATGGCTGTATGTTGACTGAAGTTCATTCTAGGGCCAGTCCTATCAACAGAATTACATTCTTGCACAGTGTCTTCTTCTGATCCCATCATCTCCATTGATTGCTTTCAGTTGGCCTTTCTCACCTATCATTAGCATACTGCAGTACCATTTCTAAAAGTGTGTTTTATTTGCCATGTTTATTTTGTTGCATTTCAATTTTGTGTTGCAGAGATCCTGTGAAAGAACATTGAATTTGTCGTCACAGGTCACACTTCATAACCTCAAGACACTCTTTAATAGACTACAAGGTGGCTAAAGCATAAAAGACATTCTAAAAGCACTTTATGGGAGTTATTTGCAGCATGTGCCAATTGTTAATGACCCAACACAAAATGTTGCCGAGATTCCACATATTAATGATCCCTTGTAACCTAGGTAACTTATTTTAATTACATTTGCAAGAACGGAAATGCCAAGTCTTTAAAATGAACCAGAAAGGTGGTGATCTTACTAATAAGCCTAAAAAGTAACTATAAACTCCAATAACATACAACCGACCTGAAAATTTGAAGCACCTACTTTAGTGGTATGTCAAATATCCTTCTATTTTCTCGTCTTATTCTACTTATCTTTCCATCAAAACAAAATGAAAATTACTAACAGATAATGGATACATCATCATAAAAATTGCATGATTTGAAAATTATTTATTTTTTAATAAGACATATGCCTGATTTTTTCTTTAAAAATCTCACATACATGGTTTGAAAGATTAGAGTCCTTTGAAATATTGTAATATATTAAGACAGTAGGAAAGGAAGCCATCTGAATTGAATTACAAAGCAATGATGTAGGTTGCCTTGTAAGCTGATCAAAAAAATTGTCTCTTATTAGTATTTGTTAGTGTTTCATGTTGCCAGTCCTACTCCATGGATCTTTATGGGACTTTTTGAATGCTTAGTTTATTTGTCAATTAGATAACATTTCATTAAAATATGCTTATACATCCACCCACATGTATATTTGCTTTTTGTAAAGATCAAGTAAATAACTGGAGATACTGTCTACACTGAGAAGTGGTTAAATTCATTAGTTAGCCCCAAATCTACAAGCCTGTTTCTTTCCTACTTCAGAGCATTAAAGATTTAAATGACAGATTTCTCACTTATCATATTTATTACATTATCAAACAGAAATTGAAATCCCATCCCAATAGTAATTTTCATACACACTGCAGAAAATAAAATTTACCTTGAAGAATTTTTTGTTTAATAAGAAGTACCTTATTGTTGCCTTCAAATGTAAAAAAAAAAAAGTTAATTAAATCCTAGATATTCTACACTTCCCTTTTCCCCTTTAAAAAAAATATAAAATACTGTACTGTGTTTACTCATGTCTGTCCTTTGATTTTTTAAAAACTTTCTGCACCATTCAGGGGGGGTGGAAAATCTGCCGACTTTTTTTCATCAGTCATGTCATGAAGAAAACACAATTGTCAACAGCTGAAAACTAGACAAATGAATATTATTCCTATTTTATAGGTAGAAGAATCAAAGCAGAACTAAAAAGTATATACAAATATTCAAAAAATAGACCAACCATAAGTTCATTCTTCTTTTCTGAAGTTTTAAAAAGGTACTATTTGCTGACAAAGTAGGTTGTTCTCAATGCTTATGTACAATCCTTTTCTCAAATAAATGGGTTCTGCTATCCCCCACCCACCCCCAACCCCCCCAAATAAATTGGAGGAAATTCCCAAAATACAGATAATTTTGTTATCTGTTAATTTATTTCTGGACTTGATTGTTCCATGTTGTGTCTGAGTTATTTAAATGTAGAATCAGTAGTATTACAAATTAATCCCTTACTTTCCACATATTTATTATATTCCTCTGAAAGACGAGACCATTTTTTCTGGAAAAATTGTTGCGTGCTTGGGTTTGACAAGAATGAGTTTATTTTAGCTGCAAAGAGGACACAGGTAATTATTAAATTAGAAGAGAATAAGCTGTGTGGTCAAACGTGGAAAGCAAGGTGAAAAGCTCTGGACATGGTTGTTGGCAGGTGAATTCCAGGAAAATATTTTAAGTGTGGCACTGGGACTAATGGAGCAAAGCACTGGTTCAAGCAGTTGCAGCATTTTTTTGTGGACTTCTGTTGTTAAATTAAGTTGGTGAAGGTGGTTAGGGCACAATGCTTAACCTAAGCTCCAGCACTTCTGAACATAGATATATATGAAACACCAAATATATATATTTTATGTATATAAAATAACCAAATGCATATAATAGAGAAGACAGCAAATTGACACATAAACATTGATGGTCAGGTTAATGACAGCAGAAACACTGGTTAGATGCAATTAATGTTGCAGTGGCACAGACCAATTATAGTAATTAAGGAAATCCTTCTCTGATTTTAAGACATAGTGACAAATGTACTAATATCTTTCTAGAAAGTTAATCTGGGATGTTGCTTTGTGTTGTCCATAACTTGGCTACTGGCCACTGAAAAACTTCTGATTTAGACTACCTGGATTCCCCAGATTTATAGTTTTGTGTGTTGGTTGTTTTGAAGGTGGAGAGTTTGTGTGGAGCCAACAGTCTTCCAAAGCAATCCAGTCAACTCCTTCAGGCTCAGGTTTCCCAGTATTGCCCCAAACAAGAGGATGGGTAAATTTGTGGATAGTTCAGAAGATCATTGAGGTTGTAAACCTCTTTCTCACTCAGTTAAATCAGTTAACTAGATTGACTCTGGATGAAAATATAACACTAGCATTTCTAGCATTTCCCAAATATGAAAGGGATCAGATAACTTTTCTCTAACCATTCAATAAAACTCTGAGAAGACCAGCAATACCATTCCTCAATCGTGTTTAATTTGCTTACCCTTTCTGTAGATTCAGGCAGAACAAGAAATCATTCTGCCTGCTAAGAAGATTAAACATTACTTATAAAGGGCCTTGTTAGCTATGACTTCAAAACATTTTCATGAAGGTATTGCACATAATAAAAGATTGCCACATTGGTTACACAACTGGGACTTTAGGAAAATTAGGTTCTGTTTAGTATGCTTGCTTAAGCATATTTTCAAAATTGCTGAAATAGGCATAAAATTAGGTCCTTCAGAATGATATATTCCTAATCTTTTCTCATTTCCAAGTGTAAATCAGCAAGAGGAACTACAGAGAAGTAATGAAAACACCCTCCAAGTGAAGCACCCTCTGCAGCAAAGTCCCTTTCAGCTGACTTTGGAAAGGGAACTCGGTTCTGTTACCCTGCTTGTGCAATCCTGCACCTGGCTTTGATCGAATTAGGTCACAGACACAGCAAAGTGGAAGTATTGTACAAGTTGACTGCTATATGAATAAGCATATGCTCATGTATTATGAAGAAAAAAATTAATGCACATCAAAGACTAATCAGCTGTAACTTTGAAATAAAACAGGGAATAATGAACTTTTTTTGCCTGGCCAAGGGTATAGCAGATATTTTAAGACAGTCGCAAAGTACAGCTCTTAAAGGTAATTATATATGTCCATCTGTTTACAGGGAACTTAAAACTTCAGTATCTCCTGAGTATACCATTCATATGAACAGTCACTCAGGAACAGTATACATGTATACAGTATATCCTAAAGGAAGCAACCCACAATAGTAGTGTACAGGACAAAAGACGAACTTCAGCTGCAAACACCCAACTGTAACATGAGCCATTCCTCATTTTTTTCTTTTAAAGGATAGCAGCAGTTCACTGCAGAAAAAAAATTCAATAAAAATAAATTCCAGATAAAGCAGCTTTCTGATTTTCTGTATTTTTCTGCACCTTTCTAGGTTTATATGACTTCTTTTACCATCTCAACAACACTCCAGCAATTAAATCAGCACAGGGCACTTCTTTTAATGCAAGCAAGAAAGAACCACTTTCTAGAAAAAGTGACATATTTTTGCAGATGCCCCTTTTCTCCACTCAGCTACTTCTTTGTCCTCATCAGCCTCATCCTTTTCAACTGTTATATTATTTTGTTGAGGAAGAAGGGGGTGGCCAGGGCTATTTTTAGAAGCACTGATTCAGTCTTTTATGTGTCCCTATTCCCATCAGACTCAGATGAGTGCTGGTTATTATTGGACTACGATATCTGGTGTACACCTCAACAATACAGCTACAGCATCATCTGAAATTACCTTAAGACTTTGCTAAAACAAAACCCCCCACACTTTTAACTAGAATGTTGTGGTTTCTTTTTAATGAGTTAGATTCATAATTCAGAGTTTATTTTAAATAAGTACTTAGTACATTCTTTCCTTCCAGCTTCATTTATGTCTGAAGGGGCTCTCAATCACTTGCATAAAGGAGGAGATCGTATCATTGGCTTTGTCAATAACCTTAACCAGGTGAAACTAGCAGAAGCAGAGACAGAAAGAGGTACTGAAGCAGAAGTTATTTCTTAGTCTGCAGTATTCATTAATATTTTTATTCATTTTTGTTCTCAGCCAGTCAAGTAGAATACATTTTGGTTTTATATAGCTTCTTACTGCACAAATCTTTCTCTCTGAATTTCACTTACACTTAATTTATAACCTCTGGGCCAGGCTCTTCTTTCGCATTCATCTTCTGCTGGGGAGCTTCATTAATTTCTGTGGAATTACTCCCAATTTCAAATGAAAGAAGAGTGCATCTTCCCTTCATTCCCTCTCCATTAGAGCAGAGAGTGAGCAGCAGCTGTGCTCCTGCTTATGCTCTGCAGGGAAACATCTAATTCTGCCTGACTTAGTGAGGTAGATATAAGATACCAACAATAATGTTACTCAGTTTAAATACGAATTAGGAAACTATTAAAAACAGACAGCTGTGCAAGGTGTCGCTTGTTTTAGTAATTGTACACTCCTCTTTGCCAGGGAAAGCAGGAACATCGCATTCAGAACAGTTCATCCCACTTAACAAAGCAGAGGGACCTAGCTTTATCTCCGTTACTTCTATAGTACATAACAATCAATACTTCTCAGCTGAATTTTTCTCATTTGGTCCCCATCATCAGTCAAAGGCAGAACAAGAGCTAATTCCATTATCAAATTTAAGGGAAGCTGCCAGTTCCCATGATTGTCTTCAAGTAGCTGGCTCACGGATCTTGATTACATCTAAATGCTGCAATCTTGCACAAAGATTGCTCTTAGTCATTACACTGGAATACAACATGTTCACTTCCCAGTCATTTTGGACCCCGCTATTTTTCAATAAAACAAATCAGACTTAAAAATCCGATATGGAGAGATGAATGTTATTCACAGAGAGTGACATGTTCTCCATCTATATTTCAGTTAAGAAATGCCACAGCATTATACCTGGGCCGATCGAAGGACAAAAAAGAGGACAGAAATTAAACTTCCTCTTATGCATTTGTTGTGCACCCACGCATAAATACACTGAGAAATCCTGAATTGCAGTCACAGAAAACCCGCCCAAAACCATGCTTTGGCATGGCTCAAAGGCCGAAAACAAGAGGAAGCTTGGAGACTAGCTCAGTGTAGGGTCTGATTAGAGTATACCTAAAGCTAATTGGCAAATCTGCATGTACTGGCTGAACTTAATAAAGACAGATCTTTTCTGAGAAGATTCAATTATGGTATTTTTACCTGACATGGGAATTAGAAAGTCACATATTAATTGCTTCAAACTGTTCAAAATGCTGAACATCCTCTACAGCTTAGTGTGTGATGCTTATTACAGGATTGGCTATTGCTGAGTTCTGTGAAAGTTTTTAAATGGTTCCCACCTGAGTTAAGAAAATGGAAAGTCGTGATTTAAGACAACTGCAGCTAGGCAGCTTGCCTGCCTGCCAAGCAGAATAGCTTTGCAGTGCTGCAGTGGTATGGAATTGATCTTGTTCTCCTTTTAAAAAGATGAAAAATATGTAAATGTCTTTAATACATATGATAAGCCCAGGATATTAGCAATCTTTTACTTTAATGTAGTGTTCTTGCAATAGGTATTTTCCATGGTCAGTGAATAAAAATGGTTCAGGCCATTAATTTCCTTTCAGCATATTAAAAGAAAAAAATGCAATGCAAGATCAAAATATACAATAAAACAATGCTTGACTTGAACTGCCAGAAAGTTTTCAAATAAGATACCAGATTTACCTCAGATTCTGGATAAAGGAAATTAATATGCATGATGAACTCTGTGGGGTAACTTGGACAAACCCACTCACTCATTTGTTCTTTGTGGCAGTCAGCCCTCACCCCCCCACCCCCACCCTAATTTTAACTTTATACACCCATACAGAGTCTAGCTGATTTCAGCAGGGCACTGCAGAGAGCAGAGACCCACCCATTATGACAGCACTAGACTGTCAACTCAGTATTTATCAACATGAACCTTCTGGATATACGCTATTCTCCCCAGGTCTCAGTAACTCAGTGATTTGTGTCTGACTGAGAAAACCAAGCAAACAAATAAACATAAAAACAAAACTGGTAAATTTAGAATAATTAAGGAAAATAGTCTGTGAGACTCTTTCCTCTAATAGAAGTCACATTTCCATGTGTGCTTGTAACTAGTATCAAAATCTTTTTTTATTGTATTAACTGCATCATTCTTTCCTAAAGAAAGGATTGCGACTGAAATAAAGAGTCAGTTCTCTTTGGCTTCCAAAGACTTGTCAGGCTTCACAAGCTTAAAGAGAGATTCGCTGGTCTGCCTGTATTCCTACGTTTTTCCACACGCCCCTGCCACGCCTGCACCTTACCCCTTTGCGCCGCAGCATGGTGCAGGGTTGCAGCCCATAGCAAGGTGCAGCAGAGCCGCAATCGCCCTGGACAGTCCTGCCTCTCAGAGGGGAGAGGTCATTGCTCTGTAGCTAGTGAGGGATATACGCAGCCAATGTATTGCAGGAAAGCTTTGCACTCAAAGGGGCCTTGGCACGCTCCCTACTGTGACCTGTGTCACAGGTGTTCCTTCATCTCATTTTGATGACCTTATCACGTGATTCAAATTGGGTAAAAAAACATGTTTTACCAACATGAGGCAGCGTGATGAGGCTTACACTTTGGGAGAAAAATTTGTTAAGAAATCTGGAAGTATCAGGTGGCTTCAAGTAAATTTTATGTGTTTGTGAGTGTTTCTTCATATGCTCTTGCTTGTATGTCAGAAAAGGGTTAGGTAAGGAACCATAAAACCTCATGGAATTGTTCCAGAAATGGTAACAACATAGGACGTGTTTTGTCACTGCAGTTACCAGAGATGGTGATTAGCCAGAGATTAATTCCTCCAAAGACATTATACCAATTGCATGTATTTCCAAATTTAACTTTTATTTAAAATATTTCTTACTGTAAAATAGAGTGTGATATAATGTCAGATTGGTTATCAGTACAACGCTGAGGACTGCAGTGAGCTGAAGGACCAGCCTATCCAGCAATTAGGTAGGTAAATGAGCAAAATGGCATCCTCAGTTTCAGCATGGTGTCATTTTTGCCTGTTTTCACAGTCTCACTCTACATCTTTTCTTTGTGTTTTATTATCCAAATGAAACCCCTACAGAAGCCAGCCAGTGCATGTAAATACCCAGCTGAACATGCATTTTAGAATTTGTGTAGACAAACTGGGCTTCTTAGAACAAAACCTTTGGTAATCAGTGTGCAGTAAGCATTAAAAAGAGCTTCAAGATTCCCTGTTTTCTTATTCAGCTTTTAATATTCTGTAGGAAACAGTTTCCAGAGTTGCTCCAACGAAGTTCAGCTTTAGGTCTGCAGAACAGACACTTACCCTAGGGTTTTTTTTACTGAATATTTAAAGGGTTTTCTGCCCACATCCTTAACACAGAACACCATTTCCCCCCTGAAACCCTGTCAGATCAGACCCATACTATTTGATACTGACATTTTCTGACCTTTTCTGTGACTGGTTCTCTTGTAAGCAATGCCCACACAGAGTGAATCAAACCAAACACTGAAATACAGACAATCCCAATATATTCCTTCCAGGCTTCCAGTTCACATCTCATTTTCTCTGTTCTTGGCTATTCATTTGTAAATTCTTTGTCTCTCATACATTGCAGTGTTCATTGCTGTCACTTAGGAAATGAATAAGGGTGAAAAAAGTTTTGTGTGCACTGACTATGCAGAATGCCTTCTATCTGAAGCACATATTGGCTCTCCAGCCTCGCTGTATTTGAGTGTGTCATGATATTGAATATATCCTCAATACCCCTGCATTTTACAACTCCCTCTACTCTGTAGATGAGGATCTGAAAAATAGAAATAGAAAGGTTTAGATCTGCCCAAGAAACTTAATATCAAACTGTTCTAGCAGCCACATCAGGGTGTAAACCCCCATTTAGAATCTTGACTCATGCATATCCTAACCCTAGAAACACATTAAGTCCCTAGATAACTAAGTTTGCAATGTGAAGGTCACTAGATACACAAGTTTTCCTGAGGATGCCCCAAATCATCAAACCCTTTCTAGTGTCAAGTAGTTAAGATCTTGGGATTCAGAAACTGAATGCTTTTCCAAGGGTTTTATATGGCTGGGTTCCACAAAGTGTTCCTAGACAAATCTAACAAGAAACTGCTGTGCAGACTAGAGGGTTATGGTAGTCTTGATCACTGAGCCAGCCTAGATCCAAAGCTGCAGGAATACCAATACCAGTGCCACTGTAGTGATTGGTAATATCTCCACATGTTAAAAAAATAACAAGAAATTGAGACTTATCATAGGACAAGAGTAATGATGCATTATCAAAAGGCTTGAGAGATCCAGAGCAGAAAACGTATTTTACCCACTGAAGAAGATCCCAGGTAAAATTTGGATGCTACAGAGATTACCAATTTCAGCACAAAGTGCTAAACCTAAAATTTTTGTAATGCTGTCAGGTCACTTACATTTCAGTTTTAGCACCTGTGAAATAATGTGGTGTAGCTGTACAGTTGAGTGCTTTGAAGTCTGAGGGTTGAGTGCTGAGGGAGCTAGCAGATGCTGTAGCCAAGTCATTCTCCAGCATCCTTGAAAGGTCACGGAGGACAGAAGAGGTGCCTGACTGGAGGAAAGCCAATGTCACTCCAGTCTTCAAAATGGGCAAAAAGGAGGACCCAGGACACTACAGGCCAGACAGCCTCACCTCCATTCCTGGAAAGGTGATGGAAATAGCTCATTCTGGGGGTCATGTCAAAACATATGCAGGACAAGAAGGTTATCAGGAATAGTCAACATGAATTCACCAAAGGGAAATCATGCCCGACCATCTTGATAGCCTTTTATGATGGATTGGCTGGCTGGGTAGACAAGGGGACAGCAGTGGATGTTGTCTGCTTTGACCTCAGCAAAGCTTTTGACACTGTCTCCCGTAACACCCTCATAGGTGAACTCAGACAGTGTGGTTTAGATGGGTGGACAGTGAGGTGGGTTGAGAACTGGCTGAATGGCAGAGCTCAGAGGGCTGTGATCAGCCGCACAGAGTCTAGCTGGAGGCCTGTAGCTAGCGATGTGCCCCAGGGGTAAATAGTGGGTTCACTCTTGTTCAAAATATTCGTCAATAAGTTGCTTGAAGGGACAGTGTGCCCTCAGCAAGGTTGCTGATGATACAAAACTGGGAGGAGTGGCTAACACACCAGGAGGCTGCGCTGCCATTCAGTGAGGCCTGGACAGGCTGGAGAGTTGGGCAGAGAGGAACCTCATGAAACTCCACAAAGCCAAGTGTGAGGTCCTGCACCTGGGGAGGAACAACCCCACGCACCAGTACAGGCTGGGGGTGACCTGCTGGGAGGCAGCTCTGTGGAGAAGGACCTGGGAGTCCTGGTGGACAGCAAGCTGGCCATGAGCCAGCAGTGTGCCCTGGTGGCCAAGAGGGCTGGTGGGATCCTGGGGTGCATCAGGAGCCAGGGTCTTTTCAGTGGTGCCCAGTGACAGGACAAGGGACAATGAGCACAAACTGTAAACCAAGACGTTCCCTCTGAATATGAGGAAAAACTTCTTTGCCTTGAGGGTGGCAGAGCACTGGCACAGGCTGCTGTAGAGGCTGTGGAGTAACTCCTTCTCTGGATGCATTCAAAACATGCCTGGATATGACTGTGCAGCCTGCTGTAGGAGAACCTGCTTTAGCAAGGGGTTGCACTAGATGATCTCCAGGGGTCTCTTCCAACCCTGACCATTCTGTGATTCTGTTTGTATAACATTACATGTAATTATGAGAAATTGTTTGGGGAATACAAAACCAGTCCTTATAGTCTTGTAACTTCAGCATATTCTCCTATGCTTTATAAACTTGTCCCCAAGACATTTTCACTATGGCACATGTATTGTATGCATAGTTATCAGAAAATGCTGCCTCCCTCACATATTCTTTTACCTGCTTTTTTAATGAGCACTAAAATACCTAACAGTGATCTTTACAGTACCATGACTGATGTCCGTACCTCTCCACTATTGTTTCAGTTCTCTACAGATTCAGGCAGGTATACATGTAATGATTACATGTCCATTGTATTCTCACAGGTTGCTTTTAAACATTGCAATTACAGAGTCAGCTTTTCTTTTGAAATGAAGGCTAAACATCGGGAGAATAATCTTTGGCTCTGTGCAGGTGCCCTATCCTATAAAGGATGCATTCTCATTATTTAGGTCCAGTGTGTGTTCAGAGGAAGAAATGTGATTGGAAAAAATCATTAATGTAATGAATGTACTTGCAGTTTTCAGTGAGAAAAGCACAATTCTGTTTCAGCCATATATGAAATTGTATACTTGGCAAAAATAATGTGAATCTTCAACTGGATTAAAACTTACTTTTTGTCTCTACTTTTAGAGATAGAAATTACTTTTTATGTCTCTGCCATCCCAGTTCTCTCTCAAATTTCTATTCTCAAGAGCTTGTAGCATTGGCTTCAGTATTAGACATGGGGGAGAAAAAATGATTGCATCTTGTTAGGATTGACCAAATACAGACCTTCTCCTGCTAATGCTAAACATGCACGAGGTACTTTATGAACTCTTTCCCTGTTCTACTCTGCTCTGTGAGTCAGTGGCATGATTATGTTGAATAGAAGAGGACTGCTGATTAACATTCAAAAGGGAGGCTTTGGGCCTCTGTCAAACTGTGTTTTCACAATATAGGTGAATTTCCATTCCTGATCAGGAACCTGTTTTAGGGGACTTTTACAAATTTTTTCCCTGGGTATATTCCCTAGAAAAGAGAAATGGTAGATTATTTCCTGAACAATAAACTCATATTGAAAAGTGGGGTGCAATCCTAATTTTGAATTCCCAGAATCTCAGAAACATATTTTATTGCTTTTTCCCTTTACACTAATGCACTGTTTGCTTTTAATCCTAATTTAACTTGCTTTTCTTTCAAGTTTTATTGTCTTTGGATATGCTTTGTAGTCCTTTATATTTATGTCTTTCATTAGGGGGCAGCAAAGACAGAATCAGAAGGTTATAGTTTTTTGCTTCTATTTTTATAACTCAACATTAGAACCTGAACTAGTCACTAGATGTCATTCTAATACACCAAATAATTTCTTTGAAATTAGATAATTTTCTACTAGAAATGCTACCTACCTGTCTCTTGAGTGTCCATTTAAAGCTAAATGTTTACTGTACTAGTCTCTATTCATTGCAGCTGCAGCTAATTCAGTATTCTAATGTTCTGACAAAAAAAAATCTTTAAAATTGTTGGAGCTGAGTGATTAATAGCAAAAGCAATTATTGAGTTGTCTGCTAAGTCTCATTAAATAATTAGCCACTATAAGTTCACAATATTTCAAGGATTTCCTAAGTTCTAACACATTTGAACATCATACACTGAAAATGTATTATTCATATTATTTCATCATATCGGCCATCCCAGGAAAGCATAGGATTAATATTATGCAACTTCGATGTCCATTATGCTACTTGCTTGAGTAGTCACGGGAAACAACCCTCTTACAGATATATTTTTTTTTTTTGAGAAATAATAAATCTCTGTTCAAATTATGTATGTCAGAGGAATTCAAAATCAGACATGGTGCCATCATTCTGCAGTGGAGGAGGATTGGGCACTGCCAGGGGCAAAATAGCTGGGAATTCTGGAGTTTTAACTCACTGGAGGAGGATTGCCTTCTCACTGCCTGTTTTTGCTCTTGGATCCCTAGGGTTCTTCCTCCGCTTGTTGGTATTTAACATGAGTGTGATGGCCTGAAACATGCACCCAACATTAGTAGGTCAGCATGTACCCAGATTTGAGATTGAAGAGGGTTGAGAAGGGACAAAGTCAGTTTATCATTATATTCGTTTCCCTTTATTTTCTTCTGTTTCTTGTTCCTCTTTCAATCCTCATTCATTCATTAAGTCCCTGTGGTGTAAGATGGCTATTTTCCAGCTAGATCTATTCAATATTGCAGTCATTAAATTCCTCAAGATTTCCTCCAGTTGAAACATTGCCTTAAGCTCCTGCATGTGACTATATTCTCTCTTTACAAATCAGTAGCTGATGTATTTGCTGAAGAAATTCCCACCCTTGTTTGTTCAGGGTTCTTTATTGGAAATTGTCTCCTTTCAGTGGAAGAAAATGTGTGAAGATGGTCAAAATCAGTTACTTTACATCAACTAATCAATGAAGTCTCAATAAAAGCAGCTGGTTTTGATTAAGGTAACCTAGGCATGGTTCCTAGAAGCTCTTCAGTAGAGAGGTGGGGAGCAGTATGGGAAAGTGAAGAACAGCTGAGGGTAGTCAAGACTCCATCCAACATGGATCAAGAAGGGAACAGATGGCCACAGAAAATGTGGAGAAAAAAAGACTTCTAGAGAAAGGCTTCAATGTAAAAAATATTTATAAATTCAGTTTAATCTAGAGAAACCCCAGCTTGTTACATGCACCAAAAGTAAACTGAACTAAGCACACTGAGAAATTCACACATTGAAAGCTTGTTTCTCTGTTCACATTTTGCTCCTGACCAATCTTATGACAGATTAAATCTTCCTCCTGGTAATCCATGGACTACTGTAACAGGGAAGAGTGGCAGAAATATTAAACTATCGGTAGGGTCTCATAAACAATTGTGCCTGTGCATTTAATTTTTAAGCTATTATACTGCATATTTTTCTACAAGTGAATAAAATTTGTACCAATGACCAAAGCAATTAAAAAGAATGCCTAATAAAGGTATGAGGCTTGTACTAGTTTATATGTAATCTGAATCAGTGCAATTTTTAAATTGATAATTTAGGAAGATATATATACACACAAACACATTTTTATAGAACATTGCAAACCTACAGTGTGACACCTGATGATTTACAGCTACCTAGAAGGTCCATGAAATTAGTTTGCTGCAGAACAATTTCTACACTGAAAGTTACTTATAATTTTGTTAACGGAGGACATGGTGGCAACCTAAAAGCATTGCATTTCTATCCAGTTCTTGATTTGTGCAACCATTCCATTCTCATGAGAATTATATTGTTGACAGGATACTGTTGACACATGATAAAGGAGGAGACGGGGCAAATATTATTGCAGTAAGGGAAGGGGAACTTCTAGCCTATTCATATTCTATGTAGAAACTCAAAACTCATACTTTAATCATTATTTTTACAATAGAAATTACCACAAATTTACTGTTGACAGTCACTAGGCTCAAACCAGAAAGGCACAAGGACTTTATTCATGCATGCAGCTAATTCTTCATTTCAAGAATTTCTGTTTCCAAATGTTGTTGGACACAGAGTTCTCTCAGACTACCTGCACAGCGTTACAGGTTGCTTCTAGTGATTGAAAATGGAGTATGAGGTTTCCTCTCATCTTTTCTTCCATGAATTTCCTTCAGTGGATGTGGGGTAGGTGCTGCATTTCCTAGAACAGCATGACAGTAATGTATAATTCTGCTGCACATCTGGAATGTATATTCTGAATTTTGCCTTCTTTATGTGGGACCCAGCCTTTCTGGAAGGAGGTGTCTCCATACGACATGGAACAGTACTTTGTGAGGGCTAGAGGGGGGAGCAGGATTGATCTTAAAATGCACATTACGGTTTTTGTTGTGTATGCCTGAAAACAAACTGGCCAGAAATAGCCTATGCCCAGTTGTGCATGAAACTGTCTTAGTTGAACCACTGAAATATTTCAGGGTCCTAACTGGAAGAGTCACAGCAATGAGATTCCATGACATAAAATTGTTTCTCATGCTGTTTGTAAAGAGGACAAAGGAACACCAAGTCTGAATGCAAGAACTACAAAGAAGTCATCCTTCAGATACAGTGGTTTTGTCTCTCAGGTAATACAGAGCCATTGTTCTAACCTTACTGATTCTCACTAATGCAGTTTGAAACCAGCAGAGTTAACTGTCTTAAATTAATCTTTCTTAAATCGTAACTTTTCTTTGATACAGCATTCATAATCCTATTGAAAAATTTCTGAGATTAAATTATCCTCCTAGCAGCAGTTGTCAGAAGCTAAACAGGAATCAAAGAGATTAATTACATAATTTTCCAATGAAATATAGTGAATTGTTGCATAGTTTTACATTTTTATTTGTCATCCTTTGCCAATTTAATGTTGTCTGCAAAATTATTATATCCTGGACACTTCAATCTCAGCAATTTATAGAAATAATCTTAGAAATATCGCATGTTGAATTTACAAAATCCATCAGTGTGGAGCTATTTAAGAAGGCAATCGTTATTTCAAGCAATAATAATGACCAATTGGCAGACAAAAGCTTCATTCTTTCGTGGAAGAGAAACTCTCTGTTAGTGTAATTCAGGGCTTTATCTAACAATTCTATAAGTCTAGAAAACATTTTGCTTCCTTTCCACCTACACATAGTTAAAGCTAACTAAGGGCTGAAATGGAATTCTGACATACACATGGGATTCTTCAACATGTACAGATTTCTCTGGTTTGAGCCTTTTTTACATCCCAATTACAGAGTTGCTTCTGGTATATCTCTACAAACATAGTTGTGTTGGAGATATGCAACATTTGCAGAAAAAAAAAAAGATTTTTCACTCATTTAACTCTTCTAGCTCTCCAGGATCTACAAGCAGCTGAGCCTTGCTATATGCACAGTAGGCAATGGTATTATTTTGCTGGCCAGCTGATATAAGTCTAGGGTTTAGGCCAACACCACCCAGTCTGAGCACTGTAGGCAGAAGCTGTATTTCTCTCCTCTCCTGGCAGACAGCTATGTTATCAGAATCCTCATATTGAGAACAGAAATTCAGGCCTTCATTGTAGGCAAAAATTTTCCATGTTGTCAATGCTAGTCAGATAAAGTGAAAGTTTTTTATGCAAAGTAGTTTAAAGACTTGGGCCAGGGTTTGAGGGAAACTGTAGTCAGTTTTCACCAGTTTTTTGACTTTAAGTGTATGTGAGTGAAAGCTTTAGGACTTTTGATCTTCCTCTTGTGCAAGTGAGACCCAATCAAGTCTCTTGGGCTACATGTATAATTGCCAAAATTATTATTACTTTTAATTGATGAGCACATGAAAAGGTGGCTGATTCTAATAACTCACCTCACAGTACCCTGTACAGTTTTTAAATTACATGGAGCCCTGCTGTCAATGATCATGATATAATTGCTGCAGCCCAAGGGATTTGAGCTCACTTGAGTATCAGGAACCTGAACCAGGCCAAGAGTATATCTTCATTTTGTTGACTCACAATGGTAAATGTACCCTGGCTGAACATGAGAAGATTGAAAAAAATGCCATCTGAGAGGAAATTGCAAGATGGCACAGAATAACAAGGACAGAGAAGAAGTTTAGCTCATGCTTTGGCTTCACCATTAATTTTTTTTTCATTAAGTTGCTAGCTTCCATTAAATTACCACCTGGACAGTCATGTACTTCTTTTTTTCTTTTCTTTTGTAAGAAACTAAACACTGCAGCTCATTCCATTCCCTTGCATCCTACTGGATGTATATAATTATATATATAATATATACACCCTCTTTCCCACCTTTCCTTCTTCTACAATTCTGTACTTTATTTGAGCTGCTTCTGGAAGGCAATCTAGAAGTTCACCGGCTCACTTCCAAGAGATTGTTTGTAGCAACTTAATGAAAGAAGGCATAGAGTAGCTATGCAGTGGCTTTTTCTTTTCATAGATAGCAGGAAAAAGCAATGTAGATTGTTTCTAATGAAGCTAAGGTTACTACTATTCAAGGTTGTTGTCAGGATGGGGCAGTTAAAAGTGTGAGCAGCTTTTCCAGAAATGGTAACTCTTTGGCTTAAGCCAAAGACCAAACATGCTAGGAGAGACCTTGCCACATCACAACAGGAAAGTGGTTAGATGGTGAGGTTCATCCAGGAGTGTGCTGGTACAGGGCCTCTGTCCTAGGACAGGCTGTATGACAAATGGAGGAGAAACTGTAGGAAAAAACACACCACTTGTTAGCTGGGCGAAGGCAAACTTCCTTGATAGCAGGGGAGGTACCTATGAAACAAAGTATCATACATTTGGCTTCTGCGTAGGTAAAAATCCCTGTCATAACAAAGAGAAAAGAAGAGCCTTCACAGAGCAGCTGCTTTCCTTTGCAAAGCGCTTGTCTTCTATTTTCCTAGAAACTCGCATAGGAAACTGGTTTGATCACTGGCAGAAGGAAGGAAGCAATTTATCCAGTGGTAATCTTTAGCCATATAAAGACTTCAGGTACTGTTACTCCACACTAAATTGGCTCTTCCAACAAAGACAAAAATGGGTCCTGTTTATTTTAAAAGCAGAGCTTTCAACTGCTTCAGCTGGAGGAAAGCATTTGCTGCCTGTCACCACGTCGTGTTGTGCAACTGAGCAGCCTGATCTCACCGAGCCGAAGGCAAACCCCTGCATGCACACAGGCTAAATCACAGCATCTCCTCCCAGACAGAACAGGCCACCAACACTGCAGCTACAACACGTTGCTTCAGCCTGGTGGTGTCCACAGAGCACCAAATTGGTCAGCTATGTAAGATGAAAGTGCTTCAAATTCATCCCTTGGACTTTGCACTGAAATTGGCTTGGGGTACTTACACAGCCTGTTACAGCTGAAAGGCCCCCCACCGCCTTTGGCAGAGAGCTACTGTTTTCCAGCTAAGAGCAATACCTGACAAACTGGGGGCAGACTCGGCGTGTCCAAAAAGATGGATCTGGTGCATTAAGAAGCCATCTATAAAGGAAGTCTCAACTATCTCCACACATCTTGTGGGGTCTCCTTATGGTCAGGCAGAAAGGCTGACCAAGGAACCAAGCCCACAGCACCTGAGTGCAAAGGCAGTGCTTTAGGCACTGAGCCGTTTGTCTTCTATTTAACCGAGAATGGGGAAAGAGTGAAAATATACATTTATTCTGCAAGAACTGATTTAAATTTTTAAAAATCCAGAAAGCTGAAAACTGAAGGCTTTGGTTCATGGCTCTGTAGCTCAAAATTAATTGCTAAAACTGCTACCACAATTAGGGCTCTCTGGTTCCTTGAGCACTAGAGGACACGATCATCTGACTTTGCTGTTTGTATACCGCAATGTACTGAAAATAGAAAATAAAAGTTACACATGACAAAGTATTGATTAATTGTCTCCAAAAAACAAAAAGACAAAACAGCATTAACCAATTATACAAATCTTTAAAAGGCAAACTCAGGGAAACAACATTTCCGTCTGTTGCAATTTCATTTGGAACAGCAGGCTGTGCTCCTGAATTAATTTTACAGCTGAGACACAGCTAATCCACAAATAAGCCTGTTACAGTTGATGGGCATAACAAAAGAAATGCTTGCCAATAGGCGCACATGACATCTGGAGCCTGAAGACATTTTCATGAGGAATATGTTTGGCAATATATTAAAACTTCAGGAGTAGGTCCCCATAGAAAAATGTATCCACAAAAGATCTATACCTACTGTAGATCCTTATAAAAGCACACGCTCACAGCACATCTGCAGACATGAGCAAAGCTATTTTTATGATTCCCACTGATACAAAATTCTGTATAAAAAAAAGTAAGAACTCATGCTTTTCTTATTCATTGAGTGAATTTCTTCTACAGAGACAACTACAATGGTAGACTAATTGTACTGTGCTACTACTGAAATTTATTTTCAATACATTAAATATTGAAATACAGAAGTCTTTCAGTTTGAACAGGAGTGTGTAGTACAGGTGAGATCCTGGCCTTTTTTTAAGTCATTGGCCCATCTCCTACTGTTTGTAAGGAAACCAGAATGTTATCCTGCATATTCAGGTCTGTGTAAAACCTAAAGGTGATGGGCGTAAGAGGAATTTACTCTGGAGCACTTGCAGGTATGTAATTTCCAAGAAATTTGGAAATTCAGGAGTTTCACACTTGGAAAAGGAAAAGTAGGGTCTTTCACGTCTTCTCCCTGTCTGACAGATATGATGCCAATCAGGAGAGTAACCTCACTGCATGAGTGTTGGCGCTTACTACTCCCAGGCAATGTCAGATTTTTTAAACATCCATAGGGCAATTTAACACCCTATCCTTAGTGTAGTGATGAGGAAGAAATGAGATGCTAGCAGCAAGGAAAACTACATCTGTCACCTAGATCCTGTACGTACTGCTCTCCTAATTAAAATGACATTCAGACAAACACTTGAGCACGTGCTGATTTAGGTAATGGCCTTAATAGAATGATTCTCATGCTTAAATATTACATGCATAATGAAGTGCTTTAGGAAGTAAATCTGTCACTCCAAGAAAGAGGTATGAGGTGATTTTAAAAAGCTTGTGGTTAGTAGCTTCTCAAGCAAAAAATATTTCTGTGTTGGTCAGACTACAGAGTTACACATCAGTAGAAAGGATTCATTCTCAGCATGTATGACTAAATTCAAGCCATGTGAGAATGGCTAATTATAGTCCTATTAGAACTATGTGTTCCACATCATTTAAGGAAAAAAATATAAGAGGATACCAGTAACATGAAACTTAATGACAAGAAGGAGATTCCTAGTTTATATGGGAATTAATTGCTAATAAGGGCTTTAATGTGAATAAAATGATGCTAATTATTTAATTCCAGTGTGTATTGTTAAACTTAACTGCTTGTAAAAGAGCAACTATAACTTGAAACATACTGGCCTTTGCCCAGTGTCCTGGAAAATGCACTGCACGGTCAAAATCATGAGCCAACTGTGTAAAACATTTTGATATCGTACCATGGGATGAGCTGTATGATTGCTATTGGAACCAGTGTAAGTGGCAGGGCTCAGTATCATTTTTGCATTGCTTTGATAATGCTATCCCTACAACCCACAAAATTTCTGGTAAGCTCAATTTTTAAAAACCCTGAGTTTTTAATAACTCCATAAGTCCTGAACACTTATGGAGAAGTTTGCATTACATTTATGGATGCTCTGCCAATAGCATTTATGCAATAAAATATTGTTAATGATACTAAAACATTTGGTCTTGGCTTAAGACATTGGTAAGTTCAATTTCAACGTATTTGACTGCTTGTTACCTTTGTGGGTCTGCAATAGAGGTGATCCAACCTCTCTTTCTGGAGCATCACTGGAGTAATGTAAAAGCCAGTCAAGCCTCTGACATCTCCCAGAAAAGGGTTTGTTTATCAAGGATATGTAAAAAGAGGAGTTATAAGAAACAGCTGTGCCAGCTCTGGAACTTCCTCATGCAAAACTTGCTGTGAGAACTTCACAAAGACCCTCACACATTTGTTTGTTCTTGCTTCAGGTTTGAATGTGATATATTGGGTTTGGGTGTCAGTAGTTTCTCAGGAGAACATTAATTCTTCTCTGGGCTGCGCTAACTTGTTCGCAACAACTACACAGCAAAAGGGTGATAATTTTGGACAAACACATGCCATTGGGACAGCTCTTCAATGTCTTTAATCTTCTGATATTTGCTTATCTTTTCCTAATGCAAGAACTGCACACAGCATAAAATAACCTGAATTAGTAGTTGGACTGGAAGCTGTCCATTGCCTAGGAAGCAGCAATTGCATTCTGTGGCCAAGCTGGTGTGAATCCATGCTGATAACGTGGTGTGAAGCAAGCACTGGGCTGTTTCAGAGTGGTTAATTTCTCAAAGCTGATGGAAACTTTTCTTCCACGCTTATGACGGTCAAGTATTCAAACAAAAATGTGAGTGAATGTACATCAGTACAGAAGCTTGTTAGGGCTCTGTATGGTGTTTAAATCCTGAAGTAAGAGAAGCTTTGCAGCAAAAGAAATCCTGTGACCAGATAAACACTCTCATCCTTTGTATGCAGCTCTTCTTTTCATCCTCAGGCAGTTTCTAGGTTTAAAGCAGTTCTCTATCATGGAAGTGAAGAACAAGATCACAATTCCCTTTGTGAACTCTCTGAGCTGTCTTCTCAGCATCAAGATGAAGAGATAATCTGTAATAGATCTTTCAACTTCTAATTAAAGCTAACTTCCCAGCATGGAAGCAACCAAAATCATGTTCTTGGGGAGCTTTTTAAGGTAGTCTTTGTAAGCTGATCCACAGATCCAGCCTTTAGATATGAGAAAATACAGTGCAGTGCAGTCCAGAGTGGATCTGTACAGTCAGTAACGGTAAGGTACTTCTGGTTGCTGATTATATCTCCCAGCAATCCTATGACTAGTCCCTGAGCCTCTTTTAATATGCCCTACAAGATCATGATGCCAGCAAGGATTAATATGGATTCTCCATTTAAAAATCCAAGATAATAGGAGTTCAAATATCTATAATAGTCCATGTGTACCATAAAGTGGAGTGAACTTAGCCTGTTATGGCAGCAATCATTCAGTGAAAAGAAGCAGAACAGTTTAGGATTTGTATCTGGAGACACCCATATTTAATTTAAAAAGCGTATTGAGAACTAGCCTTCTATTGAAAGACCTTACATCTAGCTTTCCCAAGTTAAAAACCTCAGCACTGTTTAAAAAAACAAAACAAAACAAAACAAAACCCAAAAACCACACCACACAGTGAATTGTGGTATTTGATGCATCATACCAGTAGTTTATTTTGAGATTTCTTTTCTACAGATATATTGCTTTTGAAGGAGAAGGTGCCAGTGATGAACACCTCACTGAGTTCCAGCTATAGCACTTTCTTTTTAAAACCTCTGTGATTGTATTTGAAACCCACTTCAAGATAATTGAAATCCAGGCTTCTGTAATGATTATGAAATAGTGTTTTACAAATTTCAGAATTTTATAGACAATTCTAGTAATTCAATTATTTTAGCAGCAGAAAACCTGGATCTGAGGAGAAAAATACTGATCTGTAAATGATTTTTTGGCATTCTTATCCACTAAAGTAGAACAATCTTATCTGCTCAATGCCAGATGAACCTTATCTTACTAGTAAATAAAAATCAAATTTCTGGTTAACTTATTGAAGAGTGTCCTCTTCAACACAGAGAAACAAATTTACGTATATATCTATTAATAGCCATCTCTCTGTTCATCCTCTACAAAGAACAACTCTTATAGAGTGCATGTATTACCCAAATGCCTCATCATGGAGATTAAAAAAACCCACAACAACTGACTCATTCAAATTAATTTAAAAACTTTGATTCTTGCTCCTCTGGTTTCCTTGACTTCCAGTTTTGTTGCACAAAGTAGAATGATTTTGCTGTTCTTATTTGCTGATGATCTCTTTTTCAGAGGTCAGGACTGCTGCCCCTTTTTTCTCTCTTAGCAGCTTTAAATTGTGATGCTATCAGGAGTATTTCCAGTCATTTTTCAAAGAAGCTGAAAAAAAAATCATCAATACCTTTACTAGCAGCTAATAAAAAGTCTCACAGATAGAGCTAGTTAACTGTGAAAGGACATTGGCATGTATCTTGCAATTTCTCAGCTTTAAACAGCAGACTGAAGCAATCTATTGAAATACTTGCTTTCTGTCATGAAAAGAAGCATTAACACCTTCTGGTCATCTGAGGCACGGAAGTGTAGCAGGCGGCCTCAAATTACCCCACAGAAAGAGTGGCTGTGAAAAAAACTTCGAGAACGGGTAAAACCTTGGGAGTAAAATAGTGTATATCTGTAATACCTTTTTAGATTACTAGATCCTCTGGTGCTTATCAGTAAATTCCATTCAAAGAAGCTGTAAATTATATAAAAAAAAAGCATAAATTATGGTAAAATAAGACATAAGAATCATAAAATAGTAAATCCCTCCTCTTTCTCGTGTCTGGTGCCTTTATCCAAGCAGCTCTCAGTTTGCATAAGCAGTTTCAGTTTCAAGGACATCTATATATTCTTTTACTTTTTAAGTGAACTCTTTGAACTACCGCTTATAAAAAGCAGACAATATTGCTACAGGTCGTAGAGTTTCTCCCCTGAGGAAGTCAAGTGCTTCTGTTTCTCTTGTACAGGTTTCTCAAAAGAAGTGTCATACCCAGGCAACCTGCTTCATAGATATATGAAATGATAACACACACCAGACTCAATTCCAGAGGGCAGAAGTCTGTAGGCACTCAGAAAAGCTTTCTCCTTTTTGAAGAAGGACTCAGACTCCATAAATTGTTTACTACAGGAAAGTTTTGCACTTCTCAGAGCACGCAGTAGACATGTGCTTCTCTGTTTATCCCTATTACAAGTAAAATGCATCACAGCAACCAGAGTCTATTTATATAATTCAACAGGGGAAAACGGAATGAAGGCTTTGCTCATCTGTTGCAGCAAGAGTGGCTTTTAAGGTTTTTCTTTGCAGAAATGCATAGACCTAATTTCAAATTAAGAAGGTAAGTACATAAATAGTGCTTTTCTAAGTCAAAACTAAGTAGCACATTCTTTTCAGTAGAGTAATTGTAGGATTATGAATGTCTCCAAAAACACAGATTTAAAGACAGCATTCTGTTTGCTATTCATTATGTTAATCCTTCAGTTTTCTTTGTTTAAGTTCATATTCTGAATCTTATTCCTGTCTGTATGATTTGGGTGTTCACTATATAAGTAAAAAGTCAATCCATTAGTCATTTATATATCAGAATATTTGACTGAGCACAAGAGTCAAATACTGGATTTTTATATAGAGGAAAATAAAATATACCAGCAGGTGTGAGCTAAATCCAAGTTTAGCTTTAGCCACCACTGAGAAATGTTTATAATGAACAAATACATGATTATTTGCCTGCAAGAAATCTTACTTCCTACTAGTCAGAGTGTGGCAAGTGTTCTTGAGCAAGAAAGTTTATTTTCATTCCAGAGCCTTGTACCTTTTTTTGTTTAGGATAATTACATAGTTTATTATTTAACTCTGTATCATCACCTGTTAAAAGTAAACTGTGTAATAGATTCAAGAAAAGATGTAGGATCAACATTTCAGTTTCCGTTCAACCACAATATCACTGCCTGTGTAGACACCCTCAAGAGGGATCATTCTATGGTTTTCTTGTTTTAAATTAACTTGTGGTTCTGCATCACATTAGTTTAATTATTTTAAATGCCAGTAAGTCAAACAGCTGTAACAGGTAATTATGCAATTACATATAATTACTTCACTGAGATGAGTTATGAAGTAAGCATTCTTATTAAGCTTGAAAGTCAGGAAGAAAGTGGTGTGTGCAAGCATTGGCCTGGTATCAGCCAGCCATAAGATGTCTCCACATTGATTCATGCTTCATGCATGGGTTGCAGCCATACAAGGAGACAGAATCAAGTAAATGAATATTAATTTAATGATCTCAAGTACTCAAAGGCACACTGAATTTTTTGAAGAGCCATGCTAGTCATTTCAGTCTGTTAGAGCAGGCATTCAACTCAATGCTTAGGGCAATCAAGAACTACGCTTCTTGGATAAAAGGATATGTATAAGGCTATTTTCCCTATGCATTTCTTCCTATTGTGACATGAAAGTAAAACAAAATAAATTTGAAATTATTCTCTGGCATTTCCCTGGAAGATGTTAATGCTTGAGCTAGACAGAGAAAAAATGAAAAGAACAGAAAAAATCCCCAATTTGGCGTCTATTTTCATAAAACAATGGAAAGTGTGAAGAATCAATACCACCTTCTGTCAATAAAAAGTTAGTTAAGACTTACAGCTATTCAGCCAAATACTGTTGAATTCAAGCATTTCTCATGTGAGTAAGTGATCTGAGACTGCCATAATTGTTCTGCTCATCCCAGAAACCACTGTGGCCTAACAAGAAACAGTGAAAATCTCAGCATGTGTTAAGAGAATGCATTAAGTTACATAAACCTCTGCCACAGAACTGCTGATGGGAAAGAGCACCTGAATTGTCTGGTTTTATTTTAATAAGAAACCTAGGTTTTGCCTTCCCAGATAAGTCCAGTGACTCATTTAGGAAAACCAAAACCTCTCCTTGCATAGCAGACAGTTATGAAATACTCTTTACACAGAACGTCTTTTTGCAATCAAGTTAACTTTTTACAACATAAAAGTTTACCACAGAAGCTCATTCTATCACGTAATCAATTGAAAACAAACCAAAGAAAATTATTTTTACCTGTAGGATTCCCTACTACACGATGTTGCTTCTGCTGATGCAGTATCCCAGCAAGACTGGACAAATTCATGGAAGAGAAGTCCATCAGCAGCTGTGGAAGTCCTGATTTATGATATAAACCTGAACTCCGGCTTGGGAAGTGCCTTAGAGACAGACCAGTGGAAGCAGACATGGAAAAGCAAAAGTATGTATTTGCCTTGCCATGTTTTTCTCAAAGTATCTGCTCCTGAGCACTGTCAAAACCATGGTACTTAGGTAAGGAGTCCATTCACCTGAGTTGCATTAAAGAATTTACCCTTTGACATGGGACCATAATGTCTCCCTGCAGTCCAGGTGCTGCTTGCCTCAATGATTTCTCTATTTTTTCTCTTTATCTCTAATTAATTAAACTGTTTTCCATTCTGAGCAAGTATCCATAACATTCAATTTAGAAATAATCCTGGCAATCTTCCCTCCTTGCATCTACCTGTGTGTTCAGACCAACATTATAAGGAACACATGCAACTACTTCAGTTGCATCTCCAGTCAAGATACAATGCTATTCAACTTACTGAAAATTTGACCAAAATGAAGGGAGAAGTAAAACATTATGCTGGGGGTTTTTGTTTGAGTTTGGGGGTTTTTTTTGTTTGTTTTTGTTTTTGTTTTCAAGCTGCAGGCTGGCCTTTTCAGTTAGCTCATTGCACAGGTCTCAGAAACTGGCTTTACTGAATAAGCTTGGTTAATGCAAGCACCAATAGACAACCCGAAACATTGCACTGAGAAGTTAAATTTACTTTTTGTTCTATAGAATTAACAGGATGAACCACAAACCATCTAGTCAGTGCTTTCTGGAGTACAGTTGTGCTCTGCTTTTCTCTTGTTTATCAAGAAAAGAGCTCCTAAGACAAGGGATATACAAGGAATTCAGATTTGACGGCTATGGTAGTGCAAACGTCTTGGCTACAACACGCATCAGTATTGTTTTTGGCTCCACAGAGTGCAACGCCAGGAAGGAAGCCCTATTGTTCCCTGATGTCCCTGATTAAAGAAGTCTAGCAGACAAGATCTGGGGTGATGGCTAAAGTGAAGTGAGAAGCACTGCTGTCTTCCTGGTCTAACTTGATACTAACGTGCATCGCAAGAGTGAAGAGGGAATTTCAGATCTCCACAGCTTTACATAATACAAATTGCAGGCTCCTTCCTCTGTGGAGTTACTCCCTCTGCTTCCAAACCAGAGCAGCAGGAAAGGATATGTACAGTAATATGCTGGAAGTCGGGGCTGAGCTCTGCAATAAATGGTCTACAACATTTATTGTTGTAGCAAAAAATGCTATAACACTAGTTCAAGGTTGAGGAACCAGAGTGCTGGAAGTGCTTCCTTCTGTCAGCTCAGGTTACAAGTGGTAACCAAAGAAAGGGCAGAGGGTGGGGAAGGGAGACATCAGTTCTTTTAAAGCATTCTGGGAAAAACTATTTGCTACAGCTTCTAGCATGTATCTCACTGTCAACATGAAAAGGCAGAAAGTTGATGGTTTTTTTCTTCACTTTCCACACCAAATTACAATTCAATACAATGTAATGCCTGTAAAATGTTGTTTCCTAAAGTCCTTTAAAAATACTCTTGAGAGATTACTTTGGCTTAATTTAGTTTACATCCACATGGACCTAGGGTGCTTAGTTATAAGCCTGTCACATTAAAATTAGAGGTGAAAGAAAAGCCCACTGAAAGATGCAGATTTTAAAATCCATCTCTCGCTTAATGTAGTATGTCATGCAGTAGCACAGCACAACCACTGGGTAGATACATAAGCCACTCAGAAACATAGAGGCAAGATACTTGCTTGGAACAGATCCAAGAACCCAGCCTGGGAAAACAAAGTTGTCTTTCACAAGAACTGTAATAAATTGAGTATAGGTCTTTGGTACTTCTCTGGGAATTTCAACTTGCCACTACAGATTGTGATTCATAGTTTATGGAGAAACAGGAAAATTCACATATCAAAATTTTATTATCACTAGGGTCTTCTGCTACTTCTCTTCATTTCCCTTTCATAACAACTTCCCTCCACCCTCTCCTTATGTAAATGAACAAGGTCTCCTGTCAGTCAGGCCAACAGCATTTAATGCAATTTATTGGATATGCATTGTAAATTGAAACCATCTTAAAATGAAAACAATTTGCATGAGAAGATATAGGAAAAACTATTACTTATCTAGAAATTAATGTAGCTGTGCTCCAATTGGCTTTATTGCGGCCAGTGTCTGACATTTTACTGATAATGATCAGATCAGTTAAGCTGGCAGGAAAAAGGCAGCTATTTCATGAGGAAGACACATAAAACTATTAGATAAATATTTCTTGGCTGACTTTGTATGTAGTCCACTAAATTTGATGTAAATATTCATACTGACTTTTGGATAAGGTCCATGTAAGATCTTAATGAGTTGGTTCATTTTAATATAACAGAGTTCTGGATAAAAGACCTCGTATCTTGTTGATAACTAAATGGCAGAATCAAACTAATCCTTGGCTTTGGATGAAACTGAAAGACATACTGATTTGTGGTTTGAGCCCTGTTCTTATCATATATTTTGCAGTAGACCAAAGACAAGCACAGTTGAACGATTTTCACTGGTGATCCTTTGGATAAGATGCAATTTCATGATAGTTTGCTTTCCATCTGAGCATGTGTGCAGAATATGTGCATAATGTAGCACAAGACAAGGGTCACCAGCAGAGCTATTGTTAAAGCTGGAAGCACATTTTGTAGCACAAGTGGTAAAATCATGAGCTAATTATCCTAAATATACTTCTCTTAGGTCATGTGGTATTATTTCCATATGGCATTGCACAGTGAGGTCGTTCCAGCAGATGCAAGCTCTTGGACGTACCTGTACAAATTTGCACTGTGCAAAGGACATCACTGTTGCCTCCAAGCAAACCCAAAAACATTAAATCGAATTAAGATTAGAAGATTTACTGGGATATTAAATATAAAGGGCAGAATTTTGCAGCTCTCTTTCTTTGCCTTCCAAACAACTTCCACTGGGATCTTCAGTTCTTTTCCATATGTCTGTTGATGCAGGCCACAGTTTCTGCACTAAAATACCAAAACATTTGCATGTAACAATGGCAAGTACAAAAGGGCACATGTCTATGTAATTAATGTTTGCAGAAAACAAGCAACATAGTGGAAACAGATCTGAAAAGAAAAGTGGTTGCCTGAAGTTCATTACAACTGATGGTTAAAAGTTGTTCCACTAGAAGGGAAGAGCAGGATGGGACATTATGTATCTACATCTATTTCAGTGTGCATATGTATATATGGAGCAGAAAAAGTTTTGAAACTGAAAATACCATTCCCTTCTACAGAGACAATGACAATTCAGGATCTCGGGAATTTTAATGACCATGGATAAAATGTCTAAATAAATTAATTACATGGGAAGCTAGAAAGCATCTTTACTGTCCACCTCACCTCATTAGCTAACAAGATGATCCACTGCTAAACGTTTACTAGATGTACTTTCCTGTGTCATAATGCACAGGAAAAAATGTTGCGTACTCAAAAATCACCGCAGCCTAGAGTCACTCACAGAGATTTCACCTGGCTTTTGTACAATTTCAAAAAGTAATGATGATTTGTACACATAGAAAGTACTGCTCTTTGAAGTAACTGCTTATCGAATCCCATGCTGACTGACAAAGGAGTGTTAATTACAACATGTAAAATCAGCCATTGCACTGCTCCCCTGGTGATGATTACATCTCCAAAAGATGTCCTCATTGCAATATACATGATTGGGACTCCAGAGGAACCATTTTCTGAAACCCCATTTTTGGCATAAGTGACTAGGAATACACATGTATGCTAAGAAGTGTTACTGACACTTGTTTCAAGATACACTACCAATTACCCCCAAAACAGCCACAATAGGATTGCAATGTAGAAGAAGCTGTCTTGGCTAAAAGGAGGCATGGAAACAGAAACAAGTCATTTGAAGAAGTAATATGGGTGAAAAGAAGTTAATGGGTAGAATGATCATTACACATTAGATACTGGCATTCAGTAAATGAAGCTGAAGGAAAAGAACAGAGCCTAAAATGAAGAAATAAAACCCCAAGCCAGGAAATGCAAACCTGTGAGTCTAGCTGGGTCTTAAACCAGGTAGTATAACAGGAATTTAAGATTCCATCAAAAATAACTTAAGGTTAAAAATATCATGGCTGCTAGTCAATGGGGTTTCCAGGAAGCTCAGCCTTGTCAACAATGACAGAATCTGCTTGCAAGCAGATAGGCCCAAGGCTGGCATTTTGGCCTGTCACAATATGATACCGCAATTAGCATCCTAGATATGAATGGAAAACTTCTGCTGATAAAGTTTTCAGAAGATGCAGAACAAAAGGGTCATAAAGGGGATGTTTCTGAAAGAAAACCTGATCTGGTGAGATGGCCACTATACAAATATATATATATATATATATATATATATATATATGTGTGTGTGTGTGTGTGTGTGTTTATTTTTTTATACATATTTGAATATAAATGTATACATACAAAACCACACACACATATATACATATATAAAAATCCAGCCATATGAAATTTAAAACATGCAGAACAAGAGCTACATTGTCAGTATATGGGACTGTTGTGCCACAAAGGGAGCGGGGAAAATACTAGCAGAAGTTTGGAGAAAATCCACAGAAACACCTTAGAGCTCTCAGAAGCCTGGTCAGGTGAGGAAACCATGTTTTGACCCTTAAACAGAAAGTTTATTTATTCAATAACTTCAATCACATAAATTACTATACGTAAAGCAAAATATTGACACTAAATGTCTATGTTGTAGCAATCAAAACAGAATTTGTTGCAATTTGGCACTCATGTTAATAGTACTTGTCTTTGGTTATCAGGTGCCTGTATAGCTTAGAATGAAACAAATTTTGGTGGTTTTTCTTGAAAGGAACACATTATTAAATATATGAAAAAATATAAAACCTTAAATCAACAAATCATCTTGGATCAGCTAGCTAATTAATTGCCAAAAACCTTATTAAAAGTCAGCATGTGTGTAAATAATGAGCACAGTGTTAAAGTGAGCTGTTTTATTCTGATTGAAAAATAATCATAGGCAGCGATATATTTAGAAGAATATATAACACTGGATTATAATTTGAAACCTTTACTGACATGAGTCTAGGATAGGATAAGAAAGTGTTGCAGGTATTTTCAGGCAAAATTAGCCTGCCAGAGAAAGGTAATTTTGGTTTAAGTTTTGAACATTCAGGTCAAATACAGGGAAAGTACCAGCCCAGTCACACATGGAGGTACACAGACTCCCTATTAAAACTTCCTTGCAAGGACTTCCAACCATAAGGATTTTCTACACATGTATATAAAATCCATCCTTCTAGCACTGGAGTCAGGCACCTAGCAAGAGAGGTTGTTGCAGGCAAAAATCATTCAGAAATGGTGGACTCTGTGCAAGATAAGAACTTTCCAAAGATACAGGCTTAATATAAAGTCAATTTGTCCTCTTTCTCTCCTACTGTTTAATACAAGTTTCAAGTTCTCTGAGGCAGATGCAGCTCCTCAGTACTTATGAGACAAATGTAGGCAATATTTCCTATGGTATCATCAACCAGCTTGTTGGATGAAGCTCATGTGAGCCCTGCTGCAGTGTAATCTTTGTCATAGTCCTGTCAAGACCAGGTTGGATGGGGCTTTGAGCAACCTGTTCTAGTGGAAGGTGTCCCTGCTCATGGCAGGGGGGTTGGAGCTAGATGATCTTTAAGGTCCCTTCCAACCCAACACATTCTGATTCTACATTTCTATGATTGTGTGATACATTTCTAGGATAGTAGTAAATTAACCAACAGAAGACGGAGTAAAATATGGAAAAAAAAAATCTAATAAAAGGGAAAAGAAAGGAAGTATTTTCACAGTAGATCAATGAAGTCAAGCCTAAATGAGTTTAAAAAACTCCAAGCACTCACTTGTATTTTCAGGAAACCAGGGATCTGTACACTAAAAAGGGCACCACCTACCTTCAAGGATTTATCTTCATTGCCAACCAATGCTCTAATGCTACAGGCAGTACCCAAAGACATCACTGAAAGAGTTGAAAACCAAGTACTCTTACACTGCAGAAATACAAATAGACACATCTTAAAGATGGAAAGGTGGATGGTTCAAACATACTGTGTTTAAAATTCCAGGATTAATGTTACATTTATCAGCAATTTTGCTGTCATTCTGAAAGCTCTCTAGGACTAAGCATCAGGTAAAAAACATGTTCTTTACTGCTTTGGTTTGCAGAGGCTTTGAGCAATGCAAGTGCTGTGTTAGTTTGGTCAATTAATATGGTACAAATGCGTAGCTAGTATAAATCAAAAAAGACTGGAAATCAAAATACTGTTTTAATGTCTTAGGTGGTAAATTTGCCAAAATCTGACGTAATTCTTTAATACAATATATGAATCACAGAACACACAGGTCTGCATCCAAAATCAACTGAAGTCAGTTGAAGTATTGCCATTAATTTCACTGGCTCTAGATAAGACCTATGTCTTCTGACAACAGCTAAATATTAATTTTATAAGTAAAAAAGTAGCCCCCATTATACCTGGCTGTCCCTATGTGACCCTTCCCTTGGGGGCATACCTATACATACATTTTCTTAATCCATGTAAATCAGCATGCATTAGTCAATGTAAATTAGGGCTGCATTATTTTTGATCGATAGATTTCTGTCCTTCATTCCAAAATAATGAAATGAGTATAAATGTATATAATTCCATTATACTTCTGTAAGTCAGCAAATTATTGTCCCCATTTTACTTAGTTGCTTCAATACAAAGTTCCGGACTGTCAGGGATTTTTAACCTCATAACCCTCCCTGACCTTGATCATCTTAAAAATGCAAACACCAGGCTTTTTTTCCCCCCACTGGAGTCATTCCTTTTCTGACCTGTGTTGGGAAAAGTGAAGGGATTTTCGCATCAATACAACATCAGTAGATTTCTGCATCTCTTTCACAGAACGGGGTATGGGCCTCTATCTTCACTGCAGTCACCTGCTGTTGTAGGTATAAAAGGTGCACATGGAGGCTCACAGAATATAAACAGTCCACAATGTTTCGATTTCCAATATTGAAGCCATCAAGAAAAATAAATATAGCAAAAATATAAATGAAAAAATCCTAGGACTCCTCTTAGTGCTAATATGCTACTTCTCAAAAACATTATTTGCCTGTTTTGTGCAGCTGGTTTGCTCTGCATTTACGAGGTGATATTTCAGTAGTTGTGGGGTTACGTGCTATGCAATCCAGAGTTTTTGTAAAAGTTAAGTTCTGGATGCTTTTTGTTTAAAAACAGAATATCCTGTGAAGACTGGTTCAGACATCTTTTAAGATGAGCACCATTTTCTGGAACACTGGATAAAGCAAAGCAACCTCTCTGATGGTCTTCATCCTCTCATAACTATCATCTTCCATGTCAACAAAGGCAATGACTGTCTTCATATTACCGGTCACTTCCCTCCTACCTTTGTGATCTTAATGCAGATTAAATACCAGAGCAAGATAGGATGCTCTGGAGGCTGGTGTTGTGTACCACAGAGAATAAGGGGAACAAAACATCAAGTCTTACCAGGCAAAGAGGAAAATTTCCCAGCTGTGGGGCCCAACCCCTCATCTAGATTGTATCCAGGAAGAAGTTATATTTTTGCACAGGGAACCTAATGCCAGAACAATTATTAACATTGTAAGAAGAGAAAGATCAGCTATGAAGCAGTCCCTCTGCTTGACTGAGCTGAGAATTATTCTTGTACCAACTTCAGCCCTCCTGTTTCTATGTCCTATACGCAGCAAAGCACCCAATTTACTGTTTTGCTGTTCAGCTCAAAATTCTGTGGCATGCCAGAAGGGTCAAGAACATTTTTTCCTCTGAGATTTGTTTTCCTGAGGATTAGGATGGTATTTTGCATTCATACTGTAACAGCCCATAAGAAGTAAGCCACCAGTACAAAACAATTTCTAAATTAAATCCTTCAATGATAAGAAATGTATTTTTACATAAAAATCAGCACATCAGAGGGAGACAGAGGAAGAGGGAATGTATACAATGTCAGGATCTGTAGGATGTGCCCCTTTTCCACTGAGCTGTTCAGACTGGAAGGGACCTCTGAGGTCCTGTAGTCCAATCTCTTGTTTCAAAGAGGAACAACTTTGAAGTTAGAGCAGGTTGCTCACACCTCATCCAGTCTAGCCTTGAATGTCTCTAAGAGTGGAGATTCCAAGGACTCTCTGCTCAACGTCTTTCAGTGCTGAACCCCTTTCATGGTGAATAATTTTTTCGCTTACATGCAACTGGAATTTCCCTTGCTTCTTGCTGCAATATGTGGTCATTGACCCTTGTCCTTTCATTATATACTTCCAAGAAGAGTCTGTCTTCACTATAACCCCTCCTTCAGTCACTGAAGACTGCACTTAAACCCACCCCTCCCTAGTTTTCTTTTCTCTAGGATAAACAAACCCATGGTGATAGTACAGCACCCAGCCCGAGGTTATAAACCTTGCATGGAATTAGCAGCTCAAACTCAATGCCAGGGTATCACAACTGCTTTCATTATAGATTAGAACCGGCTTGCATCCTTGTGGTGTAATCTGCAGGCAGAGCAGGCTTATACCAGCCTGCAGTCTCTCAGGTTGGCAAAGCTGTAAGGATAATGTTGAGTTTTTAACAAATATTTAATCTGGTGGCACTCACTAGAACAGAGCATAGTAATAACTAGTTTTACTAGCTGAGCAGCATTAGCTGCGTGTTAACAGTCTAAGCTGCTGGAACTGAGCCCAGACACTCTGCTCTGGTAACACTGCTTCAGTTTAAAAGGATCTACCGTGAATCTTCATCACACTGGAGAAAATAAATAATCCATTATTATTATTATTATTATTATTATTATTATTATTATTATTATTATTATTATTATTATTATTATTATTATTATAGATCTGTAGTCCTGTAGCAGTTGGATCTCCGCTCCCCTTCCCCCTCCCTAGTTTAGGTAAAGACCGAACAAACACGGAACAAAAAGTTGGTCCCCTGTCAAACACCCTGCAACTCCTGTACATTCTAAAAAATGTGTTATAAATGAGAAGAAAAAATAGGCTTTAATCTTCCTTTGAGAGAAAGGTCAACACATTACAAAATACTGAAACTGATGTGCCAAGAGTACCTCGACAGCATTACAAAACAAGTTACTGATTACCAAAGAGACTAGTTAGATTTTGTTATTGCTTAAGAAAAAGATTATCATTGCTGCAGGACAAAGCAGATAACACCTCTCCTGACTTGTAATTGCTTCTTATACAAGCAATTAACAGAATATGTAATTCATCAACTCTTATTCAATGAAGGCCTAATTAGATTCCACCTAATTTTAAAACTTCAGTAGCAACAAATTGTGTCACTTGATTTTCCCATAATCTCTTTAATCATATCACTAATGTAGGCTTTTCTTGAGGTTGTCAGAGGGCATTAGGTATGATTTGAATCATACATTTTATTTCCAATTA
This sequence comes from Falco cherrug, assembly GCF_023634085.1. Taxonomy (NCBI): domain Eukaryota; kingdom Metazoa; phylum Chordata; class Aves; order Falconiformes; family Falconidae; genus Falco; species Falco cherrug. Next base: position 53,497,982 of record NC_073699.1, on the reverse strand, counting down.
ACTTAATTCAGTGGAAATACTTCCCTACTGTGCTCTGGCATTTTTGATAGTTTCTGGCACTCCAAGATTTTGTATATCAAGACTTGCTAGTTTTCTAAAACTTTTGTAGTATTCAAGGTGGAATCAATCTCTGAGGAATGAAGAAAGGAAGTACCAGACTGTTGGCTTTCATAGCTACCATTTTCCATGAAGCTGTGGAAGTGAGCGTGCACTGGTGTGGAAAAACCTTCTATTCCTCCTGACCTGAATTTCATGTAGTATGAAATAAGGCAGCATTGTTACTACACATACCTCCCTTCTTGAATAAGTCCCTATATCATTTGATGAATGTGCCAGGTAGGTTTGCTGCTTAAAATAGCATAGTATCACCCAGAGTAATGTCTCCCAAGATTTTCTGTAGATCAAGCACAGATCACTAGGAGCTCTGTGCAGTTACAGACACTGTACAGTAGCAACATTGGGACATTCTGGCTGGACTAACTTGACTTGCTTCAAGCACGTTATTGCACAGACTAACACTTTTGGCTAGCAGCAAAGTATTATGGATCATAGTGTCACTTTTAACTGAAACTAAGACTGCACTTGTGAATCTGCAAGTCTGAAGAGGGTATCTCAGCATATCATCTCTGCCAGCTCCCACCTGAATGATTGTTGGGCAGACTCTTTTTTATTAGGACAACTGATGTCGTAGGAAGTCATTACATGCATGGGTACTTGCTCTAGAAGTTTGGTTGGAGGCTTAGTCACAGTATGTTGGTTCTGGCAGGCATGATTATTAACACAACACATCATAAAAATTGGCTTACTGGTATCATACAGTAACAAAATCACAAAAAAGCTATGGCACACACAATGGATACACACAGATCTCAAAAATTTCATCCACTCTTCAGCTTCAGAGCATCAAACAGCATCAGATGAGAGGTACTTCACATTGGTGCATGAAGATGTGGACCAAAAGCCACATTCTTCCTGTGTAACTTCTCTCCCACTCCTTTTTCCTTCTCCTCACTGCTGTTCTAAATCAATAAATTAGTTTTACTTTAAAAATACCAGAATTAAAATCTTCTGACTTGATATTTCAAATGTAAATATGCAAAGCCAACAGTGAATACAAGTCCAAGAACCAGGAAAGCATTTCCAGCATGCTTTCAGTTATTGGAACACCCATATGCATCTTCATTCTCAGAAATATGTATTTGCTTGCCTACACAAAAGCTTATGGCTGTCCCAGCCAGGGTTCCTACCTTATTTTCCTATTTATTGTATTATTGCACCTGACTGTTAAAGATGACTAAAATCCTTATAAAGAAACGCTGGGCTCAGGGTTTCACTGATCAGATTTCTTTGAGAAGACACCCCTTTGTAAAGCTGGCACGCAGATTTCCATCCTCGGCAGACCAGTGTGTGCATTAGGCAGCTGGAATCTATTGCTGACCCCACTCAAGCTTCAGGCAGACAAACCAGGCCCGCAGAGGTGCAATCTTCTCATGTTCCCTGTCACAAAGAAGCAATCAGAAGTGCCATTCTTAAGTGGTGTTCTTCCCTTCTTGCCAATGTTATCTACAAAAGTAGTACCATTTAAATATAAAATTAGCACTTGAGAATTTATACAACTACATTTGCCTAAATATTCCCTAGGCTAAGTAGCCAGATTGGGCCAAGAGATGCAGCCAGGTTTTTAAGGCAAAAGGACCTTAGGTACTTCTTCTGCCAAGGCTGAAAGAGTTCTTACTGTAGTCGCTGAATTCAGTAGGTTTGTCCAAGACTTCCTGCTGGAACTGATTTCAGTGTACCTTCCCCACACCTTTGCCAGAAGTTCCCTCCGGGTAAAGAGAATAACATCTCAGAGCAGCACAATGAAACCTGACAGTGCTCATGACATCAGAGCCCTTAAGCTGCTGCTGGTGCTGCAAGGAAAATACCTTTTTGCCACACTTCCTGTGATGCATTAAACATCCAAAAGAGTGACGGAGGTCTTGGGTTCCTGTTTTGTGAAAGGACACCTCCATCCTGTCTCCGACACCTCACCTGTCTGTGCCAGCAACTCTTCCTCTCACTGCTCATTTCCCTCAGCCTAGAGAAGCCTCCAAGGCCCTTTGGGGGGGATTGTTATTACACTAGCCGATGTCTCTGCCTCCAGAAGCAACTCTCAGACTTGAATCTTTATGGATTTGACTGTTCAAAATGTCTTACTGTGTTTATAGGCTACAGGACACTAGGGAAATCAGTCCTAATTATTCCATTTTGCAAATACAAACATGTTCTTTTATATTACTATGAAGTTATATTCCAGAGGCTCTGTGAAGCCTTGTACTTGGTTAGAGACCGATGTCACCCAAGTGATTCCTCAGCGGGCTCTGCCCAACAAATTATTTTGAACATTTTTTAATTATTTCAAGTTTAAAAAGACCTTGTTTGTCTTCAGTGTGAATGACAGACAACACTGACAAGTGTGGAATGGATGGCAGTGTTTTCATATAACTCTGAGAACTCACTGCCACTCAGTATGATAGGTTGCATGATAAATACTATGGCAGTAGAATCAAAGAGTATGTCCCTTATTCCCAGGCACATGTACTCCATTGCAACACTTGCCCATGAATGTATAAATTCCTGTAGGTTTGTCCCTGTGGCTAGGTAAATTGTAAGGTTATTCCTTAAAAGACTAGCTTTTGATATCTTCTCAAACTTGAGACTGTTGGCCAAATATTATGCTACCAATATCCACTAAGGAATGTTTAAATAGAGTCAGTTTTTGTAGAGAATATAGATGGCAAAACACTAAGTGACAGAGCCATACAGTGTCTGGGTGCTGACAGAAGTCATTTGCTCTCATTTACAAATACAAATACAGCTGTAACTTGTTGACATTAAGGAAAGAGATCTGTTATTTCAAGCTAGGAATATTTTTATTCTGGGGCAAAAACTAGCAGCCCAGTCATCAAAGAATGATGGGAAAGACAGCCTTGGCAGTTGCTACCTTAAATCTAATAAGTGAAGAACAGAGTTTGTGAGGAAATGGTAAAGACTGAGATTATTGGGTTTCCCTGGTCATGCCCAGTTTAGTTGTACAATGGAACACTTTAAAACTGGAAAATGCTATACATCAAAGCAAAGGTGAGTTTGTTCAAGCTTGACAAATCCTTTTATATGTATACTAGTGGTTTTCTTTTATACCTGAGCTGACATACAGAATCTGTTATGCAGAATAGATCTTGAGGGGAGGTTTCATGTGTTTTTAATCTCTTAAGTAATCTGATGGAAAAAGAAAAAGGAAAAAACAGGAGGGAAATAAGCTTTCACACAAAATCCGGTATCATTTTTAATATGTTAGTTAAATCAGAGAAATGTGAGTTTGGGAAGATTTAGTATGCCAAATTGGCCTTGCTCTCACCCCTCAGCATCATAAAAAAATCTGAGGTGAGAGGGAGGGGAAAGAGAGTTGGTTACACTTTTCTTGTCTTTTTTAGCTTGCTGTAGTTGAATAAAATCCTACATAGTCAAGCTTTCCATGTCTAATCTTCCAGCTCACTTGCAAGTATTCTGATTAGTTGGGAAAGACTGAAGCAAAGAACTGCCTTTTTTCCTCAGACGCATTTCTGCTAATTCACTCAACCTCACTGTTAGGAGTGTTTCAGGGTGGCTGAGTAAAAGCTGTTTTCTCATAAAATGCACTGCTTTGAATCAACCTGAACAATTCTTTTCCCCTTCAGCACTCAGAAGTTTTCACTTTGTTAACCCATGGGCAGTACCTATAAAATAAAGTCTGCCTTGCCCCAAAGAATTTACTCTCTCCTGTTTCCTTACACCAGCCACCATGGTACATTATGCTATTCTTCTCACATTAGAAGTTCTGGTCTAGAAGAACAGCTAGACAGTACCAAGCCACCCATTTTTAATAAATTCTCTAAAATTCATGAGAGACATAGGAAAGAAAAAAAAAAAACCAAACCCACCTTTACTTAGTTTGAGAATTCCCTTGCCTGTGAAAGGCTCACTTTTACACCTGAATTTTTGAACTTTTATCTGTGTACTGTATCTGCTTATTATGCTTCTAGTAGAGTCTGGGTCCTAGACCTTCTTGCCCCTGGAAAAGGGCAATGGGACTTTAAAATGAATTGATTCTCTATTCACTTCAGCTTGCACATCAGAAGTCTCAGACAAAGCATAGTGCAACAAACCAAATGGAAATGAGGAGACTTCCTATGTTCCTTGCCAGCTACCACTCTTTTGAAAAATTCCGATTAGATATTCTACAGCTGTATATTTTTTAAATCAAAGTACCTTATGGAGGATTGTCAACTTCAATTAACTTCAAGGTTAAAAGCCAGGCAGGTTACCAGTGAGAAAGTGCTTCCCAGACATCTTTTGTACTCCACCTTCTTTCCTGCCAAAGTACTTGGCAGGTTAATGAATTGTCAAGAGACTAGAAGATTTCCAATTTTTTATTTCCAGGTAAACCAAACATTGAACTGCCTTGGACCTGAAACCCTCATAATTTTCTAGTCCCTAACTCCAGGAAAATTGAGCAATTTTATTTCACAGAGAATTACACAGTTGTTGGGAATGCATTCTGGAAAAACATCATGAAAGAAAACTAACATCCTACATGTTCCATCTTTCATTTTCATCTCTGATATGAATATCTGTTCTTGAATAAGTCATCTGTAGGCTTATGTACTGGGTTTGTGTGGCCAGGTTTTGGTAGCAGGGACCTACAGAGGTGGCTTCTGTGCCAAGCTGCCAGCAGCTTCCCCCATGTCCGACAGAGCCAGCGCCAGCCGGCCCCAAGATGGACCCGCCGCTGGCCAAGGCCGAGCCCATCAGTGACGGCGGTAGCGCCTCTGGGACAGCGTATTTAGCAAGGGGGGGATAAACTGAGCAGCAACCTGCAGCCAGAGAGGAGTGAGGCTGTGAGAGCAACAGCCCTGCAGCCCCCCAGGCCAGCGCAGAGGGAGGCAGGAGGTGCCCCAGGCCCCAGAGCAGAGGTTCCCCGGCAGCCCGCGGTGAAGCCCCTGGCGAGGCAGGCTGTGCCCCTCAGCCCGTGGAGGGCCGTGGTGGAGCAGATCCCCACCTGCAGCCCACGGGGACCCCAGGCCGGGGCAGGGCGATGCCCCGAGGAGGCTGTGCCCCGCGGGCAGCCGGCGCTGGAGCAGCTCCTGGCAGGGCCTGTGGCCCCGTGCAGAGGAGCCCAGGCGGGAGCAGGTTTGCTGGCCGGGCCTGTGCCCCCGCGGGGACCCGCGCTGGAGCCGCTGTGCCTGAGGGGCTGCGCCCGGGGGGGGACCCGGCTGGGGCGGGCTGGGAAGGGCTGCTGCCCTGGGAAGGGCTCGCGTTGGTTGGAGAAGTCCATGGAGGGCCGTGTCCGTGGCAGGGACCCCCGGCTGGAGCAGGGCCCGAGTGTGAGGAGCCTCCCCCGAGGGGGCAGGAGCGGCAGAGGCAGCGTGTGATGGACTGACCCAGCCCCATGCCGTCCCTGTCCCCCTGTGCTGCTGGGGGGAGGGAGAGAATCCGGGAGTGAAGTTGTGCCCGGGAAGAAGGGAAGGGTGGGGGGAAGGTGTTTTAAGATTTAGTTTTTATTTCTCATTACCCTGCTCTGATTTGATTGATAATAAATTAAACTAATTTCCTCAAGCTGAGTCTGGTCTGCCATGATGGTAACTGGTGAGTGATCTCTCCCTGCCCTTATCTTGACCCACAAGCCTTTCGCTATAATTTCTTTTCCCCGTCCAGCTGAGGAAGGGAGCAATAGTGCAGTTTCGGTGGGCACCTGGCATCCAGCCATGGTCAACCCACCACAGCCTCTTACATACTAATATTAAGTATCAAGCTGTAAGCTGTTTCAAACTATCTAGCAGATAGCTAGCTAAAGAGGCAGATAGGATGTTTTTGTGGTCTCAATAATATATTTAAATATAAAGTGGTTGGATAAAATAAAATCATAAAAGCCATATGAAATGGCTCTTCATTCAAAGAGCAGTTCATTAAAATCATGCTCTAAAGAAACATTGAGCATAAGGAAAAAGTAGGACAATTAGCCAAAAGCAATTAGGACAAAACTCAGGCCTGATTGATTGATATGCAAATGTCCTGGACTGGAGACATTATTCATGGCCAGTGACCTTTTGGATAAAGTTTTAGTGGATATCAAAGAACGTGTGTTTCATCCTCTGGAGAAAATAAAAAGCACAACTTTGACTATGGATATGAATCAGTAGCCTCTAGATTTAACTGTCATGTTTTAAAACTGCAATGGACATATTTATAAAGATGAGACAATTTAACTGGGGAAGAATGTCTCCTACTAGTGGCATGATACCAGTTTACTCTTTTTTTCACTTTCAGAGTCACAAACTCAGTTAACATCTCCGCAGGGCTGATGGCTTTCCCAACACCTGTCATCTGTAACTGGTGTATAAGCTGGATGTGAAAATACTCCAATTGTCAAAATATTTTGATAGGTCTTTCCATATTTGAAATACCTTCCCAGTTTGACATGAGTTCACCATTTCTGTTTCAGAACTATATTCTTCCATACAGTGATTGTAAGTTTTGGTGACTACCTTGTTTATACATACTGCCTGCTTTTAAGAATGCCTCCTTTTAAGAATGTCATGGAAGACACTGCCAAAAACTCTGCTAAGTCAAGTCAGAGTTCACCAGTCACATTTTTCTAATTCACCAGGCCAGACACCTTGTCAGGAAATTGGATTGTTTTACTGTGCTCTGTTTTCAGTAAAGCCATTTTATCATCTTGCAAATCAAGATTAATAACTTGAGCAGAATCTTTCCAGTGATCAAAGTTCAGCTGCTTAAAAAAATCAGAAAGCTATGGATCTTCTGCCTTTTAAAAATGAATAATGTTGATCCTTTTCCAGTCTTCCGAGACTGTCCTCTATTCTTTCCCTGTCCTCTATTAATTCTCCATATAAGTGCTAGTGGTTCACAGGCTACATTGGCTGCTTTTTTAAATTCCCTTATAAGGTGCTTTTTAATGTTGCTTTGCCAATAAAGTGGAACACATCTCTAGTAGCTAAATGTACTTGATTCTGCTCTTTAGTCTCTTGTGAATTTATCTCCCTTCTATAACCACTTAGTTAAAAAAGTATCTGATTGCATTAGATTTTTTAAAAGACTGAAGCAAAGAAATAATTGGATTTTTCAACATTCTTTGCTTCCCCTCTTATCGGTTCTTTTCTTTTTGCTAAAGACCAGTAGTTTTCTTTCACTTCTAACATGATCTTTTTCATTTTTGTCTCTTACTATCTGAGGACTACTATGCACCTCCACTTTCTTTATATTCTTGAATTACTCCTTCATAAACACAGCTTGTTTTCAATTCTGATATAGTTTTGATTTTTAGGTCTCCCAGGTTCAGATTTATCCCAGAAATTCCCTCCCTGCCAGCCTCATGGAAGCATTGCTTTTTTGAAATCCATTCTCCTTATTCTATTGTTATTCCTCTGTAAAATTTTGTAAAAAAAAAAAAAAAAACAAAACCAAAAATTTAAAATACAATCATTATCTTTAATCTACACTTCCTTCCACTGTGGTACTTTAGTCAAGTCCTGCTTACTACTTGGGACCACACAGAAAATAGCTTAACCTCATACAACATCCTCCATAGTTTGAACAAGGCTTTTTGTCAGCTTGTTTTGAAAACTCTGTTCTATTACTTTTTTAATGTTCGCCTTATAAGACTTTTTTTATCTCCCAGTAGTTATTCAACTATTTCAAGTCCTTTAATTTGCTTAGTGCTGCATACCTACTTACGGGTTCAAACCAAATCAGACACCTTCTACTTCTTCCCAAATAGGCGATTTGTAGCCAGTTTCTTACCACAACCTCATGCACATTAAATTTCCATTTACCTTCATTCAATGCCTTTCAAAAAGCCTTTTCTTTCTGAGATAAAAAGCAGGTATTTTTAGTCTTGATATAGAGCACAAATCTCTTATTTTTCTGGCATTTCTTTCCCAAAGAGTATCATATTTTTATGCTGAAAATTTCATCCTGCAGGTCAATTGTGCCACCTCTTTTGATCCACTTATGTCATACCTTTCATTTTAGTTTCTTCTCATTTCCCCGTGTATATAGAGGCATCTCAAAAGGCCATCACACTGCTGTTATTTTCCTCCTGCAGTTCCCCTCTGCCTCCCTCCCCCAGTGTTTTAGTCTAGATTTATATTTAGCTAACAGTGAAAAAACAGTGCCTGAGGAGTTTCTTTTTCACTACATGAGAACATCCAGCGTTCACTATGTTAAATATACACCGTTGTTTGGACACCCACTAGTTTCTAACTTCCACGTTTATTATTGAGTATTGGGTATTGAGAAAAGTCCACTTTGCAAAGAGCTTAGTGGTCTGGGAATGCCTATATTGCCTTTTGAGCAAGGCATAAGGGAAGCCTGGATGTTTGGTTTTCATAGATGCTCCAGGCTCTCTCCAAATTGAGAATGATCAGTATAGTCAGAGGGCCAAAAAGGCAGCCCTCCCTTCCCATGCTAAGCAGATGCTGATGGCAGAGCCTTGGACCATCCCTCTGTACCAGATTAAAGGATTGTGATGAATCAGTGGAAATGCCTATCTCTGAGCCCTCTCTTCCACCCTCCTTTACTGTCAAGGGAATTATTATGGCCTAAATCCAGTACAACATAACAGGGGAAAAGGTCCCTTCTCTTTCTTCCCTTCTAAAATATCAACGTACGCTTTGCAGTCTAGTGGAAACAAAAATAATTAACATTGTTAATGACTTACGATTCAACCTCTTTAGATTCCCTGCAGTATAACTCTCAATAAAAATTCGTGATTGGCAGAATGATGTGGAAAATATGGTTCTACAGAGGTCTGAACTATGTGGGTGATCTAATCTCAAATGGGTTTATGATAACTTTTGAAATCTCTGGAGTAAATTAGCCCACCCCATACATAACATCTATACATAACATCTATTCACATAGCTAAGAGCTGCAATCTGAACACACACTTATTTAATGCAGCAGCCTAAAACAATCACTCCACACAGAGGTAACCAATTCAGGATCATGTCTCAGAGGCAGGGTAAACGTACAGGCATCAAGATGCAGGCAACAATACAACAGCCCTCATTTGCACTCCGTAAGACTTGGGAAGTGAATGAGGACCACTGAAATGAACTAGCCAAGTCTTCTAGTCTTCCCAACATGCAAGTATTGGGATTTTCTAGGCACGTAAAACCCCCAGGCTTTCAAATCAGAATCACGTTGTTAAAAGATTTAACAAAGACAAGAACTGAATCAAGCTTTTGTGGCAGACCATAAAGGCAGAGGGATTTTGCCCTTAGCTTAAGCAGTCTGCAGTCCTTGCCAAGACAAAGTTCCTGTAGATGTCCTTGCAGATCTCCCATATTCCTTCTTTATATATGACAGATCACTTAACAGGATGGAGGTTTTAAATCCTTCATCCATGCTGAAAGAAAAGACATTGTCTTCACTTCTCTAGCAAACACTGAATAATGAGTCATGTTTCCAAAGGAATACCCCAGGAAAAAACATGTTCTTCTACCTTTTGTTAAGACTCGATAAATAGTGAATACATAACTAAAATGGTTTGCCTTTTTCCAGTCTTGTTGCAGTTTTAGTGTATTAAATAGATCACTCAGTAGCTCTAGATTTTGCTTCACCTATCTAACCAGCTGTCACCACCCTATCACCACCTATGTCACATATCTAGCATATAAAACTTTTTAAATTTAGGTAATAATTATGTTCACTATGGAAACATTCAGAAGATGCACAATGTTACAACAAAGGGAAATAACAGTTTCGTAACATAAGCCATAGTGAGTCTGCCCTATGTCAGACAGTACGATCTGTACAGCAAGCACATCTTTCTTTTATTTCAGTTCTGTTTTTCTTTTTTTAGCTAAATTTGTTGAATACCGATACCAGAAATCTGGCACCAATGAATGCGTTTGGGCCGACACAGCAATCTGCCAGGGCAGAGTGAGTTGCAAGAGCAAGACCACAGATGTAGATAGGGAGCTGATAATTGAAAGAAGCAGAAGAAAATCAGCTCCCATTCAGCTGGGCTGGGCAGAGACCAGACTGAAAAGAAAATAGTACTTAATAGTGTACCTTCTGGGAAATCACTTTGCCTTACGGTTTGGTTAACACCTTGGTTTCATTGGCTTGGTCAAATTGGGTTTAGCTGGGAGTGCTGTTGATTTTGATCTGCTGAGCAGGCAGCGCTCTGGTGCAGGCACCGGGGTAGCATAAAGCTACTGTAGAATTCTCTCTGTCTCGCAGTGGCCAGCTGGCAAGGTGAGCAAAATTCACCTAGAAAATCCACATTCAGAGCAGATGTTGTAATGTCACTGCTTTAAGAGTATTGGGAAAAAAAACCCACCTGCATGCAGTTTTGCTGCCACAGATATCCTGACTCAGGGCTGTAGAGTTTGTAGGAAAAAATGAAGGCAGAAAATTCATTTGCAATCAGGAGTGGAACTTAATCCACCACAGGTAAGAAATGAAAAGAACCAAATATTTTTTTTGTAGGGGAAATCACCTACATAAAGCTGTACAGAATGCTTCCTGATACCTTGGGCCTGGACCAAACTTTCTCTGCAAAAGGATTTAAAAGGGGGTTTTTTGCCTTCCAGCTTTCTGGCTCTGCCTCTCTACTGGAGGTGCAGCCAGGGCATATTGAAGGAACACCCTTCCCAGGTAATTAGGCTGTTTGGGGTAGGACTGATGTAAAAAGATTTTCAAAACCCAACAAAGTCAGCTGTGGTGAGCTGCACTGGGGGGAATCATGGACTGGACAGCAAATGAAAAGCAAAGCATTTTTAAGCTGTGGACTTAGCTAGTGTTTTAAAACAGCATAGTCATTTCTGTTGTACGCTTCTGTACATCAGAGAGTACACTGACTGTGACCACAGTCCATAGAGAAGTTGTCTGTATTCATGCATATAGAATTGGAAAAACTGCATGTAGAAAAAATGTCATTTTCCCCAAACAGCAGGTAATCAGCATTCAGCAACAGCCTTGTCTCGGCATGAAGCCTGAAAGAAAGCAGTGTCACAGCAGAGAAATAAGATAATTGAAAAGGAAAATGTGTCAGCGCTCAGGACGACTTCTGCCAGTCTCTCTGAACTAAATCTCAACAACTGACTGGCAGACAGTGTCTGCTAGTGTCTCTCTGTCAATGGAATAGGTTGTCCCTGACCCTCTTCAGAAAGTGAAACACATCAAACAAAAGACAACAAGACTCATCCTCATTTCAGCTCACAGCTATTAATTTTATGGTGTGACTACTCCAAATAACATATGTGTAGCCAGAGCTGTGCCCAGATTCCAAGTGATGGGAGACCAATTTCTAGCACCTTGACTCCTCTAATTACACTGACAAGTCTCCTGAAATCTCTGCTGTGGTTCTTCATCTGAAACAAAAATGCAGATGATTCTCAATAGTGTCTGTTGAGCTGAGAGGAATGAGAGGATTAATTAGTTGCAGTTCATAAAACAATAAGATTAAAATTCGTGAGTAACTGCAAAGTGTAATTGGCAATAACGATGCAATCACCACAGTGCAAGAAAGACAGGATCAGTCCCAGATATCCTACATCTGGAACAAAATATATTGATTGCACTAAGACCACGGACAAGCTCAGATCACCAGCTGGCTCTTCAGCTCTGCTGGCCTGGGCAGCTGCCTGCTTCATTCCAGGGCTGGAACGCCAGCAATAGAGCAGCTCTTTAGCAGAGGAGCATTGCCTCTAAACCTCCAGAAGTCCATGGGTCTTACCAGCTGGGGAGGCTTATGGCTAGCTCTGGCCTGGGGGCTTGTAAGGTGTCCTGTGGAGGAGAGATTGTGCAGTTTTAACCCTTCCCCTGCCAGACCCCCCAGGTGTGGTGCAGGTTGTGGGATGCTGGATGATGAGGCTGCTGCATGGCTGCCCCCAACAACCTCTCAGGCACCCTCAGCCATCAGGCATCACCCAAAGACAAAGGGTTCGTCTGGTTTGACACCTTCTGAATGGTACCAAAACACCTTTATGATTCCAGACAGAGAAAATCAAAGCTTTTCACTTCAAAATTGCTCTATTGAACAGTTTTGACATTTCCAGCAGTGTTTCACACACCACCACCACCACCCAAACCATTCAGTGCTCTCACTATCTCACAATTGCATTTTGAAATTCACTGCAAAATACATCCCATGCTTCATGGTCTTGTTTTTGGTGAGTGAAGTGCCAGTCTGTTTCATCATCACACTGCTTGCACCGCCCGACCATGCAGAACTGGCCCAAAGTACAGCTCCTGCTTGCTTATGCAAAGATTGTATGCAAAGAGTCTATTTCTAGCCTTCCTAGGGGTACTAAACTTGTAGGATGCCAGTCATAGACTTCCTGTCCAAAAAGCCTCTCTTCTTGGCTTTTCTTTACAGATGTCCTTTACCGATGACACAACAAGAAGAACATCACTGAGCTCTTTGTTAAAAGCCCATTTTTAGGAAAAGGTGACTTTCTCTCACAGAGGAACCACAGCATGAGAAGCATGTACTACAGTAACGCCTTTACTCCTTCTCTCTGCAGATAGTATTTTTGTCTAAAAGGGGAAAAATAATGGAGCTATCCCAGTGTCCTTCCAAACCTATTGCAAGAACATGTCATCTTGGCATGTGTGCTAGAGAAAAGCTTTCATGGTACCTTTCTAAAATAAAGCCAGAGAGTCAACAAGAGGGAAAAAACCCAAAAATTAAATACATAGCATGTGCTTCTGGCCTCCACAGACCAGAATCACAGAATTGTAGAATGATTTGGGTTGGAAGGGACTTAAAGATCATCTAGTTCCAATCCCGCTGCCTTGGGTAGGGACACCTTCCACCAGACCAGGTTGCTCAAAGCCTCATCCAACCTGGCCTTGTAAATATCATTTTGGTAATGAATGGAAAAACAAAATCTATCAGTCTCAAAGGTTTGCCATTGTGCACAGAAACCGGGCTGCTCACAGCATTGTACGACTCTGTTGGGTGTAATGAGAGTGCCAGAGCTTCCCGGGGGTGCTCTGAGTACCAGGGAGTGAGGAGGAGGGGAAGAAAGATCAGAAAAACAAATAGGAAGATGAGGGAAGGCAGAGAGCAGAGCAGAGAGGAATGAGAGAGCACAGCAGGAAAGGACACAGTGTAAAGGAGGAAAAGTGCCACAGGAGGAGCAAGAAGGTGGCAGACAAGTTATGAAGAGCTATTTCCAGCTCTTCTGGCTGAGGTAGGCCAGCTAGTTCACACGCTTTCTACAACCCCTGACAGACTCCTTCCACTGCAAGGACATCACTACCCAGCACATGGAGCAAGGGTGCTGTGGTTATGTAGTGCAGGCACACACACTTCCAGTTCCTGCTGTTGTGGCCCAAGGATTAACCATCCTCATCCCAGAGCCACTAGTTCTGCCCTGTTCTCCTCAGCTAAGCCAGCTGAGTCCACTCATCCCATCAGTGCAAGCAAAGAGGAATATTTTTTGCACACTTTCAGTACTAGGTCTTTGCTAAGCAATATGTGTGCAGTGAAATCAAGTTATCTGTAAGCGCATGAGCTGTGCCTATGTGCATCACCAACAGTCCCACCAGGTGGGAATGACTTTTGGTCCCTTCTGGTCAGGAGCAAGCTTAGATCAGTGATCTCTCTCAGCAACTGAGATCTAGAAAAACAATGTTTCCCCTTGAAAAAGTATATCAGGCAATCAGTTCCTGCTACATCTTCCATGATATGCTATGCTACTCTAGCAACCTCACTGGTTTGCCTTACCATTTCTGCCACTGACACCATAAATGTTGAATTCAATGTACTTAAATACATTTTTGGCAACAAAAATGGTAAATTCACTTGTCAGGTAAGAGTAAGTTTTATTGTTTTCTCTTTAAAAACAAACATTTTGTTTAGATATGTTACTAAATTCCAGTAATCCTTTACCTCTTTCATCAGACCTTAATGCAGAATAACAGAGTCCCCTGCAATCAGTGGTATTTGATTTATACACTTAGTAGCAGTAACTTATGACTAACCATGATGAACAACAGACGGAAAAATTCAAAACCTGGCAGGTTTGTTGGAGACTGTCATTGTTATGAAAAAACTACCCACACAAGAGGGAAAACTCTCCCTACCCCTGCAAATGGTAACATAGTCTGAGTGCACTGTCATTCATAATATGTAATATATGGGGAATTCTCTGCAAAGGCACAGTGTTCTTCCCATTAACTTATAAAAGGAGCTGGCAGGGATTCTTCAGTCATTTTAAAAACATTACAAGTTCTACTCAAAGTTGAAAGTGACCTTCTACATAAATATTTTACTCTATACTGGGAGCTGACCGCCAGGTTCAGAGAGCCCAACACCGATTTGAAATAACCTTAAAAGATATAGTGGTTTTTTTCTTCACATTAACAAATAGACATTATGTAAATATATGTCCACGTATTTTTCCACTTTAAAAAAGTAGCATCTAGTGCAAATCAGCCTTGGCTTCCACTATAGGGAATACTAAATTGAAAGAGACTATAAATCCAGGCACGGACACTTCAAATTCCTGAGTTCCCCAAGTAGATCTATTGGAAAAACTATATCTGTGGCTTAGACTAGTAGCTCATGATATTATCTCACCACATAGCTAACTAGCAGCACAGCTCAAAGAGCAGTCATAGCACAAACACCCTCCCAACCCACCCACCCACCCCCCATTTTTCTGATCATTTTAAAGAGATGCTTTATTGGGTTTGTGTGGCCGTGGTTTGGTAGCAGGGACCTACAGTGGTGGCTTCTGTGCCAAGCTGCCAGCAGCTTCCCCCATGTCCGACAGAGCCAGCGCCAGCCGGCCCCAAGATGGACCTGCCGCTGGCCAAGGCCGAGCCCATCAGTGACGGCGGTAGCGCCTCTGGGACAGCGTATTTAGCAAGGGGGGGATAAACTGAGCAGCAACCTGCAGCCAGAGAGGAGTGAGGCTGTGAGAGCAACAGCCCTGCAGCCCCCCAGGCCAGCGCAGAGGGAGGCAGGAGGTGCCCCAGGCCCCAGAGCAGAGGTTCCCCGGCAGCCCGCGGTGAAGCCCCTGGCGAGGCAGGCTGTGCCCCTCAGCCCGTGGAGGGCCGTGGTGGAGCAGATCCCCACCTGCAGCCCACGGGGACCCCAGGCCGGGGCAGGGCGATGCCCCGAGGAGGCTGTGCCCCGCGGGCAGCCGGCGCTGGAGCAGCTCCTGGCAGGGCCTGTGGCCCCGTGCAGAGGAGCCCAGGCGGGAGCAGGTTTGCTGGCCGGGCCTGTGCCCCCGCGGGGACCCGCGCTGGAGCCGCTGTGCCTGAGGGGCTGCGCCCGGGGGGGGACCCGGCTGGGGCAGGCTGGGAAGGGCTGCTGCCCTGGGAAGGGCTCGCGTTGGTTGGAGAAGTCCATGGAGGGCCGTGTCCGTGGCAGGGACCCCCGGCTGGAGCAGGGCCCGAGTGTGAGGAGCCTCCCCCGAGGGGGCAGGAGCGGCAGAGGCAGCGTGTGATGGACTGACCCAGCCCCATGCCGTCCCTGTCCCCCTGCGCTGCTGGGGGGAGGGAGAGAATCCGGGAGTGAAGTTGTGCCCGGGAAGATGGGAAGGGTGGGGGGAAGGTGTTTTAAGATTTAGTTTTTATTTCTCATTACCCTGCTCTGATTTGATTGATAATAAATTAAACTAATTTCCTCGAGCTGAGTCTGGTCTGCCATGATGGTAACTGGTGAGTGATCTCTCCCTGCCCTTATCTTGACCCACAAGCCTTTCGCTATAATTTCTTTTCCCCGTCCAGCTGAGGAAGGGAGCAATAGTGCAGTTTCGGTGGGCACCTGGCATCCAGCCACGGTCAACCCACCACAGCCTCTTACATACTAATACTAAGTATCAAGCTGTAAGCTGTTTCAAACTATCTAGCAGATAGCTAGCTAAAGAGGCAGATAGGATGTTTTTGTGGTCTCAATAATATATTTAAATGTATATATTCCACTCTGATTTGATTGATAATAAATTATTTTTTCCCCAAGTTGAGTCTGTTTTGCCCGTGACAGTAATTGGTGAGTGATCTCTCCCTGCTCTTGTCTCAACACGCGAGCCTTTCGCTATGTTTTCTTTTCCCCGTCCAGCTGAGGAGGGAGTGATAGAGCAGCTTTGGTGGGCACCTGGCATCCCGCCAGGGTCAACCCAGCACAGAGGCATGTTACAGCTGGGATTTCAAATATCTGTATGGAAGCGCAACATGCGGTCCCTTTGCACAATGCAGGTTATAATTTTTTGTCTTTTGATAGCATGACATTTTTAGGCTTTTCTTTGCAATGATATGCCAGTTAAAACCCGCAAATACACACCTTCATCAGTGAGTGCTCCAGGGATTTATTCACATACTCAGCTTTGTGCATTGACATCAATGAGACTTGGAGCAAGAAGGACCAGATGACCTCTGGCCATAGATTCCACTCCTGTTTTTCACTGATTCACCATCTGAAAAGTTCAAGTTCAGCATTGCCAAAAGGTCCTCAAAGCCTGTTCCCTCCTCATCTGAAGTCCGAGACAGCAGTCACAGTAATCACAGCTCTGCAGAACTAGGTTGCTGTATGTATTGCATCACTTACCATGTGTCTTGGAAGGTCTTGGAGAAAACACCCACTGAAAGGACTTTCTAAGCATTCAAAGTCTAGCTGTCTTTTCTGATTGCTTTTTCAGGATTCCTGAAGAAACATGGTGTTTTTTACCTTGGGGGGATGTCTTTCCTCTAATGCTCTGTAACATTTTATACTCTTCATCAGGTCATGTATTTTAAACATATATGCATCTGTGGAAATCCAATAAAAATATTTTAATTATTGCTCATATACAAAAACATTGAGGATAAAAGGGGGGCATTTTAAAAACAGGACAGAAAACCGTGTCCCAAGTAAATATGCCAAATACGCTCTATAGCAACTGAAAATCCCTTGAAGTGTCTAATTGGAGACTTTCATAGAGTTTAACGTGGCTGTCCCTTTTGCAATCAGGTACTTTTTCTTCAAGTCACCACAGAAACAGTGGCAAAATGTGTTGCTGATGAATCATTGTTGTTATAATGATACAAGTATTCCCCTGAGCTTTTGGTAGTGTCTCCCGGGGAGCAAAGGATGAACTGGCCCTGCAGATGGTGAAATCCTTGCAGGGAGGACTGCCTTATCAACCAAAGTAACCCCAGCTGGAAAACAAAGCTATAATCACTTCTACTAACAAATACATGGTAATTTTAGCTGTAGCCTGGTCAAAATCAGAGCTTGGCACTCCTAGCATGCCCTTGCCCTCATGGCAACACCAGAAGATATGGTGCTTTTTGCTGGCAAGCCAGAGAAAAAAGGAGCCCAAGAACAAGGGAAAGATGAACTGTGCCTATGCTTACCCTGCAACATTGTCCTTTTAAGCCAAATTCAAGAATTTCTGGAGGACTGGGATCTTCGTGTGGGGTAGGTTTCAGTGGTTTGCACCAGCAGAGATTCTTGTCCCTTTACAGTATTTCTTGGTCAGGTCTTCACACTCCTTATTCCAAGGTCCTATACAGGAAACTGGGAATAATACCTTATGTCCTAGGGCAAGTTCTAAAATTACACCAAAAGGTAAACAAAAGTTACATACTATCTTGAATTACCAGAAATATTCTGATTTCATTCCTGAATGAGGTCAGAACCTGCCTGTTCATCTCAAAGCAAGGAACAAAATGACCTATACCTCCCAGTAAATGCAACATATGCAGTCATCCAGCATTGCTTCCTGGAAAACAGACATTTCAGTTAGCATTTACCTTTTCAGTTGCTATAACAATTAAAAGGACAGCCTGAGCTTGTCCTTTTAAAACTCTACATTGAGTTATTTCTTTTGAACAGCCAGAATATAAAATGTACATATTCTAGAAAGGGTAATAACACTTTATGGAAAACCTCTCAATGGTTAGTGTATTCTCTTGAAAACAGAGTGAAAGGATGTTATGAAATGCAGAGAGGATTTGTCTGACATAGTTCATGATGTGAACACAGAACATACTTAAGTTGGCATCGCAAGAGTCATACAGTACTTATAAGCATGTCCATGTTATAGCACATGTCCCATCAAAAAGTATGAGAAAAGGAAAACAGTCTAGAAAATGGAGTAGAAGGACTCGTCAGAAAATGTTACATTCATAAATCCAGTATAACAAAGTACTGTCAGAGGGTTCCAAGCAAGCAGCTCTAGAGGTCTGTAAATGTGCAATGCACAGGTAGTGCTTCCAAGTTTATTTCCAAGGTATCAATTTCAGTGCTTTTTATTCCCCACAGACTTCTTACTGGCCTGTCTCACTTTTGCTTGGAGGTTGCTGCCAAGGACATAGTTTCTTGAGGAGGGCATTCTATAGCGCTTGGCCTCTCCTGGCAGCATTTTGGATAGCTTTGAAAATGTTCAAAAGTATCACTGTGCTTTTCATGGGGGAAATAAGAACATTCTTCCACAACAGGCAGAGAATTACAGCTGGATTCATTTTTGCCTTTAAGTGTTCTCAGACTGGTGTTCACAGCTGATCTGTAGTCCTGCGGTGCCTTGACACAAAAACAACTCCTAATACATAACTGTTGAAGAACCGTGAAGTCTTTGGCAACGGTTTTTCGGAAATTTGGTTTCAGGAGGAGATAGATAACTGGATTGTAGAGTGTGGATGACTTTGCAAAGACAGCTGGCACAGCAAAGGCTAATGGAGGAATCTTATCTATTGATCCAAAAACTGCCCACATGGCAATAATGGCATAAGGGCTCCAGGCAGCAAAAAATCCGATGCACACAGCAACACTCAGCTTGCAGAGAAAAAGAGAAAACAGCGAGTTAAAAAATTGCATGCATGAGAAAAATAGCCATCAAAATAGTATATGCATAAAAATATCACCTGATTGAACTCCCTTGTTAAAAGTCTCCCCAAGTCTTCCATCATACCTCAACTGCTCTCCAAATGCCAATATTTCTAGCAACTTAATTCTTTCTGAACCTTACTTCTACCTGAAACTTTCAGAGTTAAAACGTATCAGTGCCTACATTTCTCTTTCTCTTCATGAAAGTGCCATGAAAACTCTTTTTAGACCAAAAGGGAAGCCAACCTAAAGAAAAAGATACCATTCTGGTGAAACAGCTGTCTGGATTGCAAAGCCATTCCAATTTATTGTCTAATTCATTAGTAATACTGGTTTTCCTGGCTATGGAATGTCTTCCATAATTTTACTGCCAGTGCTCAACTGGAGCCGCACGTACACATCTGAAGCAGAAAACAGAATTAATCCTGAAGGTGCATCAAATTAATGAATTTAAGTGAATTCCTACTGCACAATTGTTTGTCCTAATAAACTCTATGAAGAAAGCTTTGAGAATCTTTTAAAAAAAACAAACACCCCCCTCAAAAAAAAAATCACACCACCAAACAAAACCAACAAGTTTTTCTGTATGAATTATTACAGAGATATGTAAAATGCAAGAATAAATATTAGATCTGCAATAAACATAACCCTTGAGAAATCTAAACTGTGAGAGCATCAGCACATCTAGGAAGACTAACTTGCTGGGCATCATCCTAAACATTGTTTAGAACTGAAGTGCACATATATTTTATAGACAGAAACAAGAATTTTCATGCTCTTCATGAGTCCATTCTTGCCGAAAATACGTATTTCCAAATAAGGAAGACTGTAGAGAATCTATTCAATTTAGAGTAGCATTGGATCCAAGGAACAGAAGAAAATACATAAGGAAAGTACTTTTGGTTTTAGTTACTAATTGTGCCACCTGCCTGAGCTGCCCTCTGCAAGTGGGAGTACAGAGCTGCTAACTAGATCAGTTAACTGCAAATCCACCACTTTTCTCAGTGAGGCGCTGGCTATAGATTCAAGGTTGCAAAAATCTTGAGGTTTTTTTATTAAGAGAGGCAACATTGTTGTGTTCAGAGTGAGAATGAAAGAGACCCTGGGCACTAACAGTAGAGGAACACACATTAGACTCTTTTAAGGCACAGAGAGCTCCTCCAAATGCTATTATTTTCTCCCAAAGTTTAATAGTCTCACAAATTTTATTTTGCAAGAAGAAATGCGTGGTGACTGCCAAGAAATACATACTATGAGTTTTATGAGGAACGTCTTTGGCATTTAACTGTTTTTTCTATTAGGATAAAATCTGTTTATGAATTTGCGTATGTCTCTAAAAAGCTATCCACTATAATAGTAGTGGCAGAGAAGAAAATTCCCATTTATGGGTGATAACCTTTTAAAGCTCTAACAGGTTAGAGCTCACATGAAGTTCAAAGTTAAAGTCATTTAACAGAGTTGAGAAACAAGGTGTTTTGGCCGAATGAGGCTAGTTAAGAAATTATGAAGAGGCAAATCCACAGGATGGGGTGAATTT
Source organism: Falco cherrug (assembly GCF_023634085.1). Lineage (NCBI taxonomy): Eukaryota > Metazoa > Chordata > Aves > Falconiformes > Falconidae > Falco > Falco cherrug. Next base: position 53,477,574 of record NC_073699.1, on the reverse strand, counting down.
AATTTTACTCTTTGTTTCCACAGCATTTTATTTCTTAATATCTGCTGAAGGTCTGGCTCTGTCTATGGATATACTGGTGCCATATGCATTGGTTTTGTAATCCTCAACTGTCCGTGGCCAGTATTCAAGCCTGAAACTAAAAGCAATCTCTGTGGCAAATAATATCCCTTGGACCTTTAGAATCACATTAAGAAGAAATGGACATTAGAATCAGTTGGTGCATTTCCCAGATGGCTTATTTATGGTAGCAATTAATCTTTGGGATTGCCATAAGCTTTACATTGTTCCTATGAAAAGACATTTGGCGCATATTTTCAAAGAGCTTTCAGCTAACTTCCAAAACTCCATCAATACAGTTTCTAGAGCAAGGACAGGATGAATCTTGGGCTATCCAAAAACTTATATGTAAATCTAAGCCAGCCCATGTTCTTTATAATGTCAAAGGAAAGAGAGACATATCTCCTGAAAGTAATTGATACCATTCAAAGATCTATGGCTAAAACAGAAGTGATAGATTGCTCTCAGGTCTTTGTCAGTGACAATTTTGAAGATGTACTTAAGACAACTAGCTTTTAGTGGAGCACAATTAGGCAAAAGGAACCCCCTTGAAGATATTTAAGCATATCAACTGTACATATACATAGATGAATGTAGAAAGAGACTTCATTTTATTTTTTATGATCATGCCGCATATTGAGAAGTCTGAAGTTGGAGGCTTGAAAGGACTTAACACTTTCTGCCTATGTTAAGAAGTTTCAAGCCAAGTGCTTGATGAAGTACCTCCAGCTCCTTAAGATCAACAAAGTGACCAACATGGTTCCAAGAAGATAGGTATGAGTGGGCTAACCAGTGATGGCAACACAAGATGGCAAAGAACATCAAGGTTTTCATGATGAAGAACACAAAAAGAAGCACAAAAAGAAGAATTTTAATGAGGCAGATATGGGGCAACTTTGTGAACATTCAAAAGAAATTGGCCAAAGGGCCAAACCAAAGGACACTGTTGTGTTTTTGTAGGCAAACAAAAGCAGAACTGCATAAGGACAACAAATGGGGGAACATTGTATATGCACACTATGCCTTCAGTGTCCTTTAGTACACATTCTGGGAGACACGGTGTATTTGTATAACCATATCTTAGCTACCTTTGAAATACTACACATACAAGTTGCAGTGGTCACTTTTCCTAAAATGATCAGAAAAAGACGACTGAAGGTACACTGTTCCAGTGAAAACAGAGAGGCAACGAAGCATTACAAGTCAGCCATAACAAGGGATTTCAATTACCTGTATATAAACTGGTCAAAGATAACAACAAAAAAAGTTTTGAAAGCAAAATAATCTTTTCTACAAGCTCTTTCACTGTAAGGGGCAGAGTAGTACTTGTGAGTGACCCTTCCTTTTTTCCTGCTGGTTTGTATTTCAACTTTGCCAATGATTTCCAAAGAGCTTTCTGAATTCAGTGCATGTTACCAGTGACCAAAGGTTATCTAAAAATTTAAGTACCAGGACAGAAGCAAAACAGCATTGTTCTGTAATTGAAGCTTCAATAACCAACTAGAATTCTGTGAATATGTCAGAAAAAACCTTTACTTCTGCCTGAGGCAGGTTATTTCCAATGAGGAGTTAATTTTACTCCAGAAACTGCTGTTCAGAATTACTGATCTGTACATTCATTGTTTTATTTCATTTCATTAACTCACAAAGGCCACACGCCAAGGAGAACAGTTCATAAGTGAATATGACTCTCACAGTATGAAATGGGTCAACTACCCCATTTCATTACATCACTCTGTGATCGATTCAATTATATTCATGCTATACTTGATGGACAGATGTCAGTTCTGGCTTTGGATATCCTCCTGTGAAGGTGACACCACCTGAGGCAGCAGTCACCTGTGCATCACTACACAATGAGACCCAGGGAGGGCAACCAGCATGCTGGGCTACAGCCAAGCCTTTTCATAATTTCACTCTAGACTTGAGCCCAGCATCTCCCATTAAAGCAAAGAAGACACATATTGCCTAATACACAGCTGCTAACATTGCTGTAACAGCAAACTGAGCCTGTGTAGAACACAAGGAGATCCAGCATAAAGTTGTGTGGCTGATTAAGGAACAATGTGACAACGTGACTTAGAAAAATATGTGCAGGATTCATATATAGCAATAAAAATATTTAGTTGTTATGGAAACTATTCCAAAAGTCACCAACTCATCACAGTTTGTAACAAGTACAATCAAAGGTTTACAATCCACAATCTTTTCATGTTAATAGGAAGATGATGTTAATGGACTTTCTGTAATGTCTTTATCATGGAAATAGAGAGAACAGCTTCAGCTCTATGAGCTATATTTTCATAACTGCACATATCCATGGAAATTTCTAAAACTTTTCCTTATCAAAGTGACCATCAAGTGTTCCATTGTTGCTCTGAAGTAGTATGAATAAAAGGCAATGCCTTCTTCCTACAACTTGCAAGCCATATTTTTATTTTAATTAGTTGTATTTCAAAGATCTCACTGACCAGAAGAACCCCTATGGTCCTGTTTATCGTACAGGGACATAAGAAAAATACTATCACGGGATACGTAGCATCCCCTACACATCCAGCATCCATTCTGACTGGGAAGTTTCACATAACTTACATAGTTTGCCAAGTATAAATCTTTTCATAAAATGTAAAAATTCATATAAATGTAGACATATAGCAATGTAATTATTTCCCAAGGTAAGGAAAGAAGTGATGAATCCTTGCTCTGCCTCTTAGTCTAGACAGGACTCTATCATAGCTTGTGAACAATATGATTTGTCATAGAGGAGTTTTCAAAAATCTTTTTAAACTTTGGCCTTGTGTGTAGGCTAATCTTATATACAGAAACCTTCTTAAAAATACCTCCTGGAGAAGCAAATAAACACCATTACAAATTAAAAAAAAATTCTTTGTATATCAAGCACAAGGATATTGCTAACATACCAAATATAATGGTAGGTGACACTGCTCAGAAATTTACAGGCAAAAGTCTCTCTTGGGGAATTACGATTGAGCTGGAACAGGGGGAAACTTTACAGTATATAAGAAGAGCTTCACAGCAAACCCCACAAATTACAGAGGATATTTTTTACATTACAGAAAAACAGAAAAAGAAAATAGGTGCTCTACACTTGCAGTGGTAAGTCATCTTTGCAGTTAGATCTTCGGCTTGTGTATGCCTGTTCACTCATGGAACCCTGGCTGTTGGCACAAGCTGAGGATCAGATTCAACTATTTCAAACTAGATGTTTATTGAAGTACATATTGAGTAATATGGACTGAATTCAGCTTCTTGACACATTTAAGTAAATGGTGTTTTACAGGACTGAACCACTGGTGAGAATATCCTTGAGGCAATGACACTCGGCCAGTTAGTGGCAGCAATGTCTTGCTGTCAGCCTACCAGAAACAAAGTTGTGTTACTTGTTCCCATGAAGTGGAAACTATGCACACGTACAAATCTTTCACAACTTGCCTTTTAGGGTTACCCTAAGTTTCTTTAGTAAGGACGCACAATGCTTGGAGAGGATACTGACTTAAAGTAAGTGAAAACCAGATTTGATCAAATCATACATTTTGAAAACTAATTGAAAAACATGAACCGCTTGATCACTATGATATTTATTCAAAATATTACTACAACACAAATATCTTATTTGAAACCTTGTTGTCTGACTTCTGTTTCTAAATTGTAGATGTTTAACTTGTGGAGCTATTTTGCCACAAGTTTTCAATAGAAAGTTACTGATTTCTTCATGTAAAAGCACATATGTATTTGTGTACACGCATATTAAAATTATGTATACATATCCTGTAATTTTACATGTAAAATCTTCTGGAGTATCTAAACTTATTTAAAAATACAACAACAAATTGCCTTTTTCTCATGCATCTCTAATCATGCATGCAAAGGAATGTGCATTTTTGCATGTGCAGTCCAGATTTCTCCATCTGTCCATCAAGTTTATAAAAATTAGAACTAGAAACACAACATACCACCCATGCTTGATACATTCAACAAATCAAATCCTGAAACTACATGTTTTTCCACACCCTATCAAGGAAAGTATTTGTCACTTCCAATCTGCTTCCAGATAACAAAGTCTCCCGGCCTATGGAGAACTACCAACATATAGGAACAAATTTCCAGACTTGCACTTCTGCTGTACAGGAACCAGCACACAATGCACAAGTCATTGTCCTCATTTTTTGCCCTCATCTTTCTCTTAACACAGTCACCAAAGTAACTTGCATTAAACTACCCATATTGCAAAGCATTACTTATTATAATTAAAAGAAAGTACATGAAGAATGAGAGCACATGCATTACAAAAAGTCTTTTTGTCTATATATTTAATTATGGGTTGCAGCATTATTTCAAAGTTACGTTCTAGGCAGGTTTCTAGTAACTCTTTTCTGCTGAAAGGATTTTAAAAGCCTTGTAGGTATACCTAGTATGAATCAGTCAGCCATGTTCTCATCTTTCTCAGAACAGTCCCCACAGATTGGTCCATTTTGCTCTGGCCAGCATAAACAGATGCAAAGCATGCTTACTGCAAAAGTGGCATCAGTGACTGTCATGCCGAGCCTCATCGACTTTAGTATCCTGAGGAGTTATCTTGGCAGGATGTGCTGCTTGTATTAGATAATATGAAATCTAGAAATGTTGTGAATCATAGAAGTTTCAAAATAATAATTTCAGCCCAAACTGCAGTGAACTACTCCAGATTTAATCAGAAGCCAGAAATCTTCCTGGGTAAATGTATGTCCTTAGTAAAGCAAACAGATTTGACATCACAGACACTAAGCAGAGGAATTAAGATCAACAATCACTAGAACATGTCAAGATCCTGTTAAGCTTGGTATAAAAGCATCAGCATGACAAAAGTCAATCTAATCTTTCATCATCATTTAGCACCAGACTGCACTGAAAGGAGCATTGCAGGCCTGGGAACAGGATGGGGCACTGTCATGGTAGGAGCAGCAAGAGGCCAGTTGGCTCCTGACACTGACAGTTTTCTTGCTAGAAAAACCAAGGTGTTATTGCCCATTTTCCTGCTTAAACTATACAGACATAAAGCTTTCTCCTGCATGGTGTAACTCAGCCAGGGGTAGCTTGCAAACAAATTTAAAAAAAAACCCACAAAACTCTTTAAAAACCCCAGAACCTCTTCCCAGCACAGCAGGCATGTTAGAAAAGGGGATCCATCTAAGAACTAACACACAGCAGCAGGAAATTTATTCAGGACACAAAAACTGGGTTTGATAGTCTCATTGGATATAAGACTAAAGTGCTAAATAAGATCAGGAACTGCTGTCTGGGTCTAGCACAGGCTCATTACATCCACACTGCATGGTGTTTGACCTTGGGTCTCACCAACATTCTCTTGTGGTATCTCGGTGGGCTTAAGACACAATTATTGGGGGTTTGGAGTACATTTTCTCCGTTCAGAGTTTTTATTGCATGGTACAGAGTATTTGTTGTATGCCCCAGGAAGGGGCATTAGGGCCATGTTAGGGTGCAGATGCTCCTAGGATGGTACTGGCAAGCTATACAAGAGGGAACTGTTACAAGACAAATGTGCCACAGCTTTGCCCAGATCATCTTTTAGGAACAGTCCCTGATTTGTGTTGTTCTGTGGCCTATGCCCAGGGATGGGTAAAAAACACACAAGGGAGCATGCTAACAACTAAGCAAGAGGGCAATCAGTGAGACAGTGCTTGTGATCCTTGACCTTCTTTAAAAAAACAGAAACTACTGTCATATCCAGCTACAGATCCTCAGATTTTTCTTCTTTTATTTGCTGTATTTTGCTTCCTAAACATTTGGGTTCCCAGTTTTCTGGGTTTGTACTGCCACAGCATCTAACAATACAAGCTCCTTTGCATTCTGGTGACATTTGTTTCTTCAACAAAATACATTTCATATACTTTCAGATGCAAGTAAACAGGTACATACCTTATACCTGTGATACTAGGCTGCCCTAAGCTTTCAAGACTAGTTTACACCACCAGTATTTGAAACAGCAAATGAAGATTTCAATATAGGTAAAAAAGTATGCATGTTAAAATCTTAGGAGTCATCGTTACTTTCTTATCTCATCATAGTGCAGCATGGAGCTATAACAGCAAGCTTCTGCTAGATGCCAGGTTTAGCTAACAGTATAATAATTTAATAGTGGGCTTGCTTTTTAATTATAAAAAATATAAATGCTGAATTTATCTGTCATGTAGTGTGTAATCTCAGCAAGCTTTAATGGAAACCATGTAGATGCTTTAGATCATTCAGTCCTTAGCACCTACAGCTCAGCATGTTTGTCACTATTTAAGCGTCTGCTTGCAGTTACAGACTCGACAGCTACATGTGTGTCCGTTATCTACAGGTTCCACTAAAACAGTATGAGCTGCAGATCTTCAAATAGCCTGAAGAACTTTTGTTAGGTCTCCAAATCTAATGTGGTAGGTTCAACTTAACAGCCAACCTCTATGTTTACAAATTTCACCTAGAAGAATAATATTGTCCAGAAATATATACAAAAATTGAGAATGATTATGAGAGTTGTGTAACATTTTTTTCACTACACTTTACCCTCACTATAATGAACTCTCTTCAGACTCATATAAATGTTTGGTATATCAGTATATTCGCTATAGTAAAGATTTGGGAAATTCTTCCATCTAAAGAATAAACCCACCTAAAAATACTCACTTTCAACTGACTATTATATACCCATATGGAAACTACAACGTTATTGCTTAAGATTGGCAGGATTATCAAGAATATCGGTAAGAAGGAGCAATGTACAGAAGGCATGGAAATAAGAGATTATGGTCAAGTTCAAGAAAGATACTTTTGAGTTTTGAGTCAAAGAAAGATAGTTTTGAGTCTTGTTGTAAAACCCTGTGCCCCTATGGCCAAAGCACAGAACAGTTGTAGCCTGTAGGTGCAGAGAAGGTAAACCTGCAAGCTGTCAGGGATAGTTCACCCAACATGCCTGAGGCCACTTCTAAGAATAGGCAGGAAAGCAGAGTTTTGATGTACTCAGCATCTTACATGTCTTGACTTGAAGTATCTCTACATACAACATAGAACCTTGCCAGTGCACAGATGTTTCTGGTACAAAATTGTTAATAAAGGATAATTCCCTGAATTAACAAGAGATGTTTAGAATAGAACGTTAGAAGTAATTTTTCTACTTCTTAAGAAATACATTGCAAAATGTTTTTCAGTAAGAAGTCTTGAGCATTAATGAATTAGAAAAATCAAGTATCCCTATGATTGTGTCATTCAAATCAAGAGGACTGCATCTTGTCCTTCCTATGAATTATGTATTGTCCATCTTTGGTCTCTTCTGTAGAAGCCAAATTTATTCTTGCCTGCAAAACAGAAAAGAATATTTGCAGCAAGTGCTTAACTTTTCTCTATTTATTTATGGCATATACTTACTGCAGCAGAGCCTTAAAGGATTCTCAGTTCCCAGAGGATGCAAAGAAGAAGCAATGTGCTCCCCAAAGATGATCAGATAAGGCTATGACAAAGCCAATATAATGATACTTCTTCTTTCCTTTCACTTTTAAAAGAATTGCTATGGATGAAGATGCTCTGCTGAGAATAGAAAGTTTTTCCTAAAAATTGTTTCTGACAGGGTAAGTGCCACTATTTTCAAAATCTGTAAGACTTAGTCCAAATGCATGCTTATAAGCAGCAAATTAATTCCACCGATTTTTTATGCCTCAAGGGACTATTACAACGTCTACTTTGTTTTCCTGCAAAACAATAAGCCAGTGAGCCAATGCATTTCTAAAATAGAGGAAGAAGTAAAAGAAATTAGAAACTCACAGGCTAAGCTTTGAGAATTCATGTCATGGATTTTACTCCTCCCTTCAACAAAGTACAATGCAGTAAAAAAAGTAAAAACAGTAAAATACTGTTACAGCGACATGGTTCAGAAAACCACCTGCCTAATTCATATTGGTATCTGCTCCAAAACAAGTCTATGGGCCTCTTTCCAATCATCACTCTGCTCCCCAGACTTTGGAACAGACCTTTGGCAAGATTTTTTTAAGCAATGCGGCATTATTTTCTTGACTTATTATTTTATACATAATTAGATCTCACTGTATCTGCTCAGCTTAGAGCTGCTGAGATGTGCAAGGTGAAGGTAAGTCTTCTTCAGCTGTCTTGCTAAAATATGGCAAAAATATATTTTTAATGCTATCTAGTTGCAACTGCCAAAAATTTCTTGGTAGTTGCCTATGGTTGTTTTTTGTTTTTTTTTTTTTATAAAGTGAGTTCTATGATTAGTGGATAGCTTACAAAAAGTACACATAAATAGATATACCCTCTCCTCTAGTCAGTCACCTATTACTTATAGCTCTAAGTAAAAACAATGATCCAGTGTAGCATAAGCATTTTATTTAAAATGTGTGTATCAGCTATGTATCTTCAGTGCAATCCATTCTCCTTGCATCATGGACTACTTTGGTTGTCATGTAAATAGGATCATTATATGCAACCTGATAAATTAAATACTTAAAAAAACTAAACAAAGCCTCCACTTATCCTGCCCTAGGGTCACCTAAAGCACACGAGTGAGGAAGATCTAGGCTCCCTTGGAGGAGGAATTCCAGTGCTAGATTCAGGGCCAGATTTCCTTGTGGGGTTTTACACACACAGAGCATATCCAGAGCTGGTTTCTGCCCTTCCTTGTATGCTCAGCACAACTTTTTCTACATCTCACAAGCTGCAAAAGCAAGGTTTTGTTCAGAGTCTGTGCGCACAGGTACACATGCACCACACAGGCAAAATCCCAGTGATCCCCAATGACCAGAGCCAACCTGTCCTCAGAGTGCCCAGCACCCACCCCTGTCTGCTGAAGTGCCAAAGGGAATTCCTAGATTTCACTGAGGATCTCACCAATGAGATTTTAGGCTAGAGGCCTTCACAAACAGTTGCTATGGCTTTATTTTCAGAAACCAAGGAGCACCCAGGGCAATTAAGGAAGCTGGAAAGAAAGACTTCTCATTGATCCAGGTCACAGATGACAGGAGAATATAAACGTATCATCATGGGAGTGTTTCCATCGCTTGATATTTTTACCTCTTTTATTTTAGTACTGTGTGCTCAGCCTCCTTTTTGAAAGCCATTTTTCATCAAAATATAGAAAGCAATACTAATAGGTGAGCGTTTTTTTCTTCTGGTCTTCCTAGAACACCAATGAGCTGTGCACCCCAGAGCAAGGTCTAATAAGCAGGGTGCCATAGAGAAACCACTGCTTCTCCAGAGTTTCTCAGAAGTGCAGTCACTGTGGTAATGTCTGAGCAGGACAGGGGATGGTACCTCTCTGAGCCAAATAGCTCAGCTGGCAGGGAGCATGATGGAGGAAATGGCTCTTGTCCCTTGATCCAGCCCTTTATGACCTCAAACCTGTCAGTTTGTCCACCACCCTCTACCAAGATGCTGCTTGTCCCCTAGTGCGGCTCACAAGATGAAGACAGGCTCTTTACAAATCACCTGTTCCCTCTGTTTGCTGAATTTATGTTAGAGTCAGGCAGCACAGACCCCAAAATAGCCCTTTGGGTCCTTGAAGGCTACAAGGCTCACAGATCCAATCTCATGGACCAGCCTCTGGCAAGGCTCATCTAGCTTTCTTCAAAAGCCTGCAAGAGCAGACCCCTCTACTAGAAAACTGCAGGCTATCTGTGCAAACTTTGCTGAGTAGTCAGGTCACCACAAGTACTATACCTGGAGCCTGGAGGCAGAAATGTGCAAGAGGCAGAGGCTAACAGGCTAAGCACCAGGCAAAGCAAGACTGGTTCCTGAATTTGAATCTGGTAGGTGATTATGACTACACTGGTGGCCTTGGTTTGGTAGTTCAACCTTGCTCCAGTTCTCGTCAGTAAGGGAAATATTTGCCATAATTTCCCATCCTGTAGAGTTTCATTGTGCATAGAAATCATGAAACTAGCCAGCTAAACGCTCTGCATACTGGGAGTTTACTGAACTGTAAAGCCAAGGCATATTGCAATTGTATCTTGCAAAACATTCCAAAGCAATGATGGCAAAGTCTGAAAAGCAACAAATGAGAATAACTAATGCTATTATTCCTATAATGGGAGGAAAGGAATTAAAATGATATTCATAAGGCTGTAACAAAAGCCTGATGAACTTGGGATGGCTAGTGGCTGTCTTACCCTTGATCTGTCCTCTTTTTCCTCTGTAAACCTTTTCCAGATTTAAAAAAAATAACAATTGTACTTTGGCCCAAGATGCCTGGCAACTTTGTAGGACCTGTACATCTGGAAAGCCTAGGATTTTTAGATGTGTAGCAGTGATCACTATAAATAAACTAGTCAAATGAGAGCACACAAAAATGAAGGCAACTTTTCTGAAAGGTTAAAAACATAATGGAAGAGGGTTTTTTTTGATGTGGACCATGCTCACACAGGAATCTAAAAGCACTTCTTTCACATTTCACTATTATAAATGCTTATCCTACACAAAAGTAAAAGCCAACCATAAATATGACCATCTGCATTAAAGCAACAGAAGCTCAATCTCACATTCGTTCCAAATGAAATTTCTGTATTCTTCCATAACATGCGTTGAAGTAAGACACGTTCAACATGTTCTTTATCAGTCAACCAGATTCTCCTACACTTGTCAAAAAGCTGATTGCCTTCCCCTCAAATCAATAAATATGATAAAGTCAATAGTGCAGGTTTGGCACTAAGACTGTATCTTCATCCAGATTCTTGCCCTTCACACACATTTAGAAACAGCACACTGACCACTAATCCCCAAACAGCTTTGAAATGCCTGCAGCAAATCACAGTGTTGCTTTGCCTTACAACTAAAGCTTGTATTTAAGGTGGCCAAAATCACAAAGGTCATTGAACAGCTGTAATTCTGTTTTTACTTCAGGAGTAGATTTACCCATTGCAATGAATTACTGAGCTTTAGCATCCTGTATTCCAAACTGAGGGTCTTCTTTGAATAGCAACCTTTATCCAATTTATTATTCCATTATACTTCCCTTTATGCTCATAGATCTTCCCACCTGTAATTAGCCACAGCTTTCAAGATTTCTTGTACCAGGGGATATAGAATACTTCCAATTTCAAAGCAATGCAACACCTTCCACTAATGTTGGTGGTAAAATTTCTGTTAATTTAACAAAAAAAAAATTAGTGAGGATTAAAAAAACTCAAACCCTATGTCCCTGCATTGTAGAAACCCAGTTTAAGACCAATTAACCTCCATAGTGTGTAGATTTGTGTGTGTTGTTTCTCTGGAAATCATTGCATTATAAAAATGAACAAACCCAGTTTCTTCAGTAAACAATATTAGAAGAGAGATGTGAATTGTTCAACCTTCTTTTCAGCCAAATGATACTTCAGTGCTTTAAATCAGGTACTTCAGAGGTATCACAGACTACAGCCACAAAGAAATACAAGCTGAGTAGCAGGAGTTTTGTCCAAGGTCATACACGAAGACTGAATCAGAACAAAAACTGAACACGATCTGCCAGGCCAAAGGCTTATCCCTCATGATTTAAATTGAAGGTACTGCAGACAATTCAGTAATGGTATTTAGATCAGTATCTGATGAGACATGAAGTTACGCTCATCATGGTTCTGCTCCTGCAGCATCTAGGGGGAACTAAATTGTGTTTCTGAAATAGCTTAATCCCAAGGAACTCCTGGAGAAGAGGCAATTTTCTACATCTCTCCTTGCATTCATAATATTTATCAGTCTTATCTATATGCTCAGAGCATGTTTTCTCCAGAAGCTGGAAAACTCATGCACCTGTGAAGAGATCACATGAGAACAATAGTGTCTTCTGTACACATTATAATTGATTTTTATAATACTATATAATATTATATAATATATTGTATAGCATTATATAATAGCACTATATAATAATAATAAAAGCAATATCAGCAGTTAGCCAGCCTTGCAAATTCACAAGCACAAAAGCACTAATAGCATGATACAGCTCCCATTAAATTTTCTAGAAATCTTGCTAGTGTCATTCTAAAAAAGCACAGAAAACACCACTATAGACAGATCTTTTACCATGGGAAGTAGATTAATGATAGTGACTGTTATCAGCACTTTATTGTTCTTTTTTTTAATTACTAATTTTAATTACTAATAAATATGCTAAAGTGGGCCTAAATTGCACGCTATGGCCTGGTTAAGTTAATATGTTTTGGGAAAGAGCCACTTAGAGTGCAGGGCAATACAGATTAAAGCAAACTGCAGGAACTTGGGAAACCTTTATGCTTGAAGAGGAACCTGTGACATTTTCTTGGAGCGTCGAGGCATAGGGAGCCACCACACAAGAGCTTCCATGATCTAGGCTTAGCTGGACTTGTAAGTGTCTAAGCCCCGTTTTAAGCCCCAGATCAGTTTCTGGATTTAGCTTTTCAAGACTGAAGCAGTGTCCAAGCACTTCAGCTGAAGCTGGATCAGACCGTAGAGGCACAGGTCAAACCTGACCAGGACTCCTAAGTCACAGTGACCTGATGTCAGAGGCAGGATGGAAAATGCCAGATGAAGAACAGGCTATAAATTGTCTCTAATTGACAGGCACTACAAAGTGGACTGTATTGCAGCTCAAATCCTGCAGGAAGAGCTACAGTTCAACAAATGATCATTCCAAGTACACCATAAAATTGGCAGATTTGGAGTGGATTGTTTTAGCAGAGTTTCTTAAGGAAAAAAAAAAAAAAAACAACCCCAAAACAAAAGAAAGCAAACCAAAACAAGGTCTCTTCTCTCCTCTCTGCTTTTAGGAGTTTGACTTACATCATCCTCTTAGCAGATGTCTCGAAGGGATTATCATGTATAACTACTTATTGTTTGCATTATTACTATTATCCTAGGGTGAGATTCTCCATAGATGATAAGCACCCTCAGAGTAACTAAGGAGTTTACAATCTAACAGTGAAGATCAGAGCAATTTTGAGGGGAAAAAATCAGGTAATATGAAGAAGAGATACTTGTCGGTACATGATAAGCAGTTTTCCTGGTGTTTCAGCAGCCCAACCAGTATCAATCTGTATGACACACCAGCATGACTTTTTGTGTTAACATCACAAAGGAAGTTTTGAAGGACATATTGTTTTCATTTTGCCAGTTTCTATTAGGAGGAACTCATAAGAATGACAAGTAGCATGGAACATGCCTGCATATTTCTGATTGTTGTGAGGATGCAGTGTAACCAGCATCTTGGTCTTACTGGAGTATAGAATTAGCATAAGCTATGAAGAGTTTTAAAAGTTAATTAGAGTTACAGCAAAGTATCCTGTGGTCAAATGAAAGCCTTAAGAAAATTAATGTCTACATGTCTACTGAATATCCAGGAACAAGGCAGGAATATACCTAAAAACTTCAGTTGGGAAATTTCCCATCTAAGGGTTATTACAAAGAAGGAGTAGGAAAGATATGGACACAACTCTTTAGTTATTAAACTGCTTGGATTGCAGAAGATATTTAGGTTTAAAGACTATGCAGTAGATAGGAGGAGGATGTTTCCAACAGTGGTCAAACCCAAGATACTCAAAGGGAGAGATGAGGCAGATTAAGATGTCTAGTGCAGCTACACTGCACTTGGTCATCTGAAGAGAGATGTCCGAAAGGGACCAAATTTGTTAGCATGAAAAAAAGAAAGCAGATCATCTATACAGAAGCAGATCTGTGAGATATCTAATTGTATTTGCAAATGAGTGTCCATATTCCTGAACAGAGAGAAGGACCAAAGATGATTCCAAGCAGAAAACTGAAGGGTGGTGAGGAAGATACTTAGAAGGACATGCCAAACAAATAACTAGAGGAACACTGACATCAAGAAAAAACAAAGATTTTCTCACTGGAGATAATTAACAGAGTCAAGAGGTAACACATCTTTCAATAGGTACATTATCTGAGGAGTAAAGCACACCTAATGTCAGCTGCGCAAGTTTCTCTTCTTATTTTTTGTTATATTAAAAAGATAGATGCTGGTTTTCTGGAAAGGACAGGCAGCCAGAAACAATTTCCACAACAAATACTGCAACCACAGGTTTAATTTTGCTTATAAACTAGTGAAACACAAACCTTCAGAGGTTTTGGTTCAAAAAGTATTTACAGAAAAACACTTTTCTGTGACTTTTGTCCTTTTTTCATTTATAAACAAGAGAATTTGATCTCTACGACACTATTTTAAATATTCAGTGATACAAAGCTTAAGACTGGATGTGCTCAGATCTCTGTAGCTGGGCAAACAGAATTTACTCACTTGAAACCAGAATGGCTTTCATAAGCAGTGGTTCAAGAGCATGAGACCCAAACTCACTTCTATATAGTGCTCCAATTTTTAACCTTCCTTTTGATCAAAAACTGAAACCTTAATTTTCACAAATAATGGAGTTCTGTGAGTTTAATTACCACCCTCCAGAAACAATACAAATACTATCTGTATGTTTAGCAACTCATTGACATACAGTGAATCCGCACAAGACAACACTGTTGTCTGAAATGAAAATGCAGTAAGGACCGATTTTCTTTTCCATCTTTATTTCCTTCTCAGGAAGTTTCTGGGTCCTTAAATGGTGCAGCCCAGCTGTGCCAAATACAGCTTGCCAAAGACTAACTTTCAAATACCTTGAGAGTAACGGTTTGTGCATTGCTCATCCTGGCAGGGCCGGAGACGTGCTGTTCCACTGCTTTCCTGGATTCTTTCACAGTCACCAGAATAAGAGAGTAGGAAGTGACAATTACTCCACAAGGGAGAATAAAACAGAAAACAAAGAGGACTAAGGTGTAAGACATGGCCATGGCATTTACGTTGGTGGAATGCCAGTCAATGCAGCAGGCTGTGCCATAGGGCTCCTGTCCATATTCTCCCCAGTGAGCTAGAGGAGAACAGGCAAAAACCGCTGCGTAAGTCCAAGCACAGGCTATCAAGATTTGTCCATGTTCTCTCTTGAACCTGTTCCCTGGAAGACACAATCAGTGAAGATCAGCATCGTTGACACATCTGGATGGAGTTTCCCATATAGAGACAGATAAGCAGGGTAAGTAAGAAGGATAACTTCAACAGGTGTTCTAGATATTATAGCATATTGAAGGTTTGTAAGAATAGGGCACGGTTCACAACAATTTGCAAAAAGATTAGATAGCTGAATTCTTGGGTATACAATTAGGATAGTTAGTACAACATAAATCTGTATGAATAAATCTCTATCAAAATGTAGCAATAAACTCTGAAAAAAACCCACAGTTTATTCAGACTAGCCTTGCTTTCAGATAAGAACTCTTATTCCAGGTTTCCAAATTATCACACTGACTTACAAGAGCTTAAATGTAATGAATCACATATATCTAGCCCTATAGTCAATTATCAATGATCACAGAAATAAGAATTTTTTGACTGGATCTAAAAGTTCTCTTCTATAAAAATACTCTCTAGGATATGCAACCCAAAAATGATGGTCTGTGTTCAGAAGAAAAATTGAGTAACCTAGGACAGAAACATTAGCTTACCATAAGCTGGAAAACAAATTTTGAGGCAGAACACAATGCTCAGTAATGTCAGTGTTGAAAGACTGCAGATCCCAAACAGCACCCCGCAAAACGCATAGAACAAGCAAATTTGTTTCCCATACAGCCACCTGGAAAATAACCAAGAAAACTAATTCTCAGATGTTATCCTTTTTTCTTAAATGTAATGCTAAATGGTAGAAATATAGTTATAGTTGTAGCCTTAAAATTTCAATAAAACTGCATGATTAAATCATTTGTTGGTCAATGATGGATTACAGAAGATACAGCCAGTAATGTTCTGCTTCATTTTTATGATTCACATTTAAGCCATTTTTATAAAACAAAGCAGTATATCTTAATGATAATCTTTCTGAAAAGAATAATCACAATGCTTGTCAGTAGTAGACCTAGGTCATGATAATTCATAAATTCATAAATACTGCTTATTATTACTTCTGCTACCTTTATGCATCTTTTTCAAACTAGTTTCCATCAAAGTCAACACATACACTTGTGAAGGTTCTCCAGAGGAACAAAACTTTGATCTGAATCACTATACCTCCTCCCTTTCTATTCATATACTTGTATGATTTACAGTAGCAGTTGTCAAAATCCCCCTGCTACATTTTGAAGACATCACCTCCATTAGTCAATATATATAGCAATATTTCAGCACAGAAAGTAATGTGGTAAAAACTGAGTAATTACTGGATTTTTTTCTCTTATTTCTTAATTTTGTGCCAAAATAAGAGAAAACTAGATGCAAGAAGGACAAAGAGAGATTTTTTTTCACATCAAGTACAATTTTTTCAATTTGATTAGTTGAAAAGAAAAAGTTACCTAGAGGTTAGGTTGGGTGAGGTTCTCTCTGTGTCTTTTGTTAAATATATTTTACCTGACTACATTACTAAACACTCATTCCAATAGGGCTTGGATCTCTGCACCACACACTGCTACATGACTCTCTGATCCGCTGTGCTACCAGTCTCTCTTTAAGCAACTATTTAGCTGAACATGGAGAAATTCCTTAACTGTTCCACATATAACTCTACCTTTCAAGTATCTACTGATATATGAAATCCAGAAGGGTATTTTAACTAGTAGGTACATTTGCTTCTAATGTATTAAGGAATGCGTGGAGAAATAAAATATATAAGGAGCATAAATACATTTAGTATTGAATTCCAACTGAAATAAATCTCAGGCATTGGCAACACACAAATTAGAACAGCTTCTTCTCTCACTTCCCCCCTTCTCCCAGTATCGCGGCTTTGAGGGGCACCCAGCAAGAGCTGAGCCACAGCAATTCATGTCTGTGCTGAGCTGTTGCAGAATGGATGAGAGAAAACGGCCACGGATCCATGGAAGGACTGTGTGACACAGCACTTGACATGAGTTTGGAGTGAACCAGACTAGGCCGCAGTAAAAAAGTTACTGCAATAATGGACAATGGACAAGGAAGATAAGGGAAAGGTCAATGCTGAGCTTGCAGAAGATGTAGCAACTAACTTTGAGGAAGGCACGTAGAGCACAGAGCTGAGCTATGTGACCAGTTAACCGCAGAAACCGCAAGTAGGAGGCCGTATGAAGACGTAACCGTTAGGGCTTAGCCTATCAACATATGACTAGTAGGCATAATTAACTGGAATTGTATAAATGCCATAATTGCGCCGTAATAAATCGGAGCTTGCTTTATCACTCATACTGAGTCGGCTGCTTGCTTCCCCTCGCTCGTCGCAAGTGGCGCCCGAACAGGGACCCCCAATCCCTGTTCTTCACCGGACAGCGAGGACGGAGAAGCACTGGTAGCAGCGACCAGGGAGCAAAGATCGACTGATGCTGGCATCGTATCTCGATCCGTGCTTGAACCACGTTAATCAAGGGAAAGGTTCGCCGTCCGTCAGAGGCTACCCAGGGGAAAAAGGCTGCATCTTAATTAAGGAGAAGAATTCTCTTAATCAGGGAAGAATTCTTTAAAAGCGCGCTATGGAAAAAGAGGTAGCACTCGCTCTTTTACAACGCTTTTTAGAAAAGCGGGGGGTAAGCCCTTTGAAAGATTTAGCTGGGCTAATTACGTTAGGCAAGGCAAAAGGTTACTTTAAAGATCCTGAAAGTATGTTTGAAATAGAAGAATGGCGTAATTATGGGGACTGTTTATGGGATTTAGTGATTGACGATGATAAAGTTGCTAAAAAGTTAATGAAATCTTGGAGAGAGGTCATTAACTGTTTAAAACGTTACAAAGTTGAAAAACAAATGGCCGCAGCTGCCACTAATCGGCTCGAAAAAACTGATTCAACAGCGGGGCGTTTTACAGCAGGAGGAGATTACTTCAGTCCTCCTGCTTCAGGAATTCCTGTCCCTGTTGTTCGTCAGCCCTCAAATCAACCACCTCCTCCTCCTCACACAGAGAAAGAAGTTTGTCCTTCGGCACCGTCTCAAGATCAGGTGCAGGATGGCTCGCAAAGTAACAATTCAGAGGAGGAGTCTACTGAGACTGAGGGAAAAATGACAAGGGGACAGTTAAAAGATAAAACATTTAGTAAACCGTTTCACTCACCCCCGCACTCACAGTTAGTTCGGGTCGATTGGGACAAAATACTCCGAGAGGCAATGGAGCAGAAAGATTTTGATGCTGTAACTCAAATTAATTGTCAAGCTTATCCTGTGATCTACACGATCGATAATGCAGGAGTAATGACAGGAGAACATCATACTTTAGATTGGAAAATTTTAAATCAACTGCGAAGTATAGTTAATGACTCAGGTTTACATGGTGAACCTACCCGACAAATGTTAAACTATATTTGGGGAAGTGGAATATTGTGTCCGGAAGATATAAAAAATATTATGAGACTTATTTTGAAGCAATCACAACAATTGTTGTGGCAAGCTCATTGGCAAAGGCTTTGTGAACTATCTGTACATGCGTCGCGTGACCGATTAGCAGGAGTAACCGTAGAACAATTGATGGGGTCTGGACCTTTTGCCTCAATAGAAATGCAGATGCAAACTGGTCCTGATGTACTGTTAGAATCTATGAAACTGGCGCGTGAAGCACTACAAAAAGTAAGAACAACCCCTGCTACCCCTTCATATATGTCGATTAAACAAAGCAGGGATGAGTCTTTTGCCTCTTTTGTAGACAGAGTCACTGATGCGATCAATCGAGCAGATATAGCGGATTTTATGAAGGGACCATTATTGAGGCAGTGTGTATTAGAAAATTGTAACACTTATACAAAAGGCATTTTAGTTACCCTTCCTCTAGATGCTTCTGTTGAAACTATGTTAGAAAGAATGAGCCGAGTGCCTGTAGGACCTCAAGCTTTGTTAGTCGAAACGCTTAAAGAGGTAGGAGACAATTTAGTTAAAACTCAGCAACAAGCTTTTGCAGCCCTCGCTCCTTTAAAGACGTTAGATGAACGGCAAAGTAAGAAACCACCTCGAAAAGACTTTATTTGCTTTCGTTGTGGGCGTCCTGGACATACACGTCGTCAATGTCGAGAGCGCCACCTATGGTGCAAAAATTGTCAAATGGACACAGCATCGAGACAGATTATTTCGGCTGCCACGACCAGATGAAGAAAAACGACTTGTAGAAAAGCTGACATATATTATTCTTCCCATTTTATGGCAGCTGCCTCGGGAGATACAATATCAATTACCCTCTGATAGATTGTCTTTATTACATTTTACCCGTATTTTGCATACTTTGCAAGACCTCTTTGGGCAAGGACCAATACAATTAGAAAAATTTTGTCCTATATGTAAAATTGTTTGTAATTCAAAAATTACATTTTATTGTGGATATTGTAAAAGAGTTGGAGTGTTTAGATGAAAAACTTTATGTTCCTGGGTATGTCCACCCTGTCAAAATAACATTTTACGTTTTGGCTTTGGTGGAAATTCCCTTTTGACTGAAACACCTGCTCCTAGTTTTGCAGTTATCAACAAAGCATTACAATCTTATGAGGCTTTTGAACAATTATTTTTGGCAGAATTACGTAACGAATTTATCTTTTGGGTTCGCATTATTAAGAAAAGTTTTGAGTCTCATATCATACAACATCATTGCAAACGTGGATGATGGCATTGTTTTTGGGAATTAGCCTATTGAATATTGTCGTTGTTTTCGCTTTACATAGTATAGAGCCTAGACAAAATATGTGGGTTACGTGGGCAAATCAATCAGGAGTTACAGATTTTTGTCTTTCCCTGCAGAAAGCAAGTGATCCTTTCCGAACGTGTCTAATTGGTTACCCTTATATACATTGGCCTGATTTTGAACCTTTGGGAGTAAATTATACAGCCATAAATCAATCATATTTGGCCTGGTTAGACCGGAAGTATAATGACATGAATTTTGGCTTTGGTGATAACTGTACCTGGTGGAATAGTACACTTATTAAAAATACGTATTTTTTACAACAGTTGATTTACCATCTAAATGAATCAATCCATTTACCTCAGCAAGAATTAGACCTATGGGGCTCTTTTCCAGCCGCTGGGCCTTTAGTAAATGTTAGTCAAAAACTTAATTGTACCAGAGTTCGCCCCCTATTTCGACCTATCAATGGCTCAGGTGCTGTCATGTTTGGAGATGAATGGAAACGCATCATGCACCGTGACAATGTAATACAATTTTACTTAGGATATCAGAATGTATCAGGGAATTCTAGCCATTGGAACACCTCAAAATATGCCGGTGAATTTGATGTGGAAAATGTTACAGCGAAATTATTACCAGAAGGATATTTTCTAATATGTGGAGACAGGGCATGGCCCGCCATACCATTCCGTCCCGTGGGAGGACCCTGTTATATTGGCAAACTAACCATGTTTGCACCCACCATGCGTGACTTGGTAAGACAAGCAAATGAGAGTAGAGCAAAACGCAGTCTTCATGACTTAAAGCCAGATTGTAATGATAATGTAAATCTTGGCACAGTGGCTGGAACCGTAGCTCTTTCATTTTTTCTTCCCGGTGGCGCAGCAGCTGCGAATTGGGCTAAAATAAAGACTCTAGCTTGTTGGGCAGTGAAACAATTTAATTCTACGACGGACATTTTATCAGGTCTTGCCACTGATGTTGATAGCTTACGACATGCAGTTTTGCAAAATAGAGCTGCTATAGATTTTTTGCTTTTGGCAAATGGGCATGGGTGTCAGGATTTTGAAGGCATGTGTTGCCTAAATCTTTCTGATCATTCACAAAGTATTCATCGACAGCTGGAGGAGTTAAGAAATCGTATGCATCAAGTTAAAGAAGGTTCATCAGGCATAGATGTGTGGTTTGCTTCTCTGGGCATAAATGGATGGTTAAGAGACTTGTTAAAACAGGGTTTATCTGTATTGTTGCTTATTGTTTTACTGTTGCTTTTGTTACCTTGTATTCTTTCTTGTATCCGAAAATTGTTTGAACGTGTTACCCAATCCTTCCTTGTCCAAAAAGAAAAAGGGGGAATTGTTGCAGAATGGATGAGAGAAAACGGCCACGGATCCATGGAAGGACTGTGTGACACAGCACTTGACATGAGTTTGGAGTGAACCAGACTAGGCCGCAGTAAAAAAGTTACTGCAATAATGGACAATGGACAAGGAAGATAAGGGAAAGGTCAATGCTGAGCTTGCAGAAGATGTAGCAACTAACTTTGAGGAAGGCACGTAGAGCACGGAGCTGAGCTATGTGACCAGTTAACCGCAGAAACCGCAAGTAGGAGGCCGTATGAAGACGTAACCATTAGGGCTTAGCCTATCAACATATGACTAGTAGGCATAATTAACTGGAATTGTATAAATGCCATAATTGCGCCGTAATAAATCGGAGCTTGCTTTATCACTCATACTGAGTCGGCTGCTTGCTTCCCCTCGCTCGTCGCACTGAGCCACTGCCAGTATATCAGTGCTGGGCTAAAACGTGCTAAATGTCCTAAAACAAGTGCCAATCTACCACCACATGCTAGGCTGGAAGCTGTGGAGCTTCAGTTGCTGCTATAGAAACAGCTGGTACAACAGCAGCAGTTAGACCAGACACCTATTAGAGAGGGACAGCAGGAATTCTTGGTGGATGCCACCTAATTCCCAAAGGAGATTACAATGAATGTAATTTCTGTGACAATTAAATGAATTTCCATTCTTGACCACGAGGCTGTTTCTCCCTTTTTTTCTGTTTAGCTGACTTCACATCAATATTTAGTTTATATGTCTTTGTCACCAACATACAAATTGCCATGGCAGTTCTTCCAGATTTGGCTGTCTTTCATCATACTACACATTAACCATTTTAATGATTTTGATTCTGCTGCTATTTTCTTATCATTCCCATACAGGAAAAGCCAGTTTAAATAACTAATTTAATCTTTTTATCTCTTTCAGGTTTTTTATGGGCTATCTTGATGATGTCTCCATCTAGTTAGCAATCCTTTACTTTCTCACAATCTTTAGCATTTTACAGGCCTTCATAGTTTTCTCAGTAAAGTGTTTTGGGAAGCCAGATCAGTACTGCATAGTCACATAGAATAATAGAATCATTTAGGTTGGAAAAGACCTTCAAGATCACCAAGTCCAACCAATAACCTAATACTGCCAAGTCCCTCCTTGAACCATGTCCCTAAGCACCACATCTACCATCTTTTAAATACCTCCAGAGATGGTGACTCAACCACTTCCCTGGGCAGCCTGTTCCAATGCTTGATAACCCTTTTGATGAAGAAATTTTTCCTAATATCCAATCTAAACTTCCCCTGGTGCAGCATGAGGCCATTTCCTATTGTCCCATCAGTTGTGAGACATTCTGCAACCCAGAGGGATAGACCAAAATACTGCCAATACCATCCTATCCCAAACCCTGCAGAACAACTCCTGATTATCAGTCTTGATCTCCCTTCACCTTTTCTACCTAGTTCCCTTCTCTCAAACACTTTCATGCTTCCTGGGTTGCACAAATACTATCTGAGGTCTAGTAATGAGCCTCCCAAGACTCCCAGACTTTAAAAGATCACAAAAAATACATCTTGCACAATGATATGAGGTTAAATACATGTGGATAAAGAGAAGTGGGGAAGGAAGGAAGACGTTCCAAATTAGAGTGCTGACCTAAAAATTAATACAGAACACTACATTTCTATGCATCATCACTACCCCTACATTTGGAGATCATAAGTAAATTCAGGGTTTCCTTTTTATGATACCAAATTTCATTGTCCAATTGAAAAAAATGAAGCATTTCACCATCACTTGAATAATACTACCCACAAAGGATAAATACCGTAGGAATCGAATATTTGGAACAAAATCCCAGCCCTACAGAAATCAAAAAGACAGTAACCTCAAACAGACACAAATAGTAATTAACACCAGCAGTCCATAAAGCTGCTGTTACAGAACATACTTCTCTCAGTCCCTCTAATTAATTCCCACTTTTACAACACGCAAAGTGGCAGAGCAATTTGGTCATCATCACTGACACAGACCCCCAGAGCCTACATGTTAAATATGTGCATAGTGAACAAACCTGTGTGAGAGGCTGGAGGTTACAGCTAGAGGGTACAATGTCAGAGTCATACCAAGATCACTGATGGCAAGGTTAATAATGAAGTATTCTGCTGGTTTCAACAAATTCTTTTTCTTGTAGGAGACATGTAGGAGAATACTGTTCCCACACAAGGAGCATATTCCTGCAGAGAAACATGGAATATGAAGAAAAATTTACTTTCAGCCATCCCTTTTCTTTTCCTGCACAAGAATAATGCGCTGTCATCATAACTATCATTTATCAGATAAACTTGTCTCTATTTTATATTTGTGCTTTTCTCTTCCTTATATTTCAAAGATTTTTCAAAATATTTTGTCATTTTTCCTGCTTTCTTCCTGTTTTGTTCATCAAACTGTCTACTAAGATCTAATGAATAATTGTATTCATTAAATTAACTGGCCTGCCAAAAATAATTTTTCCTTTAGGAAGCTGGCATTAATTAAGCACGAGACAATACCCATCTGACACTGCACCCATTTTCCCAGTTCCAGGTATAGAGCTCTCCATTCGCTAAACCTTCTTCTTTTCTCTTTGAGGCATTTTTTCAGTGGTGCTTGTTATAGTTCCTAGTAATAATACACAATACAGCAAGAATGTTGAAGCATGCATGAAAAAGAAAAATGTAGTTAAGTAATGTCTGCACTGTGTGTCAATAGAACTGTTTTCTCTGTGAATGCTGGTTTTACTGTGAGCCCTGACAAGAAACTTAAGAAGGCTGCAAGTAATCTAGTAGAAGACAAGTAATTTGCTCTCTACCTTTAAACTGACAGGATCAAACCCTATGAAGGATACACAAAGTTATGTGAGTTAGGTGACCATCAGTTTTGAAGGTCAAATAACAGTGAAAAACCAGAATTTTAAGCAGCCTTTTATAGACACACAAGAACAACACTTCCAAATGTAAAAATTCCAGAGGGCCATGGACATGAGAATACCTAATAAACAAGAGGGTCCCTTAATTAATGCCGTGTGAAATCGAGCTGTTGGATAGAGACCAAGTGCTTTATGGACCTCACTGCCTGTTCCTGTATACCTCTAAAAAAAGCAACACTATAAATATAGAATATAGGTAAATATTGATATAGAAACTGAGGTTAACAACTCGCATAGAGACTGCAAACCAACATTGGCTTTGGATTATACCCATAAGAGAATGTGCCTAATTTAATCATACTCTCACAGGAAATAATTTACCTAATTTTCCCAAATATTTTACAGATTATGATATTTTCTTATAAGGAAATGGCAGTTTAGCAAGTAATGTTAGACACTGGTAATTTCTTTTTCTACCACTGATCTCCTTACACCTATTTAAAATATTTGTAATTTATAACCTCCTGGAAAGAGAAAAGATATTTTCCTTGAATTCTGCTCCCACAAATGTGCAACAATTTTGTTCCAAACATTTTTCTTCCAAGACTTCAAAAATATAACGACAAAAACACAGTAAAAGGCAACAGTTTTGTTTAAAATTATTATTTCCATTTTCTTTCCCCATTTTAATATTTTCCAATATTTCAATTACATTTCAATCTGATTATCACTTGGTATCATTAAAAGGAACATTACTTAAGCAGAATCCAGTTGACTGAGGTTAGGGAGCACAGACCATCAGACTATCAGAATATGCTCTCTCACTGTTCCTAGTGAGATTAATTTTAACCAGAATATTAAAGTAGTAGCCACATCAGAGATATCACTTATACTAAATACCCTCAGCAGCTGTACTACAGAAGAGTCAATCACCACATTTTTCCTTTAGCAAAACCTCAATTTTATTTTTTGTTTTTATTTCCCATGGTGTCTGTTCTTGGTTGGATTACCAGCTCAAGTCCGTTTACAGTTTTTAGCATGCACCAACTGACATGACAGTCACTTTAGCATCTGGCTGACCGTTATGGTCAAAGCCATCCCTCTTCACATACATCTCCATTGTGAAATCCCTGGAGGAAGAGATGGGAAGAGGTTTTATCTAAAACCTTTTTTTTTTTTTTCCTTTTTAAGCATATGATTTTTCATTCAAATATTTTGTGCAACTTTTACAAAATACCACTTACTGGAAACCTCTTTGCCATGTTTCCTATTCTGCCTTACATTAGCAAACACTGGAATAAACTGCTTAGTGAGTTCATAGAAAGGTTTTCAGAGAAGGCTTGACAAATTTTGGTCAGGAATGGTGTAAGAGGCCCAGAAATGGTCTAAATGCTCATCAGGATCACTCCAAGCTCCATTTCCTATGGCCTTGTGAACATACTGCATCTGTTTTCCAAGCAGCGCTGTCCAACAGCTTTGGTAAAATTGGTACAGTAGATACTGAGGATACATCCTGAAAAAAGACTCAGTGATCTGAGCACAGTGGATTATCATAGGATCCAGAAAGAGAAAGTTAAAACAAAAGTTATGAGGCAACACTACGTTGTATGACTAGCTGAACAAAGATGGGAGAGGAAAACATGGGACAGACATGGATAAAATTGTCACTATTTTATCAGCAGTGTTGTCAGTAAAGAGGTCTGCATCTTATCTGGTACTGATAACAAACAGAAAACATTAAAACCAGAAATGAAGCTACACAAGAAAATTTCTAGTCCATCTGGCAGTAGAAAAATTGCATGAGGTTTCTGATGAGAAATGATCCTATATTTAGCTGATGAGCTCTGCAAATTCAGGAGTATAAATGCTGCAGGGACATGTCTCTAAACTGACATGTATTGTCCACCCAGGCTATATGTCTCCTCTCAATCTCAGCTATCCATAT
The DNA here is from genome assembly GCF_023634085.1 of Falco cherrug. Taxonomy (NCBI): domain Eukaryota; kingdom Metazoa; phylum Chordata; class Aves; order Falconiformes; family Falconidae; genus Falco; species Falco cherrug. Next base: position 53,451,709 of record NC_073699.1, on the reverse strand, counting down.
ACAGCTACACTCTAAAATAAATAGGGCGTACATTCATTTAAATTTGGAGAAAACATGTTAGAACACATGTTAATCTTTGAAGCCATTAGGATGCAAATGTTCGTTGACAGGACTAGACATGAGTTCACTCTTTGTTGTGCTATATTTATTTTGCATTAATCCCACACTTCAGAGCTAGTATTGGTTGCCGTAGGTCTGTTAGGGCATTCATTCGACTGCTACGTTTTCCTTTTTCAACATCTTCTGAAGCACCAGAAATGTCTTGTCCAACCTAAATGAGTCTATGATTCTATCCCCATGCCTACCAACTGCACGTAACGAGGGTGGCCACTGTTCCCCCAGATGTCTGGGCTGACTTTCCTGGTCTCTGGCTCATGGTTACACTGGCCAGTACCTTTAGGATCTGGAGTTTTCTCTTCAGCCAGACCAGAGCTACGGATAATAAATCTGCCTCCTCTCTAACAGCATAGCCCCCTCCCCAGAAATCTCACTTTCTAAGGCAATGACTGGACACTGGCCATAAACCTGGTCTTTCCAGCACCTATCCCCGACATGTTATAATTACAGCTTTTGGTATTTCACTTCAGGCATTATGAGGAGTCAGGATACGTTGTTCTATGGTTTGCAATGATGTGTGGAAGAGACACTCTCTTGTTCAGACTTAACAATGATCACACGGATGCTTAAAACTGCCAGGGCCTCAAAAACTCATGTTCCTGCCCAGCTTTATATTCCTAGTACTGAATAAAGGGGGTTTTGCCTAACATAAATCACACATTAAAAACCTTTCAATGATTTCACCCTGTGCTTTTTTTCCCCTCTTTATGAATATAGAGAAGTTCATCTGTGTCCAAAAAAACTTTACTTTTACAGTCAAGTCTCCTTACCACATCAAATACAGCCAAAGCTCTATACCATGAAATCATACTTACCAAATACCATATAACATATTCCAACAACAATATCAGCTGACTCTGTTATTTTGGACTGGAATGTCGAGTTACTGAAAGATGGGCCCATCTGAAAAACAAAACAGAACACAGCATTAGAAATTCAGTATACAAGTAGGCGCCTGTGAGCTCTCTGCAAGGCTGCAAGCTGTTTTGTGGGGAAAGGACAAGGAGAATTTAATTTTATTTTCTGAATAAGCAATTAATTTATTTGAATGGAGGATGCAAAAGGGGCAAAGCCAGGCTCTTTTCAGTGGTGTGCAGTGACAGGACAAGAGGCAATGGGCACAAACAGAAACACAGGAGGCTCCCTCTGAACATCAGGAAACTTTTTCACTTTGAGAGTGACCAAGCGCTGGCACAGGTTGCCCAGGGAGGTTGTGGAGTCTCCATCCTTAGCGATAGTGAAAAACACAGTCCTGGGCAACTGTCTTTAGGCTGCCCTGCTTGAGGAGGGGGTTTTGACCAGAAGACCTCCAGAGGTCCCTTCAAACCTCAACCATTCTGTGATTCTGTATAACTTTAAGATTAAATCACAGCCTAGAACTGAAGTAAACAAAATTCTATTAATTTGAGGGTATAATATATATATAATCTTAATATATTTTATATATTAATATATAAAAATATATATAAGTATTAATTTGAGGATATAATTATCCAAATATAAGAACGCTCACAACATTATGAATGCAATCGGTGAGCAAGGGTCCATTAAATTTTGGAAACCTACCTTGCCTCAATGATTTGTTTGTTCCAGAATATTACTCATCACCACCTTACAACAACCAGAGGAACCAATGAAGGAAATCTTAATAACAAGGGGTACAAAACTGCAAATATAAACCTGAGGGAACACACACACGTATGAAGGGCATCAGAATAACTAGTAAGTAGAGACAAGACTGTATGAGATATGTGTATGTATGCACTTAATTCTAAAACTTATTTATAGCATTTAAATTGTAGCTTTATGTAGTGGTGAGCCAAATAAATTCTCTCTTTCTTCCTGCCTTCCACAAGCATTCCACCTTTATTTGCCATCCCTGCCCTCCACCTTTCTGAATCTGTCTCATTGAGTGCATTTGTAAACCAGTCCATAGAAATTTGTGTCTCTGCAGCCCAGAAATTAGCAAAGTATGTGAAAGAGTAAAGGGACTAAGGTAAATCAACAGCCCCTCCTTTAGTGTGTAGCTCCTGCCAATTCCTTTAAAATACAACAGATTGACTCAGATTTCAGGGAGTGGGTTATTAAACTTAAAAGTCTATTTCAGGCATCCTATGTGACAACTCTGAATATAAGCACAGGTGTTAGTATATGTCTTCAGCAAGGAGGCATACCTGCTGTGACAAGTCAAGTCAGCGGGATGTTGCTCAGCTTTTCCCAGCAAAATCCTTTGTGAAGAGTTACACTAATGTAAAAGAGCAATGCACTTCTCTAAGCCAACCTTCAAACACCACCCATTCAGTGGGACCACAATGGATTCTCCTTTCTGAATTGCAGTGTAATGTGACCACCACGAGAAAGTTCAGTCCAGATTTAGTACATTGGAGACACAAGCTCAAAAGCTTTCACTGCTGTGATGGATGAAGACATCCTTCTACCAGCACCTCTGGCTAAAGCACCACTGTGTACTGAACGGCCTGGGCTCTTCATTTAATATGAGAAAAAGCTTCTCCAGGGGAGAAAGTAGCAAATCTTACAGCCTGATTAGGTTAAAATGGCATCAGGTCATTAGGACCATGAAGTTCACCTTCAGTTACTCCTGTCTGACACTGGGGTGTCAGTCTAGCTGGACTCCCTCAGTTAACGCATGAAAGCTGGACAGCCCCCATGCCCTCCTTTAACACTCTTTAGCCTGCACGGCCTAGTCACTCATTCCCACCTCACTTACCTGCATTCAGACTAAAATCCTGATGTCTGACAGGAATGACAACCAACCTCTCCGCCTGAGCGGGACACATAATTCATACTGGCAAGGTAAGCTGCCCACCACGATATTACTGAATTCATATGAGATCTGATGCCTCCCAAGGGGTCAGATTTAAATGGATGTACACAATATATTACCCCACTTCCCAGAAACACAGGTCTGACACATATGGGATGTGCAGCATGCACTGTCATGGGTGGAGCCCTTTCCAGAGGATGAGGTAATTCTCAACAAAGCAAATCATTATTTGTAGCACATCATTATTCATGCTACAAATCTATTGCATATACTAAAAGCTCTCAGATTCAACTCCTATAATTCAGTTACCTTCTAGTCAGAAAGCTGCAATTGTTCAAAGCAAAGCATAAACAGCATTCAGTATTCAATTGTAGGACAAGGTTAGTAAAAAGGAATCAAAATTTAATTACTGGGGTAAGATGAGTAAGTAGAAAAGCAAAGCTGAAAAGAGGGGAAATCGTACAACTATTGTTTATGTTCTGAACTTGGTTTCAGCTTTGACAACAACCAAACTATTCCCACTGAATACCTGAGACCACTCCTGGACATCAGAAAACAGAATATTTACAAATATTTACAAAGAACGTAATTCAAACTGTCTACCTTGCTGAAAAAAATTGCATAGTTTAATTCCAGTATTTCTGTAATTTTACAGAAATATTTCTATCTGATGAATGGAGGACTTATTTAACCAGTCAGTAAAGAGAAACTTAGACATTCATAATACTCCACCAAACTTTATAACATACAGTGCACTCGTGAGCAGGGATAGGTTTGTGAAAGCTGATCAGATCACAGGCTACAGTGGTGCAGATACAGAACAAAACAATGACAGTTCAGTGAGAAGTTACAGCAGTAACTGGCTAATTTTATCTCTCCAGAGGTCATAAAGAAGACTATTTGCTATACTGCCATGTGTTCTGATCTGAACCATCTTTCCAAAGTTTTAAAAATAAATTATTGGTGTATACAGCGGGAATGTTACTGCTTGCTGGAAAGAAAACTGACTAGTAACAGAGAACTGAAGGAGTGAAACAGTATTGGTTCAGGTCCACAGGACATAAATGCTGATTAGGTCACAGGTATCCAGGGAACATCTGAGTCCAACAGAATTCATTTCATCCCTACCTAGTGAAATGGTAGTTATAATCCACACAAACATATGCTGCTCCTGTTATCATTTATGTTTTGACTTAGCAAACCTGGCTATATTGGAAGAGAAACAAAAAGCAGAAACTGATGAGAAAAGTGACTTCATTACAATGGGCACAAAATCCTATCCTCAAACTAGATCTGTGTGAAATGTTTTTGATAAAATTTTATTAAATGGTCTAGTTGACTTCAACAAGTGTTTTTGTAAAACACACGTGGTTTTCCTATTGTCCTGGTTCTTAAACCAAAAAAAACCTTAGCATAATATTTTAATAAAATATGTTGAATTTAACACTGTTTGATACATTGTTTCAAGATTTACTTCAATTATATTTTTTTAATATTTGAAAGCTGAACGCTTTATTTCATTAAATTTTTTTAACAACTCAAAATTTTTCAGCCGTTATTTTCCATCACTACAAAAACAACTGAAAAAACACTTATTAGGAAAGTTTTTACCTCAGTGTCTGTGACTCACACAGGTTACCCATTATACTGCGTATGGTTTTGTCACTGAAATCAGCAATAAGACAACTCCTTAACACCAGTGTAGCATTAAGAAACATACATTCCTTTATTGCAGCACTGGATGTGTGGGGGATCACTCCACCTAACATGCATGCCATATGTTACATTCAGGCAAGATTGTATAGATCATGCATATGTTTATGCATTATATTTCTGAGAGAAGTCATGCATATTCATTCATTTCCCAAGAATAGGTGATACTATGTTAAATAAGCATCACATATGCTCCTTACAGGTATTCAAGAAAACTTCTGGGGGTCTCAAAGAATAGTCAACCCTCTAGTTACAGCTGACTGAGAACTAAACCTTATTTACCTTTCCCTATATAGGCTTGCCTTAACCACAGTTCAACTTCTTTTGGCAAGTTTGGTTTCAGATCCAGCTTCACAAGCAGATCTTTTTTTTTAGCTGCTTCTTGGAATCATTGGTTAACCTTCCCTTAAAAATATAATGTTGCACAACTACTGTTTGATGGTAAGCATCCATTATACTGAAATGAACAGTACATGGTCACCATTTTATACTCTGTGGATGGCTCAATATTTGCTATTTGATTACATGAAACATCCCTTCCCTCCCTGCGAGAAAGACTTGCCGTAGCAGTGGACTGCTGTTTGTTACTGTCACAGATTGTGTTGGGTCTGGCTGAGCCCCACAGCAGCCCTCCTAGTGCTCTGCTTGTACCGGTAGCTAGAAAGGTGGTGATAACGCACCAGTGCTCTGGCCGTGCGGAGCAGCTCTGGCACAGCACCCGGGCTGTCTGCCCAGCCTCCCCCCTGCCCTCACCAGCAGGCTGGGGAAGGGCAAGGTCTTGGGAGGGGACATCACCAGGACAGCTGACCCAAACTGACCAAAGGGATACTCCATACCCTATGGCACCTCTCAGATATAAAAGCCAAGAGAAAGGATGAGGGGGCATTTTTTATTACAGCGTTCGTTTTCCAGAGGAACTGCTACATGTACTAAAGCCCTATTTCCTAGGAAGTGGCTGGACATTGCCTGCTAATGGGAAGTAAAGAATAATGCTTTTCTTTTCCTTTGCTTCCACACATGACCTTTGCTATTGCTTTATTAAACTGCCTTAATCTTGACCCACAAGGTTTTTTCATCTCCTCCCCCACATCACCTTCTGCTGAGGAAGGGAGCGATAGGGTGGCTTGGTGGGCACCTGGCATCCAGCCAGGGTCAACCCAGCACATTACTCCAGAGCAGATAAAAGTTGCCAATGTGTTTTGTGTAAGTGGGCTATGACTCTCAAATTCATTTCCCTGTCAGTCTGCCAGCATTCTCAGATAATTAGCCTCTTAGCAAGTTTTGGAGACTTACAGATGCATTTTGATTTTTCGCCTTTTCCTCCAGACATTTATAGATTAAGCAGGTTAAACAAGATGAACGGCTGCTCATTCCATAAAAATAGCTAATGTGATCACTTACTTACAGTACTAAGAAAATCTAATGAAATTACAGACACTTCCAAACTATTGCATTGTCAGAAGGATAGTAAAAATATCAAGAATTATTGCTAGGCCCTTTAAAAGTAAAACACAAAATGAACTTTCATTTGCCTGTTCAGTGCAGCTATTAATGCTTGTGATAATTTAACTAATGAATTGGTCTGCATTTGCACAAATAGTTTTACTTATTTCAAGGCAGAAGTTTGCATTATCCACATTTAAGATAAAGAATTAGGCTTTGTACAGAAGTTACGGCTTAAGCATCATATGCTCTCTATATCATATAAACTCATGTTAGAAGTGATAAACTGATAGGATGGGACAAAGAAGAAGGTCTGGTCTAGAAGAGTCCCATTTCTTTCTACTTTCTCTTCTTCAGGTAAGGCATCCCCCTAAAGCATGGTTATTTCTCCCTTACCTATTGTTTCTTCTCCTACTTATCTTTTTTCTTCTTGCAGTCAATTTATAACATAGAGTTTACCAGGGAAATTACATATTCCTATTCTGGAAGTTATCACTTTCAAAATTGCTTTATAAATCTTGCTTGTATATGCAGCCAGAGCACAATGAGAGGGGTTGAGACATAAATGCTTTGTTTGTGTATTTCTCCTTTATGAATCAAAAGATAAAGCACTCTCAGGGAAAAAAACAAAAAAAAAAAGAACAAAAAACCCACAAACAAACAAACAAAAAACCACCACCAAACAAACACAAAAAAACCAACAAGACAAACAAACAAACAAACTTCTTGGGGCAGCACTATAGGAGAAAAAAAAACTCTTAACCTGTGGCAGGGATGTTCCATGCTCAGCCTAAGAATGCCTTTGAATATCAACTAATATATAGAAGATAATTACTCATCTGATTAAATATTGAGTATCTCAAATACTGTAAGCAGTGAAGGGGCCACCAGCCTCCAGGCTAACCTCCTGAATTACAAAGTGTAAACTTATTATAATTTCTGCTTGCAGAAACTTAGACATTAATATTGTTAGTCAACATTGTCTAAGAGTTAATTATTCTCAATACATATTTTTTTACGTTTCTTTTCCCATTTATAACCTGAATTTGTCTAGCATCAACTACCAACCACTAACTCACATTGTACCATTTTTCACTGAAAAATCCTCTGGTATCAGGAATGTACTCTCCAAATACATAGTTGCAAAGCATGACATATTCATCACTTGCATAAAATAGAGTTAATAATCTTATGATGGAACTTTTTTTTTTTCCTAATCGCTCTTGAAGTGATTGATTCACTTCACCCTGGCTCCTTCGCAGTTGTTCAGCCTGCATTTCTCCTGCTGTGGCACAAAGCTTATAATCCCAAACTACCTTCATAAATGCAGTATCTAACCTCTCAAACTCAATATTCCCCAACTGAGATATGCATAGCTAGTCACAGCTTCTCAGTCACAGCATCACAGTGGGAACTCATTGGTGAAGAAGCGTAAGTTAATGCTACTGTTAAGCCCTTTATTTTTTCCCTAATATTCTGAGCTCATTCATGCTACACATACCCTTTTGTACTGACTGACCCAACCAACTCTTTCTTTATAACAATGTGAAGACTTCTTCTAAATAATTTTTGAAAAAAAATGAAATATACTCAGCCAGCAAACCTATTTATGATGCTTTTTCCCTTTTTTCCTCTATTTCTTTTCATGTACTTCTAGATAATCCTTTTAGAAGCCTAATGCTTTCTACACTGATTATTTTTTTTAATTCAAGCTAGCATTCTTCCTAGCAAAATCACCACACATATACCACATTATACTACTAAAGAACCAAGACCCTAGTACCTGTTGCTATTAACGAGACAGTTCACTGAGCAAGAAATAAATTAACCTCTGCAAAATTCTGACCAACATGTATTTCTGTTGGAGTGTTTTCTTTTTCTCCCCACAAGCATTAGAGTACTGCAGCGTCTGAAACAAATTCTTAAGAGAAGAAGCATATGAGCTGCTTCCTCAGATGACAATTTCTATAGCTACAGTAGATTACTTCAGTATATTAATTTACCTGCTTGCAGTAGATCAGTGGCAGACCTGGTCAATAAATAAGTTATGAAAAGAGAATTTTTAATTGCCATTTAAATTACAAAATTTCCATTTTATATCATAAAATAGGTATTCCCAATTAAGAATAGGAAAATTCTGCATGGATTATATATTTAACCAGCACAGCATGGACTGTTCTTCCACTGTACATTGACCAAGAAGTATTAGCTGAAGAATTCTCTAAACTAATCTCAAGTAGGAATTTTTATTTTAATATCTTGCAGTCTCCTAGCAAGCAGGAGGAAAAAAATGTCATTTGCCTTTCTAATTATTTGCACTTTGCTGTATCACAAAATGCTAAAAAATTAAGTTTAATATACTGCTTATTCTATTGTTATTTCATTGGGATGGTATCAAATTATGATTTTATTTGTTCATCTGAGCATTGTAATTAATGACAGAATCTATTTGCTTGATAGTGAGGCCTAAAATGATTTCTCTTAGGAAATTAATCTCTCCTGTTTGCCTTCAGGGAAAAGAGGAATTGCTGTTAAATTGTTAAATAAGTAACACTAAATCTTATTCATTGAACACATGAAATCTTAAAAACTCTTTCTGTTCTAATCAGCAAGTCTGGTCTATTAATGGCTGTGTATTTAGTAACATTTAGAGAAGATCATCAACTCTTGGAAAGATATATAGACATGATCACTGAAGGATCTCTGCCTGAGGAGGAGCGCTTCCCATTTCATACCCACAGCACTTTACATCATAGATGAGACATATGACAAGAATGTGTGAGGATTTATGAATCTATAAGAACAACAAAGCAACAGGCCCTTTAACAAAAGCATTCCCTCAGAGGTCTGATGGAGCTGGAAGAAGAAAGGGCATGTTTTAACTAGAAGAAAAGCATATATAAAAGCTAAAACTCAAGCTGATTAAGTCGTCTGTCATTTCTAGAAGTGAGCTGAAACAATAGGAAATCATTTAAAAGCACAAGATTGTCTGGGAGTTGGTTCATTGCTAAAACAGAAACATCTGTTGAGTGACACAAAATTTATTCAGCAGATAAAGGAAAAAAATTAATTACAGTATTAACAGAATGTAAAACAGCAGGAAAAAAAACCAACCAGACATTTATAATTAATTTTTCAACTCATCAGTATTGCAGTAATATTCTGGAAATGCTAAATGCAGTTATGGCTCCAGCTCTAGAAAAAGTGAGTAGACACCCTCAGCCCTTCGATACCAAGGGATGCTTAAGTGTCTCTTTATAAAGTGATTCACAGAAATAATAGAAATACTGTTGCACAAGCAGCCAGGAAGGCTTCCCTGGAGAGTAACTGCACACACAAGGACAAGTCTGACAGTCCACGTATAAATGAAAGGAATGAAAAGGTGAAGACAGCTGGAAAGCAGCCAGGAGTTGCACCATCTCTTGCACAGAGTAAGTGTTGAAAAGACAGACTTGGACTTTGGAAAGAGAAGGTCTGTCTTCCAGCTGTGTGCAGTCCTCTGCATGCACACTTCGCAAATGTGCAGGGTCATACACACAACATACTCCCAGCCCTTGCCTCCCTTTCCTTCCTTGTGCTGGAAACAATCTGGCCAGATGTCCACATCCAGCCAACCATGCAGCCCCAAGACAAGAAAAGGTTGGAAGTTAGGACACAAGAGTGAAACATCACAAGAAAAGCAAGGCGGCTCCACAGCTGAAATAGTTGAAACACCACCTACCCAACAGAAAAAAATTGAGGCATGAGTAGTTCAAGAAAGATATGTCTGAAAGGGTCAAAGTTTGTGTTTTAACATATCAAAATGTTTCAGTCTTGCCTGTGATACACTGAACCTAATCTCTGCTATCACTAAGCTATCAGGAAGCCTTACAGCAGTTCTCATTCGGGTGTTTCCCGTCCTGCTTCTCCTCTGGCATCTGACTTCAGTGATGGGGACATGCCAGAGCCCAGTCACACAGTTCCTGTAGCTCAACAGGACAGCCATCTGATATGACCAAGTCCCAACAGCTGGGGAAGAGTGAAGCACCTGGATATCACCATGTGCTCAAACAAGGAACTTCATTTTGTGATGAAACATGAACAAATTCCAAATCAGTTTTCCATTTGGGTTGACTCTGGAATGCTATTTCTATCTCTATAAAATCAAACAAAAGTTGATGTAAAACTATCATTATATTAGAAGGTTGAAAGGTTCTACAAAATGTGCAGAATCAGATTTCCAGCTGGCACTCTCAGACAATACAAGAAGGGTACCATGCTCTCTCTGGCAGCAGTGCTGACAGCAAGCAAGATGTGAAAGGCACTGTTTGAAAGGGACCCAGTTACCCTGAAAATACCTTATCACAACTCAGTCCTTTCTAACATCTCTTCAAAAAGGCGTTCTTAATTTTTATTTCCCTGGTCTACTTTGTTTTGCTTATTAACATTATACAACATTGCAGCATGGGACACAAAACATAATAAAAAGAGTTCCAAACCCGAAGAATTTACAGTAGGTCATCCAGTGGAACAGTGGCATCACCTAAAGCATGTACAGTTTACGAGAAAAAAAAAGTAAATTATGACAAGTTTATTTCTGTCACTAAGACTTCAGAATGCCTGGAAAAGCATTTCATATATGTGACTAGATACAAAAAGCACGTGCTTATTATAAATTTCTGTAAACATTCCGCAAGGCTAGAACAAGACTAAATTATGTATGCTTGGAAAATGAATCCATTGTCAATCTTGAAAAGCCCTAGCAAGAATAAACTCAGCCTTGTGCTGAGCACAGACAATGCATGGTTTGCTTCAGACACATTAAAACATAGTACAGTCCAAAGGCATATCTACGGGAGGCTGTTACTTATTAATAATAGGTGCCCTTGGAACAAAGATGATGTTATAAAGTGATCACATAATTTAGTCTTTTTCCTGCCAAAATAACCAAAGAAAAACTTGATCTATGGATTCAATTAATCTAGGCGCACTATAAAGAAGCATATTACTATATTGTTGAATATATGAAGTAAATAACCAGCTCTGATTGTAACGTTATCGTTGCAAGCCACCAACAAAGTAAGCTGAATATGCAAAAGCTCAGAATCACATAACACAAAATACTGTGAACTGGTGCAGAAATTTTATTCTGCAAGCACTGTTCCTCCAGGAGAGTTCAAATCAAAATGAAATAAGGAGAAAGACAGTAGCTACACGTTTGGAGCGGGGATAATCAAGGCACTCAAGGTGGCTGACAAAGATGCCTGCTGTAGGGACATTAGAACATAAAGTCACAGAATCTATTAACAAATTGACAAGGAAACCATTTTCAGGGGATTCTCTACTCACCTTTACTTTTGTAAAAGCATCAAATCCATATTGTCTCACCGCCCATCGAAATCTCCAATACCAGAGCAGAAAGTGCATCTTCAGATAAACACATTAAATAACAAAAACTAAACCAAATGTTTAACTACAATAAATGAAGAGGGGCATCACTTCTGAAAACCACAATTAAGGCACCAACTACAACCAGAGGACACAGTTTCTGAACTATTTCAACACCACACGTGACATTACCTTTGTTTTCAATGGAAATTCTCTTAGCAACTCAAAAACCAAAACAAAATGCAAGAACAGAGACTAGTGTGTGCCCAACAGCACAGAGCAGAGCATGGCAGGTCAACATGATAGTCAGTTCCCAGAACAGCTGAAGTTCTCCTGTTTTGGCTGGTTATAACTGCTGGTCTTATTCGTTGGCTTCATACTGCAGTTTTGCACCTGAGAAGAGGGGAAAGGAGGCTTCCAACAAATGGGAGAGCATCTTCATCACACAGTTCTGGTTTCATTAGTTAACTGACTATATTTGCCGTGGCTTCCAATTTATCCAATGAAATTGCTAGAGCATTTGTACTTTTGTTCAACTTGTTTCAATAACTGAAACAGTAACAAGACTCTTTATTTTATACAAATCTCCAAATGTTCTCAAGTACTCTGTTTTGCATCTTATTTGTAAGGCAGAAAAGGAAAGTCAGATTTTCTGTTTTCCATTCAGTTATTTATTACAATACCTTTGGGAAACAGCTATTTTCCTCTTTTTAGTTTAAATAAGAGCCCTTGTTTGGTTTTGAGAGTCCTTGCCAAAACGAAACCAAATAACGACTGACTTGAAATACAATTTACTTCCACAATGTAAATTCAATGGAACCCTACGTCAAAGTAAGAATAGGGTTTGTGGCCTGTAGGAGAAGCTGAGAGAAGGCAGTTTTCCCTTTCAACAAGAATTTAGTAATAAATGAAGTCTGTTTTCAGGCTTAGGTGCTGCCATAGGAACCTCCTTGAGGCCATAAAGTTCAGTGAGAGGAACTTAGTTCTGAAAAGAGGTGACAATAAGAATTAGGTGGAAATAAGGTGCCTTGTTACTCTTGTGGGAGCTTAGTGCTTTGATTTCCTTCCTTGTGGTGGGAAGGATAAATACACCAGAAATTTCTTATTCTCTCCCTGTGCTGAAGGCTCTTCTGAATTATTCTGTTACTGTTACAGCACCCTTTAAGGAACACAAATGCCATTTTAAGAGACCTATCAGTCTATTACTGATGGATCATCCTCAACTAAGATTTCTGTAGAAATACAGCAGTATTGGATGTTAATTGCCAAATGAAAAAAAGATACCTAGTCTGAAAAACCCTACAAGCAACCAATTAATAACACAAGTGCTGCTTTCTTCATGAAAACATTACGTATCTTATACTTTGCATCTTACAATACCAGTTACACCTCACTCTGATATGCAAACGACTGCATACATCCTCACCAAATGTGGCAAACCATTTCTTAGAAATCAAGAGTTTAAACAGATGAGGAAATCTCTTCTCTGACTTCTTACTGCTGGTCTCTCTCTCACGAGAAGAAAGTTGCACCACTTCAAACCTATGTCCTAGGCTGCCAAAGCAAGACAGGAGGTCAGTGACCAAGCCCACCAGGTCAGCTAGCTAACTAGCAAGGAGAGGATCTGATGGCTGAAGGGAATAAACACGCTGCCAAAGAGCAAAGGTGATACTGGAATGACGGGCTCCAGAATGGTGCCAGCTTACCGGCTCTGAGCCATAAAGCCCCTGTCCATGGCACTGCAGTGTGAGCCTGTGCTTTGATACTGCCAACACAGAGCCACAGTGCTCGCTGACTCTTTGCAGACTGATGCTATAGGATGTTCCATTTGTCCAAGGCAGTGGTGATAAACCTGATTGAGATATCGATTACCCTGATTAAGATACCCCCCTCTGTCTCATACCGAGGGTGTCTAGGTAACTACTTCAGACTAGATGCTGAAGTGTTAGTTAGCTAAACCGAAATAATATGACTTCATTCTTAACCACGCAGTCTACTGTTAAGACAATTAGTATCATCTGAGCCTATCCCCATGATTTTTACTGTCTATGAGATTACTAACTGTGCCATGTTTATAAACCACAATTCCTTAGCGGTTTTTCTACAGTATTCTCCTGCAAGATATGTAGATGCTCTACCAGTTTGTCCAGTTACGACACACCCTTTCTCAGACTGAAAACCTGCCGTGGAAAATTAATTTATAAAAAAAGAGCAAAGCAATCAACCAAGTTATTACACCACAAAGATGGTGCATTTTACTCAGTATTATTTCTCCTCAAGGCCATGAGAAGATAATCCACTAGGCAGTAGTGCTGGTAAAACGTTGGTATAGTAGAAGTCAAAGTCAGAAGTATATGCAACTATCCTTTTCTCAAAATATTAAGAGAGAAAGTAGTTGTGTGAGGTGCCACTGACTTAAAAGAAGATCCTTTAAAAGGGGAGCAATGGAGGAAAAGTCTGGGAATTATTCCCAGAGAACACACATTGACTACTTGTATCAGTAAAATAATCCATAGCAAGACTCCAGCCTAAATTTTTTAATGTCACAAGAAGCCTTCCTTACCAGATTGCTCTTTAATGCAACAACAACAACAAAAAAATCCCAAGAAGAAAAGCATGATGCAAACACAGCAGGAAATCCAACGAGGCTAATCAAATGTCGCCAACATAATCGCTGTGGCTGCCACTATTTGGCCCTTTCACAGCAGTCATTTAAGGAGCCATAGCCAGGATCTGAAGTGCTGGAGAGTGATCCACAAACACCGAGAGGCTGAGCAAGCTGAAAGGCCAGTGAACATAGACCTGGCTATGAATTTTACCTTTTCTCCAGACTACGGTGCCTGCCTCAAGGCTGTGGTTCGCCTACATGAAGCTCAGAGCCCAGGTGTCTCTCCTGGGTTGGCATCTCAGCTGAACAGATTCCACATTTAAGACTCCACAGGAAAAGGGTGAGAGTACTGGCAAAGCCTGTCTTCTGCACCCCTGCCACACGGCTGCAGGCATGGTCACACTGCAGTGTGCAGCTTAGCGCCTGGGGACTTCTTGTCTTAATGGGAGTCAGGTCAACATCTCCCACTTCCGAGGGGAGCACAAAACCCACCAGGTTACAGCAAGGTGGAAGAAGGGTCACTCTGCTGAAGCTGAACCACAAGCAGGAAAGGATATGACCCATGGAGCTGCAAAGAGCTTGGCTGTGTAACTCAGTGGTTGGGATGTTTGCCTGAAAGAGATGAGGATGTCAGTTCAACCCTTTCCCCACTTAATTCTGCTTACCCTACCCTGATATCTATGCTATCTTCTTTATTTTTTCTTTCTATTTAGTTTATATCTTTCTAATTAAATCCAACGTCGCCCTGGAGTCTGCATAGCTGAGAGATACTGCATCAGATGGCCCTGACCCTAAGAACAATTTAAATAAACACAATGAGCAGAATGGATACAGCAAACGCTACATGGCTCCCGTATACAGAAGACTGTCACTATAAACCCAGTACTATTATTGCTCGTAATGATAACAGAAAGAGATCTCTTTGGTTTTAAAAGTCCACCTCTCCTCCACTTACTGAGACAAAGTCGTAAAGGGTCCTGAGATATCGCAGAGGAGGAAAAGAGAGAAAGGGCTTGTGGCAGACAGGTGCTTGTTTCCTTGCAAACACTAATCTTGTGAAAAAGGGCCAGTGGGTAAGTTCTCTGTTACTAAACAAGCTTTCCTCACAAACATGATGCAATACTAGCTCCATTACAAGAAAACGCTGACAAAGTCTCCGGTCTTGATCCAAAGCTTGACTGATGTCTGGAGTAAGCACCGTGGCAACTCAAGCTACAGACCACAGCCCAGCACAAATGGACTAGGAAATGTGCTAAGCCACACAGCTTTTATGGCCACTATTCTCCAGTGATGGAGCAAAACTGCCTGTAGAAAATGAGAAACCATGGTGAAGGTAACCCTCAGTCTTACAGGGACAGAGGGAAGGGATGATGCAGGTCATTTTCTTTGATAAATGTCAAAACCGATAAGTCCCAGATAAGCTAAATTTCTATAGAAACTAAGAACACTGAAGTAGAAACAGAACCAATTCAAACACATATGCATGCCCTGAATGGGCTTTCAGGTAGTATATTTTTTTACACAGTCCAGCCTGTAGACAGATGAACTTTCCACAGACATATGGAAGGATTTTAGTCCTTTAAAATTAGAATTAGCTGAGAATGGATTCAAAGTATTTCTTCAGAAGTGTTGTTTATCTCCCTGATGATCCCAGTTGCCAGAGATAAACTGGCAATGGAAAACGAATGAAAAATATCTCCTTGCTATTGTTTTAACTTCTCCTCTGAAAAATTAAAGTGGACTGGGTCAGCCTTGTAGCTGCTGGTTTTCTAAGTTGGTGGGGCTAAGATTACATACCTATAAACACTGTCATTTTGAAAGTATTTTATGTTAGAAATCATGACAGAATTTTTCTAGCAGCTAGGAAAAGCTGCATGTTTCTCAGACTAGGACCCTGAGTCTGAGTTAAACAGTGGCTTTAAATTCTTCCTTTATGTACAGCCTTCAGAAAACATTACTGTACCCAACTAACCTACCGGTCAAGCCTGAAGAAAAGGGGGAAGCTATGCTGGGAACATGAATCGGCAAAAATAAGTTTGGAGGGGTTATTACTTCAGCGCACAAAGAGAAAGTGGATAGAAATCAAGACTTGTGGAGCTACATACTGGGACTAGATATGATTTTGTGACTTATGCCAAAGGGATTCTAAAATTATTTTAATACCACAGTTCTGTTCCAAAAGCTTACAAAGTTGATGGGTTTTGCCAAACATCAAAGAACAAAAGCAAGATTACTTTCCAGGAATTTTTATGGCTCCAGATTCTTGCTGGTGTTTGGAATGACTCCTTAGAGGAAAGAAACTAAACAGAAAAGAGGAGGAAACAACCATTAACCAAAAAAAGAGAACACCCAGCAATGTGCAGGGGTGGGGGTCTTCGAATGAAATAGATTCCTTGTTCCTGAAGGATCTGGTAGCATATCTCAACACTCCCAAATCATTCTTGTCAAAGAAAACTTAAATGGCCTTCTCCTCAGGGACAAGGCATGATCTTCCAGCTTGACTATAATGCCAATCAAGGAGCTCTATCACCTCTGTTATGAAAACAAGAGAAAACAAATGGTCACTTAGAATCACCTGGCCCACGTTTTCCCTTAGGCTTTACAGGTAATAATAAGCCGATTTCTTCAGTCCTGAGCCATTCAAATGGAATAGGACGAGAGGGAAAAAGCCTTTGGTCCTCCCACTCCATCCAGATGAAGTGGTGGCAGACCAGACTGTGTGATGCCTGTTCCATCACTCTGCAGCACTGCCCTTTCCCAAAACCTTGGGCCAAGAAACAAGAAACTAAGACACACAGGATCAACACAAAAATATGTCTATGTATTTCCTTACTAATTTAATTTCATTAATACCCTTCTGTGTTTGAGCCACCTGCAGTGTCAGAAGTCTTCCTGGATACTGCTGTGCTGTTTCACACACCACTGTGGCCTGCTTCATGCTATACATTACTTCCTGCTGGTTTTGAATAGTTTGTTTAAGTAAAACTGCAAAAATACTGGTAGCTGCTTGTCAAAGGCCAAGCAATATGTAACAAAATTTCTTCTTCCCACCCTGAAAGAGTAGCATCCTAGCTGCACGTCAGGTCTTGCTAGTATGGCTTTTTACATATATGTAGCTATTTTGTTCCTAATCAATATTCATTTATTTATTACACTTTAGAACAGATTCCCTTCATAAAATGCAGATTTTGCTCCACTGTCAGTTCTTTCCCATTGCATGTTTATCTTTGCTTAACAGCACTACTCTTCCAAAACCTCAGGAAATCTTCTGTCAAACTACAGCTGAACTAGCAAGTCCAGCATCTCTTTTGCTGTTGCTACTATAGCTTAGGCAGAAGGTCATGTCAAAGCAATAAGAAACTATTTTACTTCCTTTTCATTCACAAGATGGGAGCTGGTAACTCATACAGCGCAGCCATTTTCTTCACTCATTGCTCTCTCTGGCCTTACACAATGCATGCCCTGGAGTTACAAAGCATCTGAGTTTTTATTTATATCTTTACATTTGATCTTTTACCCTAATCCTTTGATGTCATGAATTACGTTAATATCCTGAAGGGGGTTACTTACGTCAATCCAGTTACCCTTCTGCACTGTGAATCAATCCCAGCTTGCATTTCTTATGGGAGTGACAAGTTTCGACTTTCCACTGGAGTTTGCAAAGCACTCTCCCAGGGCTCTACTCCCTGTTTTGTAATAGTCTTGGCAACTGAAACCTGACACACAGTTACAAGGGGAAAATAACCATTTGAATGAAACTACATTTGTGCTTAAATTTAACTTCATTAATTTTCAATTTTGGTTGTTATGTGCAATCCCATTCTGTTTCACTGCAATTCAGTTTTGGAAGGTGATGGCAGCAAAGAGTCCTTCAGACTCGCAATGCGTAACCATTTTTCCCAGCATATAAAGACAACATCATGTAAGTTTGGCAAATCTATACCAAATTTGGGTTCAAGTAGTTTGTGTTCAAAGCCTGTAAAACAAACTATTTTTCAGCAATATTTTCTTTCAAAATCAACTACAATTAAACAGATTTCAGATCACCACAGCCAGTTAGCACCAATTCCAGTGAGGTTTTACTGTTTATCCTCTGAAACAATACACAGAAGAAAAAAGTGCAGAGTTGTTTATCTGAAACTCTTATTCTTGTCACACTTCAGACACTGTTACAAGAATGTGGGGGAAACAGGACATTTGTAAGGAGGATTTCAAACTTGTGTCCTCAGACTATATTAAAAGATTTTGTGTTCCTTTGCCTTCAGCAGTTACTGTAATGAATTAAAAATAACAAAAAAAAAATCCCAACCACCCTTGTCCTATTCTATGAATAAACAAACACAAAATTCAAAGAACATTTTACACCAGTAACATTAAATATTCCTTTTTTGAACTCTCTCTGAGGTGTGTAATTCATGCTGCCATTATGATTAATACAGCTGATTGTGTGTGTGTGTGTGAATTATTCAGTTCCTTTAAGCAGAGGTTTTGAGGGTTTTTTGTAGAAACGAGCACTGAGTATAACATTTACAAAAACTGCTGCATATTCTTGAGCATCATCTACCATCACATATCCTACTTCATGTTTTTGTTTTGTTAAACATAGAGATCTCAAGAAGTTTTCTTCCTCTTTAATGCCGTAAGGACTAAGACATAAGTAAAGGCAGCACCTTTATTCTAAAGAACCAGAAAACCCACACACCAAGAAAAAACAGGAGAATCAGAGCAAGAATTAGTCATAACTCCAGCACTGGGGAGCATTTGAATCTCCCAAAGTCTGAAAGAGCACATTCAGATTTAAAGGGTGAGATTCAGCTCTTTTTATCTCTTAGGAGAGTAAGCTCTCTTGCCAGGACTCTTACAGAAGAGCTAAAGAGCTGGTGTTTTAGCTCCCACTACATTCGGTGGAGATCTAATGAATGTAATCAGTAGAGCCTTGAAAGCTCTTCATTTCACCCTAAACCAGGCGGGTCAGTAGTTTTCTAGATGCTACTGACTTCAGTCTTTAGATCTCCACTGCCTACCAGTGGAGCTTGTGTACCTAGCATGTATGTAGGCATTATATTTAAGTGTTTTCATTTGGAGCTGCATCCCAACTCTGAGCACGAGCCCACCTCCTCTGCTAGACTTGGAGAAGTTTTAAGGCTCATCAGAACTGGTGGAGAGGATCTGCTTTCATCTGCAGCTGAATCTTACCACAATTTCCTGAGGCAAATCCTACAGCAGAATGCTAAATTCCATCAGGAAGCAACAGCAGGAATTGTCTCTTCCTTCACACATCCTTGTTTTATGCGTAACAAGCTGGGGGAGTCCACAAGCCTACAGCTTCACAAATTCTTGTAAAGGAACTTGAGCATTTCAATCACTGTTTAATCAGAAGACCTGAATAGGGCTCATACAAACTGTGCCTTAAGAAAAAAGATTAAGCCAGTAGCCCAGTATCAGTATATTCAAATAATTATTGACAAGATGCCTGGAATAATCAAGAGCTCTCTTAGTTTTTCCACACCATTAATCTTTAAAATCATTATCAGAAAAATGCTATTGCAAAGGTGAAATATGGTGGGGTCTCATTAGGAGTCTCTGGAGCTAAAAGCATAGTCAGTTTAAAATGACAGCGAGCGGGCTGTCAGTATAGCAGGCATCTGCAGCTCTTCTGCAGAAACACAATGAAAGGTGGATTACACTGTCGCCCCTGTAAAAAGACTGCTTATGAATTCCTGTTATAATACGGATGTTCAAATAAGCAGTATCAGTCTTAGGCAAGTTACATATCTATTACCCTTTGGAAACAGAGTCACTACTACAGCTGAATATTGCATGTAGCTTTGGACAAAGCTTGCTAAATTTTCTGTGATCTTCTGGCTGGCTACTTTGAGCAGGCTCAGACTCAAAGCTAAAACCAGATAATGTCAGGATAAATACAAGAACCTCTGCACTATCTTTATTTTAGCAGGGAATCTCCTTGCTCAGAAGCAATTTTTCCAGGCCGGAGATGTAGAGAAAATTCTTGGTCCCACTGCAGTGCATATTACATTGTCATCATCAAGTCTAGAACCTCCACCTGCCATTTAGCTGATGGAAAACAGCACAAAGTGATTTTCCTTCTATGACAGTCGGGATTACAACATGTACTTGCTTGGCAAATCCCAAGCAATTATCTAAAAGTTCTATATCTGACAGAAAGCTGGATTTTTGAAGAAAAATAGCACATTTTAAACATGAAATGTCTTGCTTATCAGCAAGAATTTGCTATTGGGGTTTGGGGGATGCCAAAAAGTATATGTGCCATGCATGAATCCAGAACAGTACTGACAAGAACTGTTCCTGACAGACCTAATACTTACTTACTGAACTCATATATTCAAACCTGATAGGCAAAAGGCAAACCCTGACTCCTCAGCTTCAGATAACATAGAAAATGCCAGCATCATTCAGCTATGAGCAATCAAAGGAAACAGAAATACTGCCAGACTTGGTTTTGTTGTTACCCACTTCCAAGAGATGCCACACATACAGTATCAGCACAGCATGACATGTATTGATGATCCCCCTATTCATTCCAACATTCCTCTGTAAACAGCCAAACTTTTCAGTTTGGGAAGATACCTATTAAAATCTGGCCAAACACTTCTTAATGTCATAGTTGTCCCTGCTTGTAACCCAGAAGAATTACAATTCAGTCACTTAATACCTTCTTAAAAGCTTCAATTCATTCTAACACAGAAACCCTCAGTATGACTTTACATAATAGCTGATCAGAATATTATCTTTTTTATGGAAAAAAAATATTTTTTTCAATTTAAAAAAAGTGTTTCTTGTTTAATTAAAAGGGAACCTATCATTTTTGGTCAGCTCTGACAGCAATCTTTCTTATGCAGGTCAGAAGTACCCCTCAGGCAGAGAAGCATCTCAAGCAAAAAGACAAAAGCTCTTAGCATGAAATTTAGCATGAACTCCTCCTGTTAACCCCCCAGTCCCTTACACCCCTTCTTAAGATCTCACACATCGATAGCACCTTGGCTTCTCTGTAGGGAAAGATGTGCTCCAGTGCTGTACCGCAGCTGAGACTGTGCGTCTCTGAACATACCCCCCAGATCAGTAATTTGGTAGCTGAGATAGCAGAGAGTGGAAAAAACAAAATTTGCTTTCCACAGTTCAGTTCTTTCAAAAAAAGGCTGAATATTGCAGTTTTTCAGGTCAAACCTGGTATTTTTCTGTGTCTGATTAGAGGCAGATCATCTGCCCCGCAGCCCTATTGCCAGGGCAGCTAGGCCATCTCTAACATAAAGAGCCTAAGCTGGTCAGCCCAAACTGGCTTCCAGCTTGCATGCACCAAGTCATCAGCCTGCAACAGACTCCTTCTCAAAGGCTCCACTGTGCTCGTTCTAGCACATGACACATTTACACATGCAATTAGGGGCAGGAAGAGGTGGTTAAAGGACCCTGGGGAAAGACAACAGCCAAAAGCATGCTTCTTCTGCAAGGCCAACTCTTCTGGGCCATTCCCACCCACTCCTGTGCATGCCTAAGAGGTGCTTGGGAAAGACGTGGTTGCGAAGTGAGTCACAGAATTAGGGTCAAGGTGGGTAGACCGATGGGGGCTGTTGTGGTAAACGTCTGCTACAGACTCCTCAATTAGGAAGAAGTAAATGAGGCCTTCTTCAGACAACTGTAAGGGGTCTCACGTTTGCAGTACCTGGTCCTCATGGAGGACTTTAATCATCCCAGTGTCTGCTGGAGGGCCAATACAGCAAGGGCACATGCAATCCAGGAGGTTTCTGACATGAATTGATGGTACCTCTCTGACATAGGAGACCAAGGAACCAACAAGAAGAGAAAGCCTGCTAGACCTCACACTTGCAAACAAGGTGGAACTGATCATGGATGTGAAGGGCTGTACAACTTTGGCTTCAGTGACTATAAGATGGTGGAGATCAGCTTTGAGAGAAGGGGACAAGGCAAATAGCAAGAACACAGCCTTGAGCTTCAACACTATATAGACCCAGAGAGAAGAGAGGTTCAGAACAGCTGGTTGATTTTTGAGGATCATCTCCTCCAAATTAATTTCCTGAGTAGCAGGAAATGAAGTGTGAATGAACAAAGAGCTCCTGACTAAACTAAAATGGTAGGCATACAGTATGTGGAAGCAAGGACTGGTGATCCAGGAGAAACATAGAGACACTGTCTAAGCATGCAGGAATGGTGTTAGGAAAGCCAAGACCCATCTAGAGATGAATCTGACAAGGGACCTGAAGGGCAACAAGAAAGGCTTCTGCATGTACATTGACAGGAAAAAGAAGACTAGGGAAATACTGGGTCCACTGCTGAATGGGGCAGGGATCTGGTGACAAAGGTCCTAGAAAAGACCAAGGTACTCAATGCCTTCTTCACCTCAATCTCTACTGGTAAGACCTGCCTTCAGCAATCCTAAGTCCTGGGAGACCAGAGGAAGAGTCCGGAGCCAGGAAACTTGCCCTGCATGGAGGAGGATCAGGTTAAGGAACACTTACACAAACCTATGGGCCCTGGTCAGACACAACCATAAGTGCTGAGGGAGTGGAAGATGTTACTGAGAGGTCACTCTCTATCTTTGAAAGGTCATGGTGATGCAAGAAGATTCCTGAGGACTAGAAGAAAGCAAACATCACTCCCATCCTTGGGAAGGGCAAGAAGGAGGATCTGGGGAACTTCAATTTTATCCCTGGGAAGGTTAAGGAGCAAACATTCTGGAAACCGTTTCCAAACATAGTAAATACAAGAAGATAATTGGGAGTAGTCAACATGGATTTACAAAAAGGAAATAATATCTAACCAAACTGATGGTCTTCTACAATGAAATTACAAGCTTGGTTAACAATGGGAAGGCAGTAGATAATGTTTACTTTGACTTTAGTAAGGCTTTCAGCACTCTGACATAACAACTTCATGGACAAACTGAGGAGAACAGACTGGAAAAGTGGACTGTAAGGTAGATTGAACACTGGCTGAACTAATGGACTGGAAGTCCAGCTGGAAACCAGTTGCTAGTGGAGTACCCCATGGGTCAATACTGACGCCAATACAGTTTAATTATTGACCTGGGCACTGGGACAAAGCAGACCCTCACTAAGTGTGCAGAGTTTGCAAAACTGAGGAGTGGTTGATGCATCAGAGGGTCATGCTGCCATTTAGAAGGAGCTCAGCAGGCTGGAGAAATGGACTGACAGGAGCCTTATGAAGGTCAGCAAAGAGAAATGCCAAGTCCTGCCCCTGGGATTGAGTCAGCAATTTGCCTTTGTGGTGAGGAAGGCCAACAGCCCCTTGGGCTGCATTTGGCAGATCATCATCAGCTGGCTGTGGGAGGTGATCCTCCCTCTCTACTCAGCACCAGTGATGCCACAGATGGAGTGCTGAGTCCAGTTCTGGGTTTCCCAGTATGTGAGAGACATGGACATACTGGAACAAGGCCAGTGACAGAACAGGGAGGTGATTTGAAGTATTGAAGCATCTGGCATATGGGGAGAGGCTGAGAGACTGCTCAGCCTGGAGAAGAGAAGGCTGAGGGATCTTATCAAAGTCTATAAATACATTAGGGTGGAGAGTAAGGAGAGGACAGGCTTTTCTCCGTGGTTACCAGTGACAGGAAGAGAGGCAAAGTCCACTAACTGAAATGCAGGAAATCTTTAAACACAGGGAAAAAAAGTTCTTATGGTAAGGGTGTTCAAACACCGGAGCAGGTTGCTCAGAGAGCTTATGGAGTCTGTGTCCTTAGAGAGATTTAAGAAATAGACACAGCCCTGGGCAAACTGCTCTAGGTGTTCCTACTTGGAGCAAGGAGTTTGAGCAGATGATCCCCAAAGATCCCTTCTCACCTCAACCATCTTGTGATTCAGGGAATTGTTTGGCCTTAGCAGGTGACTCACAGCAAACCTTTTCCCAGAAAGAATAGTAAAATCCCTTTCCTTGCTCATCCTCTGTATGCAAATGCATAGAGTCTGGTACCTGAAGAAAGATCAGGCAGGTAAGAAAGGTGCAAACAGACTTAGTGTGCTCTCCAAGTACAATTCCATGGCAAGGACATAAGAAATATTCTCCAAGCCTGCTGAAAGAAACATTTGGATCCCAATTTTGGCTCCAAACTTCAGATAAACTGAGTGCCACTAACTTAGTAAATGAATTATGGCAAGCTGTTCACAGAACATAAGTTTTATTTTGCTCCATGCTACGAAATCTTCCACAACAGCCTAAGCAAGTTCCTCATACCAATCAAGCAGAGGCCTTCTTAGGTGAATCTGAGTCTCATCCATCCAAGAAAGTGCCTCAAGCAATAAGCCAAAGACTGTTCTGGGAAAGAGGAGGATGAATGAGAGCATCTTCTCTATTTTATTCCATCGTTGTGAAATCCCAGGCATGAAGAAACTCTCCAGTTAAACAAAAATAGTACAGTTCCACAAAAAAAATCTGGTTTTGAGATTTTCCAGGACAAAAAAAAAAGGGGTTTTAAACATTTTTTTCTTCAGAAGTAAGTCCTGTAGCTGGTAAGTGGGGAAAACCAGTGTTGAATCAGTCCCTGTGTTTTTCCTTTACTTCTTTGGTGCATTTACCTCACTAAGCAGAATGTTTAGCTCAGATTTGTTTTCTTTGGAGATATCTACAGCTTACAAAACGGGGCCTATAAAAATTATTCTAGCTCATTAGCTGCAGATAAGCATTAGGCACCCACTCATGGAAACAAGAATCACAATGCCTATACTTGGAAAAAAGTCCCACTAAAACCGGATGGTAAAAAATTGCCTTCCAGTATGATCTCAGCTAATACGCCAAGTTCCCAAAACTCTGCTTTTGGTATTTATACAGTCTTATGAAAATACTTAATGCTAACGTTAGGCAACATTTAGGAAGTTAGCAGTTAGGAAGCAATGCTTCCATATGATCTTACGGTTGTACTTTAAAACACACTGTACTCCTATCCAGGAGAGTGCATGCGCTGAGTTTGGCAGCACTGTCTTTCAGTAAGTATATTCCCTTGTAACTGCAGCGGCCTAAGACCACTACCTAGGCACATCCTATGAAGTCATCAGGAATAAGAACAAGAAAAAATGTCTTCCAAAAGTGTTTATAAACATTTTTTGCACAAATTAAGACCATTTCAACTATTTAGCAGGCTCTGGCTAGACTTGACTAACAAACTCAGAAAGGGTTAGATATAGTTGGAAATTTTTTATTTAAGAAGAATGATCATTAGACAAAAATCGAGCTCTGGAAAAAAAAATAATCCAACAATACCAGACTTGTTTTCAACTAATTCTTTTTCTTGAATTCCCCTTTCCAAAAGGATTAAAATTACATACTTGAAAGACTTTTTGTGGGAAAAAATCCTGTTAACTGGACCATATTTAGCATGGGTATGAGAAAATCATTTGTTTCCCACCAAAAATGTCTTTGCAAAGAAGAAATAATTTGAAACTTTTGAATTTTGAATAAGTTGGGGGGAAAAAAAAAGAGGAAAAAAAGCATATATACTCTTTAAAAAAACACGCTGCTGATTCACAGCACTAGTTTTGTGCTGTGACACACTGCCACTACAAAAAGGGATTCAGGAGACCTGGTCAGCTCTTCTGAAGAAGCAACCAGGTACCACATAAGTTTCACCCCCTGTTAAAAGAAACTGAAGTACCCCTATCCACTGGAGTGGCCAAATGGAGTGATCAGACATTTACATACCCAAAGTACCTATCAGCAAGGCTGTCTTGGAAAGTATTGCTTTCAGGGGAAACAGCTTTTTTTGGGTTTTCTTCACATCAGAAAGTGCCAGCTTGACTAAGCTGAGACACTGGAAGGTGGTGGCAGCTTCAATTGGAAAAGCAGCTCTGCTTTAGATGGCAATTTTTTATCAGAGTGAAGGAAGGACTGCTGGTTCCAGAAGAACCAACAACCTGGTTATTAGCCCGTCTGAGCTCCCCTTGCCACGTCCAAACCAAGCAGCAGACAGTGCCATTTTGCCAATAGAGACTCTTAGAAGGGTTTTGAAAGGGTCTGAAAAACCTTTTAAGCCTGTTATGATCCCTTCCAGAGTGCTTCCTTTGACTTCAGTCTCCTCTTCTCATTTAATGTTTCCGAGCACTGACTGCAAACACTGTAAGCAACTTTAATGTTAACGTTCATTGTCTTTGCTTCATCAGGTGTCTTCCCTACACCTGGCATCTGTTGTCTAATACTTCCAAACAGAACAGTGAGAGACCGCATTGCATTCCAGTGAAAAACAGCTAGGCTGGAATAAACTTTTGATACTTTTACTACCGGTGGAATGTTAGTTAACACCAACATACAAGCATAAGTGTTGCTTACTTATTTTAAAGCAAATTCAGTTTTCATAGCTAAAACCATGATGCTCCATACAGTTTTCATAGCTAAAATCATGATGCTTCATGTAGCATGAGCATCTTAATCAGATCATTTGTAAAGCAAAGTACATAATAGGAAGAGATGATGGAAGAGTGTAATTGATTCAATCTGCATCACTTATTTAAGTTTCTGGAATGTGCTTTTCCAGGCCCTTAAAGCAAAGATGGGGGTCTCCTCTATGCATTTGGACTTATCCTACTTATATTACTAGGAAACATGATGATAAAACTAACTGCAAAAGGCATCTCTAGCACAAAGTATGACTTCATGTATATGTATACATAGATATAGATATCTCCCAGTCAGGATATCTTCACCTGATAGACATCTTTAAGTACCCATTGTGCTCTTCCTTCACTTCTGTGTAAGAAAGTCTTTCAAAAGACCCAGAAGGGTCACATACTCCAAGACTAGTCCTTGAAGCGCTGGAACTGACCAGAAACAAAGATAAGGAGCTTTCACATTACAGAAAACAGAAAGGTATGATATCAGACCAGCGTTTGCTCAGCCAGCTAAGTTCTTTCCCACATACTCAAGTGAAACCTATATGCAATGCAATGATTACTTATTCTACTTGGAAGGTCACCACCACCCCATTCCATACACAAAACCTTATGGTTTGGGTTAATTGGGTTTTGTAGAAACAGTCCTAACTTCTGTTTGTTCAGTACGGATCTTATCCACAGGATGACAAAGCATGATCAGCTCTAGTTTGCTCTTCCTGCTAGATTCTTCTGTGGCCCATTTTTAAAGCATCACACGAGGGAGACTGCAGAGTCTCCTATGGCAGTGCTGACGTTCTACCAGGCTCAGAAATAGGTTACTGTTAGAAAGTTTTTCCCAACATCTTCCTGACCTTCCAGCATGGCTACCAAAACAAATGACCCTTCCTCTTTGCAACAGCCTTGAAATAATAGATACAATGCTGTTATATCCCACTGCCACTTCTACCTCCGAGCTAAACAGCTCATTTTTCAGTACTTTTAATTCCCTCCTTTTAGGTGGTATTTTCTCCAGGCCCCTAACCCTTCATTTTCTTGCACACTGTACATCGTCCTTCAGTCAATACTCTCAAGGTTGTGGCCATGACCTGTGCAGCCCACAGGCATCTCCCTTTCTGCTCAAGCAACTGGACCCCGCAACTGGCCAGGGCAGCACAGAGGGTCCTGACCTCAACAAGGAGCTTTTTGGGGCACAAACATACAAACCTCTGATATCAGTCAGCTATGGTCTCACCACAAGATACAGAATATAGTTTCTCTCAGTCTTTAGTATTTCTCTAACCAACCTACCATTTCAGTGTGGCATCTTGAAGACTCCCATTTATTGCTAAATTTATTGCACCTCTGTCACCCACCAGAACGATCTGAAATTTCAAGAGAGAGATGTGCACAAATTGCTTTACAAGTAATAGGATATAATTCACCTTTGAACCATCATGATATTGCAGGGAGAAGTGATATGATAGATTTCAGGTCATTCTTGCTGAACCACTCCCCCAGTGAGATCTTCCAAGAGAAATTTCACATATTTAACAGTTTGCTCACAAATGTATTTGGCATAGCTGTGACTTCTCCCACTTCAAGAAGACCTCTCCATTTTCCAGAATTTCCTCAAAACCCAAGAGATAGTCATTATCCACAGACTTCTTTGTGTCCTTCCTGAAAAAAAAATAATGACAAAAAGGCATGGGAAACAAAATGAATTTTCATAGATTTTACTCCATCCAGGCACGCAGAATCAAGCAGATAGAAGAATTTCAGTCCATAATGGAAACGCTTTCATAACGTTTTTGAAAAACATCCCTGCACATGAGGAAAATAGTGTGTTTTTACCAATTATTTCACAAACACTGGGCAGATTTCTGTAGTATGTACTTACACTCTTCCTGATATGAACCACTAACAAAAGCAAAGTCAAAATGCAGGACATGCTGTGCTTTCTTGTTGTCAACCATTTAAAAAATAACCTGGAATACACAATTGCTTTTTAAAGATGCCAGGAAGCAGGAGCTCCCAATTCTGCAGATACAAAATGTTAATTTTGGAGTTAGTCACCTTCAGTCAATTGCTCTTTTCATTTTACTGCCTTCATACTACATCCATTTGGTCTCTTTGTGCACTATAAAATCCTTGTTACACTGGCACCACTCCTTAACCAGGCACAAATTCAGAAAAAGTTCTGCTTGCTTTTTTATCCTGTTTATAAAAACTGGAATCTCTGGTGGCTTTGGAAATGGGTAGTTTTAGAGATTTTCCACTCTTTCATCAAAAGTTTTTTTCCCCCTTGTTTAACAGAGATCATTAAACAACACAGTGGGTGATAAATGTTAGCACCTCATGCACTGATCAAGTTGCCATCCCTCCCAGCAGTTACACTGCTGACAGAGAAACACCGTGGAGAGCTCAGAGAACAGGCAGAACAGGTGCCTATGGCCCCAACAAACAAGTCCACTTTCTCTGAACAGCAAGGGTTTTGTTGTGGGGGTTTTTTAATCCTTGTCTAAATGAGCCATTAACTCACAGGCCCCACTGGGCTGTTTTTTTCCTTCTATATCAATCATGCCTCAGGAGTGACTCTGTGCCAATACTACTGGTGAGACAAAACTCAACTCTGCAGTCAGTATTGCCTTCTGGTTTTTACCCAAATGGAATATAAAGGGCATGACAACATCCAAATCACCCTATTTACTAACAATGTACACACACCATACAGCCTCTGCATACCGCTGTTCTGTTCTGCCAGGGCTGGGGAAGCTCCAGAAGTGTGAGGGATGGGAAGCGCCACAAGAAAACCTAACCGTTCTGGACAGGGATCCGGTACCGTCTCTGTACCATTGCAAAAGGCACTCTTTGAGGACACTTGCAGACAGCACAAATTAATTATGAAGCAAGCCCAGCTCAGTGGTCCACAACCTCAAACCGATGGTTCTTTCTAGAAGCTTCTTTGTTCTGGCATTTTGCCCACGGAAAGCAACATAGACATAAAATATTGAGAAACAGGGCAGAGACTGGGAGTGGAGTTACAAATTCCTTCTCCTCGTAGGGAATTTTTTTTTTTGTACCTTTGGTGTTTACCGTATCTTTTCTAGTTCTGCTACACAGTTTTGGGGCCACAGAGACTAGAAAGACAAACAGTACCAATACACTGTGGGACTGCACAGTGAAATAATTAATGTTCTATTTCACTTTTTCCTTTTGATTGCAGCTAAACACTGAACAGATGAACTGGCCATTAGAACTACCAAACTTTTTTCCTGAGCTGTGATAGCTACCTAGAGGGTTTTCAACAAGCTTGTATAATTACTTGCTCCTAACTCCACACTCAAAATTTTTAGATTTTAGGTGCTAGTTTACCACCAAGTCTCTCAGTACCATGACATCTATCTACACCTCTTCAGAGCCAGTTTGATTCTCACCATCTACCATTTCCAAATGAAAAGACAAAAGGTTTATTTTGCCTGTCTCTTTTTCTCTCACAGTCCCCTCCTAGGATTAACCTATTTATGAAGGTTGTGGAAATAACCTGTCCTCCTCCCTAACCAGTCAAACTCCCACTCCCATGAAAACATCCTGTACTTCACTGGTTAGCTCAGTGCCAGTATTTTGTCAGAAATTCTGTCACAGTTTAGGGTCACATCTACCTCCTTTGTATCACCACGAGAAACACATTATGCATTCTCTTTCACAGAAGGAAAGGTGTGAATTTATTCCCAAGAAGCAAGGTCCCAACTGCTATCCATGCACTGTCATCACCAGGCTGGTAGCCATACCCAACATAGCTCTTTTTCTCCCTTTACATTAAACTGCAGGCTGGTTTTAGATGGTTAAAAATTAAGACCACTGTCCACAATGCCATGTCACTCTAAATTGAACTTCAAAACTTGAAACACCCATTGGTTCAACCTCAGCAAGGTCTCTCTTTTAAAACCATCCTTTCCTGTCCTGTTAAGTAATTTTTCACCACATAACATCTGTTTTATGCTTCTGATTTTTCCTCATTTCTTTGGAGCTTGTAGCTCTTTTCTTAGAAAAGGTGTTCTTCACGCATGCTTTCACATCTGTCTTTATTGACCCAGAAATACCCTTCCCTGCCTATAGCTGTGTCACACTGCTCTCACATCCAGTCTATCAGCCCTTCAAAAGACTTGCTTTCACCGAAGACTTAAGACACTCTATTTTCTGCCTCAAGCTCTTAAGTTAAATAATCAAGGATTTCTTTCGTCTCGATTACTTTGTCCAGCTTCTTAAAAGGACAGGTACAATCCTTTCACCTATTTGCATTATTTCTGTGTCTGTCATTGTCCTCAACTGTTTCTCTTAGCTGCCCCTTATTCTACCTTCTTGCCCACCTGACACATTTTGCATTTTTTTCCCCAGTTGGCACCTTTTTGTACTTTAAAGCCAGATGTGGAGATTACACAACACTTCAGCTTTCTTCCTCACTTTTATTGGCTGTAGTAACTTGACATTTTAGGAATTGCGTCAAGTCACAGGACAAAACCATAAAGAACTCTCCTTCCAAGACCTTCTTTCAGGGCAGCTCTAACAGACCTCCCAGACCTTCTTCATCGTACCAGGCTTAGAGGCATTCGCTGCCTGAAGACTCCTTACTGTATTGAGTCTAATTCTCTGTGACTTAAGGGAGCATTTCTTTTGTCTTGCATGATATGTTCGTTAGTCCTGAGATCCTCCCGGGGTGCTTGGAAAGCTGCTTCGAGGTTTTTCCCGTAAGTAGCAGTTTCCAGAGCTCTAAGAGGCTTTTGAGACTTCAGTGATTCTAGCTACAGTGCCATAGAGAAATGCTACAGGGCACTAAAGGGAACATGCCACAGACCTACATTAAACCACACAATAAATGTTCAGCAAAATTAATGCCATCTGGATTATATCTCCTCCCAGGTATTTCCACATTTATTCCTTGAAGAATTACTTTAACAGTTTTGGGGGAAAAAGAGGATGATGAAGCAAAGGAGGGAACAGCTTGACATTGGGTTTTGTCTCCTCAACAGGTGTCTTTAGCTGCCTCAGCTAATTCTCCTTTATATAGTGGTTCCCTTCCATACCCTCTTATACAAGCTAGGTTCTCTCCCAGAATGAGTAATTTGCAATTCCCTAGCCTAAAGGAAAAAAACTGCTGACAGAACACCCCTGTGGCACCCCGAACCTGCCTGAGGCCATGTGTACCTTAACCAAGGCAGTCAAAGGCTTTGAATCTCACCTCCTGGCAGTTACGCACTTTGAACTGACTCCCTGTCTATAATCCTTTCTAGAGCTCTGAGAAAGTCTGCCCAAATGTGCAAGTAGTTGTGCACCACCGCCATATTTCTCACTCACCCAACAGATCTTGCTTCTCTGTGCAGAAAAAGGTTAGTACTCATTGCTCTAAAAAGTGACGTTACCCCTTTACCATATGATAACTTAAAGCAAAAGCCAAGGCAGGCACAATTGCTGGCACTCACACTTTGCTGGTCCTCATCTTTATCAGACAGTTTTAAAATACATACATTGCAGGCCCCTACAGATCTTGCCTTGCTCCAAGGATGTAAACGCCGTGATGACACCAACCTCAGTCAACTAAAAATGGTTGGATTTGCCATATTCCCCCAGTATCTCATAACTTCTGGAAAATCAAACTAGCTCAGAATCACTTAGCAATATCACTGTTAAACGCTCTTGGCATACAGAGTATGTCCGAATCCTGCCAGTCGTTCACAGGGAAACAACCACTTGTTCCAAAGCAGAGATAAGAGAGAGGGCTCCACAAGCCACTAATAATTACAAAGACTATATCTCACAGTGCTACATAGTGGCTGTATTTAAAAAATTACCCATTTCCCAACTCCCAGTGAAAAACTGAAGCTGGACCGCAGACAAGTAACAGAAACAGTTATCTATTACTGTATGAGAATAAAAGCACACTTCCTGGTGTTTAATTTTCTTTTCATCAGAACTCATCTGAACTGAATTTACATTTTTCCATTCACAAAAAAGCAAGTTGGAAACCCACAGCCGAGATGTTTTCCATAGCTAAGAAACATTTTTTGTTTCAGGTCAAAGTATAACTAATTTATGAGGTGCTGAAGGAACGAGGAACAAATCCACCTCCTGTAGCTTCACTAATCAAATCCCAACTTCCCTAACAAATATTCAAAGACTCAGAGAAACGATTTTCTAAGCTGTCACAAGCAGCAATACATTAAAAATATCTATGTTCAAGGCCACTGCAAAAAAAAGAATAAATTGAACTGGCCCTTCCACCCACCTCAGGAGCACTAAACTCACGCTGGTTGGCTCCCAAGAATAATTTAAATTTTTATAGATCGTGGGATTTTAAGAGAATAAATTCCAGATTTTCATTCTTTGCCTCACGTTTTGAAAAAGTAAGAAACAATGCATTCAAGCTTCTGGCGTTGGCTCAGTGGACAGCAGCCTACGGTTTTCCTGCAGCTCCCTGAATCCCAGATCTGACGTTCTGAACACGGCAGGCGCAGCAGCGTGGAGCGAAGGAACGGCTCTCGGACAGAGAAGACGCGTGGGATGAGCGACCGCTCCAGAGCTCCGTAGCTTCCACACCTACACCGCAGGCAGAAGGCACCCGATGAGCGGCGGGAATGTCCCCCGACGCCCCCCGGCAGCAGCGCCTGCGGCGCCGCCAGCCTGCGGAGCCCGCGCACGGCGGGGGGCAGCCCGGGCCCGCCGCTCCCGTCCGCCCGGCGCCCCGACGGCTCCGGGCCCCCCGCCTCTGCGAGCGGCCGGCTGGCGGGGGCTGCCGGAGCTGAGCGGCTGGCACCGTGCGCGGGCCGCGGGGCGCCGGGGGCGGGAGGGGAACGGCCCCCCGCCGCGGAGCCCCTGAACCGGCGGGCGCCGGCGTCCGTTCCCCCGCCGGCCCCGCTGCCCGTGCGGGCGAGCCGGGCAACCCCGCCGCGCACCCCACACCTCCGCCCGCCGCCCGGCAGCGGGACCTGTGCCCCCCGGCCGCCCCCTCGTCGCCCCTCACGCGTCCTCTCACCTCGGCGAGGCAGAGCCCGGCTGCCGCCGAGCGGGACGGCACGCAAAGTCCTGCCAGCTGCTGCGGGAGCGGGGCGGGGACGGCAGCCCGGGCAGGGACCCGCCGCTCGCAGCCGCTCCGGCCCCGGCTCACCCCAGACGGCCGGGGTGCCCCGGCTCCTGCAGCCGCACGGTGTGACACGCGTGGCACAGAGCTGTCGCTGCTTCTGCGTCACGGGGAAAAATCTCGACCCGGGACTCCGCAGCACTGGAGTATAAAAAAGCCAAACCAAACCACAACAAAACCGCCACAGTACCCTTTATCTCCTCCATAAAAGCTGGTGTGTTGTCATTACTTCTTAAAAGCCCACCCCTCAAAATCTTCTGCGTGTGTGGAGGTGGAGGCAGCCTGTCGGGTTGTAACCACCGAGGCAGATCGAAAGCGCGCTGCGCTCAGGCTTGGTCTCCCTGTTGCCACAAACGGCTCCGGGGCTCCCCACATCCCAAGCCCACTGCAGCGGACCCAGGGCTGCTCCACAGCCCCTGCGGGGATCCAAGGCTCCGCAAGCACCTAAGGAGCAGCAGCCCGGCACCTGCTGGAGCCAACCTCTTCCAGCTTTCCCAGGCTCCACAGGAGGCCACCGGGTCAAACACGAGAAAGCTGTAAAAGTAGCGCTCACGCATACCCACATCTAGCACCCTGCGTGGCTGGGTTTGTCACGCTTTCAGCACAAGCCAACCCCAAAGTGTCCCTGCAGACAGAAGCTGCCCCTCAAAAAGCCATGCATGGCTCTGAGGCACAAAGCAGTGGAGGGTAGGTGTCAGCAATGCTGCCAATCACCCAGCATCAATTTCTGTGTGTCTTCTAAGCCACAATTCACAGGCACGGAGCTGAAATTCTTGCTCCTAATTAGCCATATAGTTCCAAGAAAGAAAAAAAAAAAAGGTCCAACTGAAAAACCTCTTCACCTAAAACCATCCTTATGCAGATTTTTGTCTGCAAAAAAGAGTTTTCTTTACAGTTCACATTTTTTTCCCAACAAAATAAGACAGTGAAACAGGGGAGGATGCAAATCAAAGCCTTCTCTCCATTCTTTATTTTCCCTCCACTGAGAAACACATTTATATTGATTTATTCTGGTTCCTACAAAACAAGAAGTCACATAGACTCCTGATGTTACAAGCATAATGATGGCACAGTATACAATTCCCACATACAAGCACATCTCCCAGAAAACTTAAATGTTTTTTTCAAAGCTGATACGTGCCTGGAAACTGCTCTGACTTGACCAACTCTGTCAACCGACCTCCAAAACATAACCAGTCTCTAACTGCACCTTGCAGATATGCAAGCACTCTTTAGCTGCTATTTATAGAATACAGGCATGCTAAATTTTTCATTTCTGTACCTCCACACCAGTTGTCACCAGAGCCTTTCCAGATTTCTTGATCTCCAAGACTACTTCTCCTTACCTTAGTAACCCTTAGTACGTGCTCCTGCCACAGAGAACCACGTAGCTTCCTCCTCAACCCCTGCAGCAGTCACTATGTGCCTCTCCGTATTAAACCTCAGCAGGCAGAAGGTGAAGTGTGGCTGCTCAGGCTGTCAATAAAGGACAACTGGATGGAAATCCCTGTATGGCAGTAGTCCATTCTTGCTATCCAACAAGTGGATTAGCTTCTGAAAAGCTCTATCAGCATTTTCCTTAGGTTTTGCCAGAAATGGCCACTAAAGCCTATCAGCCCCCACTGTTTTTTCCTGATATTTCTACAGGAATCTGAGGGAGAAGAAGCACAAGCCTTTTATGCTCATGTCCTTTTCCCATCCAAGCTGAAGAATGATGGCTATATCTTTGTTTCTTCCATTCTGATAACAAAGTGAGAATAAGTAATATCAAATAGTGAATCTACACCATTTTCAGATACCATTTTCCAGCCTTTTCTCTTCCTAAGATGCCAGATGTGACCACTGCTCAGAGTTCTCATTTACCTTATCATTTCCTCTTAGATCCAGTATCAGAACCTTAATTGATTTTTTTTTTTAAAATGCAGAATAAATATTTGTTTTCCCCCAGACCCTTTTCAGTTGCCTAGTGACAACTTGCCTTGTCTCAAGAATCCACACACTAAAATGAGAATTTCAGGAGTGGCTTGAAGACTGTTATAATCACCGACCTATACATACTATAAAAGAAACAAAGAAAGTTACTCTGAATTAAAAATATACTGTGTTTTAACTAAAATATGTCACATTACTGTGTCTTTGCAAAAGTTAACACCAAGTATAAACAACTATAATCACATATGAACTAAGAATTGGCAAAAGACAGGTCTGTTTCAGGAATCATATGTCGTTAGTTGGACATTTGTATGTTTTTAGCAGTGTAACATTTAATAAATACAATGAAGTATAAAAATGTGTTTTCTTCCAAAAAGAAAAAAGGCAATTAGGGATAAAAATTATAGTCTAAGCAATAGATTTGTCTATTTTATAATTTATGTGCGGAATACTTTGTGTGCTTTGTTTTAATCTTGCACAGACAAGAACTTTCATATGAAAATTCTTGGTTGCAACAACAAACCACTTTTCCTCCAAAATCTTATAAATACTATGGCTGATTTTTTCAGAGAGACTCATCTGCTCACAAAGTTGGATCCCCATACAACATGAAGAAAAGTGGTATAAGCTGGTGAAAGATTAAAAGTATTTGACTGTGATGATGTTGGTTTTAATCTCATCCTCCTTGTACATTGACAAAAAGAAGGGCTGTTCGTATTGTTTTGCCAGTTAAATCATGGATTGGAACCATGACAAAAATTAAAAATACACCAAAAATGAAGAATTATGAGCAGAAAAAAAATTTAAAGATATTAGGGAAAGAGAAAGACAGTTGCTGGAGGGAGGAGAATGATCATGTCTGCTTATTAGTCCAAAACCTGAAGATTTTATTCCATTTTTATTCAATCAAATCTCCCCCTGACTTTGGCAAAATGTGAACCCAAAAGGACTTGGGGATTTTTTCTTTGCTGCTTCAAGAAATGTGGCAAATTTCAATTCATTTCATACACACAGAGACTCTACTAATCAATGGTATCCAGTGTCAAAGCACAGTAGTGTGTCGAACAGTTGCTTTTGTACTCCTCATGCATAAAAGCAGCATTTTGAAATGAAGCTATTGACTTTTTTTTCTCCTGAGCCAGGAGCCAGTGCCCACTGCGGTGCTGTCAATGCTGGATCTATTTCTTATTTTGGGGTCTTTGGAAACGCTACATTGGTCAACACATCCATCATATAGCTACTGTATAAGTAATACCATGCTGAAACTGTATTACCATTCTTAAATAGCCATCCCCGACTAAACAGCCCTGATGAGAATAATTGCCCATTTAACAAACTTCACTGTCTACAGCAGCATATAGGATTGTTACTAAGACAGTTGATGTAGGACATTCATAATGAGCAGGGCCAAAGTCCTTCAGGACTTTCAGGAGACAATTCTGATCAAGAATATAGAGAGCACAGTCCCTTTTTCATTTACCACCAGACAGCATAGGAACTCTTTCAGCAAGCAGGTGTTTCTGGATTGCTGTCCCACCTGATCATGAGGATGCTAAGCTGGTGTGTTGGTCCCACAGCTGGCTCTGGGATTGTTTCACATGATGAGTGAAAGAACAAAAGCTTGAGGTCTTGTTCCAGTCCTCTTCTTCCAGAGCTGCTCAGCACTGCAGGGATTCCATGAGGCTGGCACCTCCGTGTCACACAGTGCCCTTATTCACACTAACATACAGAGCACTGGCAGCTCAGGCAGAGCACCAGCTCACAAAGGCTGTTGGTTTCAAACCCATACACTTAAATTTACAAGTTGTCATTGTAAAGATTCTGTTTAAGACAAATAAAAAAAAAAAAACAACCCAAAAAAACCCCAAAAGACAAAGTTACTCTTTCACAACTGCCGCTTGTTTCCACTAGTGCCTAGCAGCCAATGTGTGGAAGATGGCAGCACAGTGAAGAAGGCTTCCATTACACGCCTACCTCTCCACTGTCATCATAACACATACATTCTCTTTCGTCTTGTGTAACAGAAGCATATCATTGTGTGAAGCCCTTCAATGCAAGGTGTTTAAACATTCCATTTTTAATGGGAATTTTCTCAATTGTAAGAAAACAAATGTATTCTCATGGCAATCTTCATCAACGTTAGGTTTCACAGCCTCAAAGGGTATTGTAAAAATGCTAAAGGTACCTATGAAGTCTTCAGAAAAATTCTAGCCAGTAGCCAGTTTCATAACATACTGAGCAAAACTACAGTATTGCCTTGGACAGAAGAAAACTTTTCTGAGGAGTATGTCAGCACTCACTCCTGTTCTCTGAGGCCTAGCTTGCAAAGAAGAAGAAAATCTTCTCTGTTAGGGAAAAATATGGCGACAAGCAACAATAAAACATTCCTTATCTCCTTGTAATCTTTTACAGCTCTGTTACTGAAAAAGTTCTACATATTACTCTAAGAATACATGTATTTCTAAATGGCATTTCAACAAGTTAAAGAAACATTCTGCTCTAATTTGCATCTATAAAATCATAATTAAATTTAATAGTGCTTTTGTGTAGCTGAGGATACAATTAATCCAGAATGCTTAGGGCTGCTGCTTTATTAAACTGCCTTTATCTTGACCCCCAGAGAGTGGATTTGAAAAGCAGTCAGAAACATAGCATGAACCTCTAAGGCAGCGACATCTCCCCTCTGTGGTCTGGAGAATACAAACTGTGATCCTTAAGGACAGATGTTAAGATGAAAAATGGTATTAGCTGTGGTTCCTGAGCCTTGTCCCCTTAACTCAACTGATGTGTTCAGTTGGTTCTGTCACAGTAGGAAAGCTTTCTGGGGTAGTCTTACCCTCAAAGACCTCCACTGCTCCTCCCAAGCAGAGCCAGAAGTGCTCTGAGCTGCCACTGCCCTTCCCTTTTATTTAGCATTCCCTTCAGTTGCCCATGGCATTGCAATAGGGAGGGATTTTTTTAAATCCTTTTTTTAACTTGCATTACGCTGCAGAGCCTTTGGCACACTCAAATCACATTTTCAGTGATTTCCCTGACGTCACGAGAGCTAGCAGTGTGTATTAGAAAAAGCTGAGAGTCTCAGAGTATCATCTGGGTCCAAGAGCTCAGGCTTTAGCTGCGACAGCAAACATCATTAACACAATCCTGGGTGTCAGCAACCACAAGAAGTGGAGCTCATGGCCCAGGCACATGCTTGTCTCTTCCTCTGGAATGCCCCTGACAATAGCATCCACAGGGAGCAGGGGAAAGCTGGGCGTATTGCCTGATGGTTTCTTCACAAGGACAGGGAGAAGAAAATATTATGCCTGTGAATTTCAAGTAGTATTTATTTTCTTGGTCAGAAATGGCTGTCATTTTCTCTGCAGTCTCCTCAATATACAGAAATACCTCCTTCATCCTAGCGTTTCAAAATACCTAGGGATCATGAGGCACCTGTTTAAAGACTATCAGCGAGTTATTTCCTTCAATAAGTAAAAATCTACAGTTACAGTCTTTTATTTGAGCAACATTTTCATCATCCTGGAGGAAACAGGGTAAGGACCTATGCCACAGTTATCAGGAGGAGAACACCACATCTATTCTAACTTAAAAACAGGAAGACCCAGAGGAATAACGTTTGCAAAAATCAGTTGAATTGATTTATATACTGCTATAGTTTATAGGCACCATTTTTTTTAAACAATGTGAATTTTTCACTTTTTCAGCTGCTACTAAAGCAATTAGCAGAACTCATTAACTGAGTGACATTTTACAAATTAATGATTTACTCCTGTAAACTGATAGAAATGCAGAGTATATAAATCTTGACTTAAATGGGATCAGGAAATCACTCAGTCCTGGAATATGTTTAATCAGCATGCATGCTTTTAAAAACAGAAGTGCTGAGAAAATTATTATCTTCTGTTCCAGTCTAGTTTTTACTCTATAGAAGTAATTTTGTCCATGAAATTATTCAAGAATAGTTTTGAACAGACAGCAGACATTAAGATTTCAAGTGACTAAATAATGGCAATGTCTGTATGAAAAAAGGCTGAAGCTCCCTTGGTGGATTTCCATTACTGCAGACATCTTTATATTTTAACATACTCAGAAATAATCTCGTATTTCACTGGAATAAAAGCAGAAAAAGTAAAACACATCCAGAAGTGTCTACTGCATCCATTGCAGTTCAGAGACCTGGGTTTTGATACCTGGGCTAGGTGACAACTTAGTGTAGACAGCTCTATATTCACAGTAGATACTGAATTAGAAGATGAGCTTTAAATTTTTTTAATTTTTTTTTAGTAAAGTTGGAATCCTGACTTCATATTTCATTATTATCTTTGGGAATAAAACTGAAGAGAAATTCTGTCCCCATTAATCTGAACATAGCTATGATTGTACCACATATGATTCCATTCTCCTCCAAGCTGGATGGATCAGCAAGGCAGCCATACTTGCATTTTACAACTGAAGAATAATAGAAATGTTGATTTTGTTGTTCAGTCAGTGGAGGGAAAACTTACTTTGGATCGGTAAGAAAGCTTTGGTATATTACTGAGCCTCCTCACATTATGTAGCTATTGTGATCTGAAGTTTAAATATTGAAAACCATCAAAATGTTTTTTCCATTTCCACCATATTATTTGTACACTATCCTCCTCATCCCCAAGGCACATACATACAAGAAAATACAAGGTATTTTCTACTCACTCTAGCACTTTGACAGAATGTTTCTCAGAACCTAAAATAATGTATTGTATTTCACTTTTTGTCTTAAAAAACATGTTATACATAAATGACACTGTGTTACACATGGAAAGAGCATCAATTTGATAACAGCTCAAAATACAACCTTATGGAGTGGGACCCACACAGGCCATGGGTATTATTTCTACTGGACAGAAGCTCTCCCTCAACAAATCCAAACACTAAAATTCTTCCATTTTTATATTGGCACCTAGCGCATTTCCTCTGGAGCAGCATGCTGTATTGGGTCTGGTTCAGATAGAATTAATCTTCTCCACAGCAGCCCTCCTAGTGCTGTGCTTGTACCGGTAGCTAGAAAGGTGGTGATAACGCACCAGTGCTCTGGCCGTGCGGAGGAGCAGCTCTGGCACAGCACCCGGGCTGTCTGCCCAGCCTCCCCCCTGCCCTCACCAGCAGGCTGGGGAAGGGCAAGGTCTTGGGAGGGGACATCGCCAGGACAGCTGACCCAAACTGACCAAAGGGATACTCCATACCGTATGGCACCTCTCAGATATAAAAGCCAAGAGAAAGGATGAGGGGGCATTTTTTATTACAGCGTTCGTTTTCCAGAGGAACTGCTACATGTACTAAAGCCCTGTTTCCTAGGAAGTGGCTGGACATTGCCTGCTAATGGGAAGTAAAGAATAATGCTTTTCTTTTCCTTTGCTTCCACACATGACCTTTGCTATTGCTTTATTAAACTGCCTTAATCTTGACCCACAAGAGTTTTCACCATCTTATTTTCTTCCCCCCTGCCTTCTGCTGAGGAAGGGAGTGATAGAGTGGTTTGGTGGGCACCTGGCATCCAGCCAGGGTCAACCCAGCACACACACAATGTAAGTAACTGTCAAAGGACAGTCACTTTGAACCTCTGCATTCTGCTGCTGAACTCAGCAAAACCCTATCTCAAAAGTGAAAGCAAAGTTCTGTTGAATTTATGTTTCAAAAAGTGGTATCACTTCCTAATATTAAGAACTTTTCCCAAATATCAAGAAATTGTACTCATAGTTTGGAGACCTTCCTTGTTCAGAGGGAAGACATATAATTCCATGAGGAGTCCAAAGCTACTCAGCAAACAAAGTTAGGACTAAAGTTTTTAAAAAGCCTGTTATCCAAGGAACACATAATCCTTCTCATTACAGAAAGGCTGATGCTTCAAAGCACAAGTCACCAGAGAAACCAGTCACAGTCAGAACTGAAAACGAATGGGTGCTTGTTTCCTTTGTTAGCTTCAAGTCTTGAATCCTTAGTAGCATTTATCTATGACACGAAGGATAATAAAGAATACTATTCAGCTTTCTGTGTAAGGACTCAGTGGGGGAGAAACAGATCTCCAACACTTCTGTTGCCAAGTTTCTAATTCTAAAACTGAGATCTCCCTACATCAATTTTCCCCCTGCTTCTTTTACCTG
Source organism: Falco cherrug (assembly GCF_023634085.1). Taxonomy (NCBI): domain Eukaryota; kingdom Metazoa; phylum Chordata; class Aves; order Falconiformes; family Falconidae; genus Falco; species Falco cherrug. The sequence continues at coordinate 53,410,101 of NC_073699.1, read as the reverse complement.
AAGTTTTGAACAATACTGAAATGATGTCAGGAGGTGCTGAATCTGTCCTGGTAGAGGTGAGGCAAGGCTGCTGCCGCTCCGTGTTGTTGGCTTCAGTCAGCAGTGAGGTTGGGCACGTTTTTGCTCTAGGCACACACACGGGCACGCGCATATAGTGCATATATGTATGGCCAGCTCCACAAATCAAAACAGGAAGAAAACACAGCAGTCACGCGAACGGCTGATAAGGATGAAGGTCTGCCTGCTAGTGGGAAATACACGCAGTGTGGACCCCTCCAGCAGCTGGCCTCACACACTCGGGATGCCCAGTAGCTGCCACCTGGATCCCAGGTCTCCCCAGTTGCTGACACAAGAATAATTACAAGCCCCAAAGGCCACAGCCCCACTCCACTTGCCGATGCAGACCTTCTCACTCCCAACCACATGCACACTCCCAGAGTGACACTACAAATACTGCAGCAAGTGTCTTGAGACACTTGGTTTACCCAGTAGCTGGCCTTTGCATCCTTGGTGTCCCTCAGCTGCGAGCATCTAGGCAGGTGAGCACCCAATGCCTACAGCCCTACACTCCAGCTGCCGGTACACAGGAGCCCTCTTGCTCACACCAGCACGCATACAGACACACATGCACACTCTGTGGATGGCTCCAGAAAGTGGCTGTCCCAGTTTCAGCTGGGATAGCTAATTTGCTTATTAGTAGCTGGTACAGTGTTGTGTTTTGGATTGGGTGTGAGAACAATGTTGATAGCACACCGGTTTTAGTTGTTGCTGGGTAATGTTTATACTAAGTCAAGAGGTATTCCATACCATGGGATGTCAACGTTTGGAATATAAACTGGGGGGATTGGCCAGGGCTGGCCAACCATTGCTGGGGGACTGGCTGGGCACAGGGCAGCGGACAGCGAGCAGTTGTATCGTGCATCGCTTGTTTCCTTTCCTCCCTTCTCTTTGGATTTCATTCCTCTCCCCCTCACCTTCCTTTTCATTATAACTCTTGTTGTTGTTGTTATTATTGTGCTTGCATTTTTATTGTATTTCAACTATTAAATTGTTTTTATCTCAACCCTCGAGTTTTACATTCCAGTTCTCCTTCCTGTCCCTCTGGGTGAGGGGGGAGTGAATGAGCAGCTGCGTAGCACTTAATTACTGGCCAGGTTTAAACGTGACAGTGACCTTAGCCTACTCAGAAGCTGACACTTAGATCCTCTCACCTCCAGTTGCTTTGTGCACAGAGACAGACAAACGGGTCTCTTGGTCAACCTCCAGACCCTACTGTCCCCACAGCAGCAGGCCTGGAACTCCTGGTCCCTCCAGTAGCAAATTCACGCAGGTGTCTCACACACAGAGGTTGGCTGAGACACTCCGACATCCCACAGCCTCTCCTGCAGCTGGCTTGGACCTCCAGCGTCCAGTTCTGAAGACTTAAAAAAAAAAAAAAGTGATGTCCGCCTACTGATGAGCGCTAGGTGGCAGCAGCGCTCATCTCGTTTACTTAGGATACAGACAGCGGTCACCTACATTCAAGCAGTGCAATTTCGACGTATCTCCCATGGCACCTAAAATAGGAATTCAATGCTAAAAGCAACATGGATAAATCTCACAAAGCTGTTGATAAAATGCTCAGTGAATACAGTAGGCAACAGCAGACTCAAACAATCTTCCAACTTCCCACTATGATAAGAAAATGCGTGAGAAGTAATAATGTAACAGAACTATATTTCTCAGCATCAGAGAGAAAAGTATTACCGGACTAGAGGGATATACAGCGCTCCTGCCGCATGTCCCACCGCCTGCGGGGCTGGGCAGTGGCAGTGCCACCCCTTTCCCCTGCCTGCCACAGCACTGGCCTGCTACTGCCGGACGGAGAAACACCCACACTGCCACAAACTGCCCGTACCTTCTGTGCCATTAACAGCAATAGCTAATGGTTAATTTGGGCAAGGCTTAAGCTTCAAGATGGTAGAAGAGCAGCTGACATCGTAAGACCCAGTAAAAAGGTGTGGTTGTGGGGCATTCCCTTCCCCTCCCCCAGTAATTAATATCATCTAGGTCTCTAAATTGTATCTGTTCCCTTGCACTACCCAAGCATTAGATACGATCAAAACCGGCTCAGCCTGCCTACAGACAGCGAGCAAAGGACACACCCCAGGCCACCTCATGAGAGCCCTGGGATGCAGACCCCAGCGCCCCTGGTTAGCAGCTGTCCTGCAAGGGCACAGCGAGAACTCAGCCTACACCCAAGCTTGGATGGCATATTTATGCAGATTTAACTTCACATGGAAAAAACCTGCTTACCACCACCCAGAAACGAAGCCATACAGCACAGCTGCTTAATGAGAACACCTTCCCTGTGCTCAGGCAGTAGCCGAGAAGGTCAGCAAGGAAACCTGCCTGCTGACGATGGCCCTTTTGACAGCAGCCCCTCTTCACTGGAAGTTTCCTCCCCTCAGCACATCCCCACCCCAAGCCAGCCATGTGCCATGGCCAGCTCTTCGGCAGCACCCCAGGCAGCTGCCATCTCTTCCCCTGCCTTTGTCCTCCACAGCCATTAGCAGAAAAGCCTCTCAGACAGGTGACAGCGGGCTAACCACCATGCGGCCCCATCGGGGGAAGCCCCAGTCCCAGCCCTTCCGAGTGGCCCCCAGCCAACACGGATGTGATGCCTTGGCCCTGCCGAGCACTGGTGGCCAAGCTGTGTCTGTGGCTCTGCTCCTGGGGCCACGGGGGCGGCTCAGGCGGCAGCCACACACAATTGGCATGTTCAATGAGTTTTGGCCACGACAGTGAGCAAGAGGCATCCACGTGAGCTGAGGCGGTGGCAGCCCCGTGGTCCTACAGCACCCCTGGCAGCCACGTAGCTGGGGAAGGATGTTTTCATCAGCCTGGATGCTTCTGAGAACAGCCTCTCCCTGCTTTCCATCCCAGAAGAGCTGGAGGTGAAGGAAGCCACTGTCGGTGCCATTGCCTTCGTGCACAATGACAGGGTCTCGATGGTGATCAGCAGCTGGGTCTGTGTATTTCAAAAGCCTTGACAGGTGGGTCCTATCAAAGGGAGTCACAACCCCCACGTCCAAACTCTCAAACACCCATTGCTGCTACAGAGGAGCAGACCCCCAGTGCAAGGAGCTCAGCTGAACCCCTTTTGCATATGACACCAGGTGCTTGGTCTCCATCAGCCCCCTCTTCCCTTCCCAGGAGAGGGGTTACACTTTGGCACTCAGTGAGACCAGTAGAAGAGAGCAAGGAGTGCTGCTCAGGGGCTACAATTTCACCTTCTTTGCCGTGATCAGCCTGCTGATGGGCAGAAGCAGAGGAGATGGGGCAGGAAAGGCAGCACGGGCCTATTTCATCTTCAACGGTACTGAAAACAGCCGTATGGCCAACCATAGCTCTAGCACCTTCCACATGCTGCCCAAAGGCCCTGCTAAGCTTTGGAGTATCCGGAATCTTGCGCCTTGAGGAGTTTCATCATCCTCTGAACAACAGATACATCCACCAACAATGGTTTGATCATGAAAGAAGTGACAGTTGTGCTGTCAGAGACCTTTCAAAGCACTACCTTCCCTGACAGCGGTTTTAGTTGCGACTGCTAGCGACTCCCAGGTTGCAGCCCTGATCAGAGACAGACACCCCCTCCATGGCAGCACCAGCCAGGTCACTAGCACGGTGCACGCTGCCAAGGATAAGAGCATAGGTATGAAAGACAGAGGGGTGCTGTTTGAAGAAAGGGGGTGGCTGACCTTACTCAGCCCTGTGATTAACAATTTCACTCAGCTGTATGACTTCAATGAACACAAGCTCAACTTGCAGTTAGCAGGCTGGAGATCTCAGTAGTCCTGCACTATGGAGATCCTTACAGGAGACTTCCAGAACAAGTTCTATTGCATTGACATGCATGAAAGTCTGATTTTGAAACCCATATTTGTGCCCAAGCCAGGCAAAAGGTGACAGTGAGCAGCCCTCATATGCTGGCTTTCAGCACATACGTAATAGAAGTGGGATTTACATATGATGGCAATACCATAAACCTCTTGCATATAGTTCTGGAGCAGCAATATTTCTCTGAATTCACAGATGCTAACTTCTGCAACGGCAGAAGTACTGAAAGATGCCTGCTGTCACAACCTGTTTTATGGATGTGACCCCCTGGCTGCACTTGTTGCACTGCCCTGCCCACCTACAAAGCACATCAGCATTGTAAAAATAAAAAATAAAAATAAGTCTGTGACAAAGGCCTCATTCAAAAAGCAGCACTGAGAAGTAATTTCAGTTATACAATCAGCTGTAACATAGACTACTCACACTTTCTTGCCAGAAAACATATATGGCAGGACAGTCTACAGATCAAATACAACTTTATGAATCTGGGATGTCCTCTTCTGGTACATTATAAAAATCTTTGTGTCCAAATTTTTGAGTTATGGGAAAACAATAGATTTTGTTTTCTAGGAGCATGTCCCTGCTGAATTTGTTCTGTTTGAAATAAATGCATAACTATGATTATCTTTCAACGGGCACGATACCAACTGCATCTCAACCTCAACATTGCACTCCTTTGCTAAAGGAACGGGAGTCTCTAGACCCACATACTGCATGGACCAGAAGAAACTATATGAGCTGTAAGGATAGAAATGGACCTGAATTAAAAAGTGGCCTTCAGTCAAGTATCAGGCTCTTGACAGAGATAAAAATAGGATCATTTTTTTCCCCTATAATGGACTATGCATCTTTAAAGCCATTGTAGTGGATACATTTTACAGTTCTTGCAGTCTATCCATAACCTTCTCAGTACATGTCTACGGTGCTTTTCCCAGGAGCTACCTACATTATTGGGCATCCCTGACAGTCTTTCTGATTTTACTTTTGATTTTTACAAGATACTGTCTCATTTATCACTCTAACAAGTGAGATGCAAAAGTTAAAACGCGGAGTGGAATTTTTGAGAGTCTCTGGGAAAACTAAAGAAGTTCCCTTTTATTTAGGAAATTTTATTTAGGAAAAAATGTTGTTATAGAAAAGTGACCAAGAAACTAGCTCAATGTCCTTTTCCTTAGTGAAAAGTTAAAATTTTATTATTTTGAAATTTTAAAAGGTAGTTTTACTACACACACACCCCTTATCTTTCAGCCTAAATTTCTCACTGGCCACAACCATGTGCTAGTACTACTTGTTTCACTGTAGAGACAGTTTAAGACTTTCCAGGACAAGTGCATGATTTCAGAAACATGGCATCTTTCAAACTTTATTTTAGGGAATAGCTCTGAAATAAAGTGGACTTCAGAGGATTTCTTGCTATTTAGTATCAAACCAGGCTGTGTGACAAAGACCAATTATCACCAGACTTCTAAACTTGAAGTCGTAACCAACTCCTGCAGGGAGTACATAGCTTTTCACTCATGAAGTGAAAATATATGAATATATGAAGAGAATATCACCTCTCAATAACCAGACTGCAAAGGCCCAGCATTCTGTAGAATTCTAAATCCCTTGTATGGATGGATTTTTTAACGTATTTAAAGTAATTTGGCAGACATTTTTCTAATAAGACAGTAACAGTCAATTAAAATTAAACCAACCATAAAAGTATAGAAATGGCCATTTTGTCTGCAAGTTAGACAATTAGTACTGCTTTTGCTATGAACTATTTCAGACAACTATGTTAGAACCCTGTGAATTTGCAGTAGTTATGACTTTTAGGTATTTATTGCTAGTTAAGTCCTTACTCCACTACACAGAATGTTTAAGCAGGATTTCAATAATGTAGTTTAAGAGACATTAAAGATGAGTTTGCCATAAATAATTTAAACTTTAATTTAAAGCTAAGATTATTTTTCCCATTTTGATGCACAGAAGAGTTAACTTTAAGTTAAGTAACTTATAAATTAGGATGAGGCAACAAGTTCTGTTGTTGTAAAATGCCACAGCTTTATCAGAATAAGCAATCCTCCTAAAAAAGTACACAATCCAAGGGGAATACTGCATTTAGTATGATTTCCACTATTTCTGAGAAAGTAGATTGAAATTGAGACCAGAAAAGGCACAAGATCTTGCTATAGTGTCATAGACATATTTTATAACAGCAAGAGGAATCAAAGAAAGCTCTGTTCAGGTAAATACTACAACCAAAACACAAAATGGAACCTCTTCATGAAGCTTATGTAGGAGATTCTGGGCATTCCTCCTTCTGTTATAACAGTGACCAGTCTAATTATGTACGAGTCATTAAAAGCAGTCTTTACTTGCTCCCGGAATAATTAAAGGTTTCATCTCTTTTAGCAACCACCAACTATAATTACTCCAGAATTTGTGGCCAAGAGCCTGAACAACAAATGGACCTTCAAGATGCACACAGACTTTTACCATTTTTTGTGAATGGGCATTGCCTGTGGTCTCCTGGTCCTTTCCCTTGTGCTGCTCTGCTCAGCTTCTTCCTTCGTCTGGTTTCAAACTGTGAGATCCCATCTCTCTCCTTCCCATAGTTTCTCTGCCTCTTCCATTTCAATCCTTCTACTAAACTTGCATGCTTTCACTACGTTTGCCTGAATCACAGCTATCATCTTTTTTTAAAAGCCAAATTTTGCTCCTTTTGGTTCAAAAAGAGCAACAGTTGAGTTTATTCCCTTGACAATCACTCTCCCTACAGGCACCATCTGGACACCATCATAGTTTTTCGTCACAGTGAAGGCCTCTAGTTTTCATTTTGAAAGCCCCATCCTACTCTGCTCCTCCCTTACTCCTTGCCCTCCCAGTGGCAGAGTTTCCTATCCGGAGGCACACAGCCCATTCCCTCCGCACGATTTCTACATCCCTTTAACTCTCCGTGGCATGCAGCTTTCTCAGCATCTTTGTCCGATAGTGTCATAACCAACTCCAAGTGCTCTGGAGACATGACAGTTCATACAAGCAGAATACCGCTAGATATCACCTGAAGTCACACATACTAATGAATGCACACAAGTTCTGTAAGCAAACTATAAATATATGGAGCACTAGTCATCCCACTTCAATGTGCACAGGAAAACTAAACAAGGAAGATTATTTCTGCTGCTTTATAGGACAGACCTAAAATGAGAATAGGCTGGCTGAATTACAACAGAAAGAAGTAGCAGCACGCAAATAAACAATTTAGCTGTACATGAATGTCATTACAGACTGATAATAGAATTCACTCTCAAAGAAGTGATGTAAAGCGTAGAAGCCATCAGCTGCATGACTGATACTACCTTCATTCTCAAACTATGCTTTCACAAAACTTTGCGTGCTTTCTACGCCACATTCACGGCCTACTGAAGACGCTATAAAACCTTATTACTACAGATTTGCACTGCACAAAATAGCAGTCAGCCAGTGCAGCGTCCCAACAGTTTTTGGCAAAGCTGCCTAGAACCACCAGAATTCCCATAGCACTGGATGGCGTAGTGCACGCCCTGAAGAATGAAAGGGATGGCAGAATTCACCAGAATTTCAGGAGCAAGGTCATTGGTGACACAGCTCAAATAAAAAAGCCTTTTTTCAAGTCTACTAATGTATGGAATTACTTGTGTTTTAAGTAATACAGGATTAAATTATTCCCAAAATTCCCACCATGCCCAGAATGAAACTGGGTATTTCACTTTACACCAAAACACCCAGCTTGGCAAGTTTCATAGTTTTATGTTACAGAAGTAGTAAAAAAAAACCCCAAAAATTCACTGGATTCCTAAAAATGACAAAGATCCCCTGGATTTAGTAATTTTTGAGGGCTCTTTCTAGCCATCTCAAAGCAAGATGTGATGCTTTCATCTACTCTGGGCTGTAACATTCTTGTGACAGACACCTTAGGATGCTCTTGCACCTTACAGGAGGTTCACAGGATTCTTCTGAAGGTAGTAGAGTTTCAGCCTTTGCAGAGATACTTATTTGCTCAATAGCAAGACCAGATTAATTTTCATTTCAACACAACTGGTTTTCATCCTTTGTAGGTCCACACACGGGCACAGCCTTCCATATGAAAACTCATTAAGGAGCCAGGCGTAGCTGCTAACTCCTCTCCTAAGTAATCACATCGTAAATGAACCTCTGTTCTGACATGCCAATGATTACCTTTCAAACCCATTTTGAACAGCTCCATGCTTTTTAGACAGCATAATGTGCATAATCAGCAACACACCATGAGAGAACCAGTGCCAATACGGAAATAAAGGATGTTAATGATTACAAAGATAGAGTCACAGGAAGACAGCGGCCTCCTCTAACAGTATACCAAGCTTTAGAAGTTCGAATCACAGATACTGTTTTTCAGTAAATGGTCTTAGGATATGACAAGTTACAAACATCAGCATTTTTGGAATCACCATGTAAAGAAAGAGAATAAAGGGGAGATTTTACTTAAGTGTGAAGAGAAAGCAAATTAAGTTTGTTGGTTGTTTTTTTTTTTGTTATTTGATACTATGTCCTTAGCATAATCAAAGTCTGGCTTATAGTTGGTTTGACAGCCCATACTGCTGAGCTTCGCAGAACTCCCTGGGAACACTTGGTATACATACAAAAGCATCATGTGTAGAGACACAGACATAGAAACACATCTCAAAACCGCATGCTAGGGAGGCTGCTAATTCTACCCATGCTGAATAAAACACTACTCCCACTCTTTTAGCCTCCTGTCACGTCATTAGCTCACCATAATCCTATGAACATCCCCAGAAACATAAGGGTCCATGTAGACAGAGTACTTCCTTCAAGCCAAGCTACATAATGTGTGTTACCACATTTTTTATCTAGATTAGTACTAACAGACATGGCAAGTGCTGGTTTACTTCACATAAGAGTTAGTATCACTGACAAGTAATACACCAGCCAACGGGACAGCAGTCTGGGAGGTTCTGTAGTTAGTCAAGCTTGCAGCAAGCTTGCTCTTTATAGCAGTGCAACTTCTAAATCAGAGGAACCCATTTCTTACCAGTTTCTTCTGGTAAGGCTGAAAAGCAGTTAAACTTCTGACCCATCTCTCACAAAACTCTTGTTGAAACATCTGCTATCAGAATAATGTGGCATTGTGCTACTCAAGTATTTGAATAAAAGTCTTGAACACCAACCGTGATTAGAACGTTACAGCCTACCTGCTGGCTAGCTGAAAGGCATCAGTAATGACTATTCCCCTGAGAGTACCAAGTCAGAAAGAGGACTAATGACATGGCTTAAAGAATGCCAAGAATCATTTAGAAAGATTAGTAATCCAATCTGCCTAACAGCAGAAAAGAACAACCCCTGAAGCAACATATTCATTGTTAGATTACAAGCATTCTATTGATTTACCAACAAGATCCACAGTCATATATAGTACAACTATGAAAGGCCACATGCTGTGAATGGGTTTTAAGACTTCTCAGGAAGTCTTAAGTCTTGTAGACAGTCATACAGTAGTACTGAATACGAGTAAAATTGGAAACCTTACCTAAAAAAGAAAAAAATCCATCTGAAGGCAGATGTACCTTTTCATAAGCCTATTGTTGCCCTATGAAAAAAAAATTTCCTTCAGCCACAAAATAAAGAAACGTAGGACTTCAAGCACCCAGAGCAGATTGCCAGATTTTCCTTGTACTTCACTAACTCATCATAAACCATAACTCCTTACTCTTACCTGGTTTTGCTGCACTTGATTGTTTCACATCGCCTTCCCCACGTTCAGAAGCTTTTACTCAAAATTCCCCAGCACATAGCCAATAAGTGAGATCTCCTACACAGCCGAATTCTGCGTTGCTCCTGGAAACACTGGACAACTCAAAAGGCAAATACAGCTGCCACTATGAGTTTCAATGCACACCAGCACTACACATAGCAACAGGACAGGAACTGCACCTGAACAGAGAGGGCCACGATGAAGACAGTACAGAATATGTATACAGAATCAGCACCTGTAGATTGCTATAGCTATATAAAAAGGAAAGAAAAGGCCACAAATCCATACAGTGAATATGGTGTATGTTTTATTCTATTTACAGTACATTTGTTATAAATATAATACATTTCTTGAAAATCTTGAGTAGATTTTTTTAAAACAGATCAATTGTTATAGTTACATAACAAAGTAAGTGACAATTTAAATGACAATCTCATGGTTGTGAAATAGTGCATTCTGTGTTGAGATGAATGAGAAAATACTCAAACTGGCTGAAGAAATTATTTTTTAAACACCTTAGGTGGGACTTGTATGTAAACCTCGAAAGGTCACTAGTTTCCATAAACATGAAAACTCAAAACTTTAAACTAAAGAACTGAGAAACAGAAACAGATTTGAGAGACCTTACTGAGCTTCACAGTAAAGTTGGGGTTTATCATGACTAATGGCTTCAGACAGGAAAGAGCCAACGAGGGTTTCTTCCTGAACCATATCCTAATACAGCCACAAATATTAAACACACCATGCTGGAAGTTGTAACAGCAGTCAAGCTGCATTTTTGACAGGGCATAGGGCATACAAATATGTTCAGATCTGGAGCTGAAGAGTATTTTGTGTTATGAATATCTTAGTTACCAGGGAAGAAATACATTATAAAAGGATAAATGTATTTTCAGTCCAACGTGCATTGCATTGAGAAACAAACTGACAAGTCACCTGAATATTTTGCTATTTTCTTTCCTACACAATCTTTAGTAACAAGTTAGATGTCTGAGGTGCTACTTCCAAAACCTGCAGCAATATGTCAACCAGCAATATCAGAAAAGAATCCCATTTTATTTCTCATTAAGTGTGATTTTTTTCAGGAAGCAGTCAGATATTATTGATAATAATCAGTGCAGGCATGGAATTCTGCTGACTCGTTTCGAACAAAGTAACTTGGTCCACTAGCTTGGCAAATACTCTGGGGGTTCCAAGATTATAGACACCTGTATGAACAAAGCAAGCTTTCAGCTGCAAGCTATAGACCTCCTGGCTTTTAAGTTGAAGCTTGTACTGTGTTTGCCCAAGCCACGTAAAAGATCCATGGATTTCTAGTGCTTCTGGGCTGAAAAAGAAGGTAGCATCGTTATTTCTCTGCATTCGAAGCATGTATTACCAGTTTACATGATTCCCTCCAGCCTCAAGTTTTCTCAAGATTTTAGAATGTACTATGTCTGTCACCAGCCCATAAAAATATACATTTGTTTATGATTTCTGAAAACTTATTTTTGAAAAGTCAGGAATTCAGAAGTTCAGTTACTACTCTGGCAGTCTCTGGATGCATGAGTGCCTACTGCCATTTGTCTTTGATGTCTTTGAAGTTTTTAAGTCTTTTTGACTGGTTGCCTACAATAATTTCCCTGAAGTCACTGCCTTTCCCAGATTCATCATGCTCTTTGTTTCACATACACACCCACCCATTAAGACATTAAGGTTTTTCTAGCAAGACAAAGGTAGACTTTGAAAGGACAACAGTTGCAATCTAAGATACTAAATGCAGCTTCAGAAAAGGTCATGTCTATATGTCCTCTTCCCTACTACATCCACACACATGCTCATCCTTGCAAACATACACACACTGAGAGTAGCTAAGGTATCTTCACTGATCCTTATGTCCGACTATCAGCTCAATTTAACTTTGGGTCCTTACTTCCTATCAAATATGTTTTAATGTTCTCTGACTCACACTTAACACACTCTTTACAGTGGCTCTCCCCTTGGCTCAGATCCATCAGTAGAAATCTTTAAAGCATTTCTTTGGTTCCTAGTATACTGTACACTATATACAGATCCTCACTAAACATATGGATAGTGAGGAATTCCAGTGTGTTCCCAGCTTCCTACAGAACCTGCACATAACGCTAACAACTGACATAGTAACAAGATCCAGAAAGTTTTAGGAATTCCTACATAAGGTATTCTTAGGCCTGCCCCATGAGCTAGAATCCAATCAGAGTGCATATCCACAGAAGTAGTCCACCTACTTTAGAGGTACTGCATTAATAAAGGGGGGGAGTTGTTTGTTTTTAAGAAGTTTCAAGGCACATGACTACACTGTTCTTCCAAAGACATGTCATACAATGGCCATCTTGTGAAAAGACCGGACCAATGAATAGCTTCCTAATGTTAACTGATAAGTAAAACATATTTAAGTCTTCTGTCCTCTATTTGTGAACCTGTTTCCCATGCCTAAGCCTACCTCAGTGTCTTCACAATCTGCTATCTTGCCCCAAGAATATACAAGTCAAGAATCCCAGAGTCTATTTTGTGGTAAGCGGACCAAGTAGCATTATACCTGGTGGCAGGGTGGTATTTAAGGCAGGGGAGAGGGAGTGTCACCTGAATTACACAACCACTTCCGTTAAAACACTACTATTAACAATGGTATACCACGGTACTGAATTATCTCTCTCCCACAGAAATCCTTAGTAAAACTTTTAGAAGCAATTCACAAAACATTTCCTCAGTGCTGATATTTTTGCACATAATACTACAGTTCTAAGCAAAAAGCTAGTCATAGGAATCAGTTGATAAACCTAGGGGAAGTCTTAAAAATACCTAAGGTTCTATGACATTTTATACTAAAGCCAAATTGCAGGAGGAAGTACTTGTTTAAACTTCAAAAGTGTTTTCTACAAATTACTTTGTATTTTAAAAATGACAACGCGACAACATACGTTTAATAAAGTAAGGTGGCTGAAGCTTGTATTTCAATAGTTCAAAAAGAACTTTTCCCTAAAAAAGATCTGCAGAGTTTAGATGCTCAAGAGTCACAATTCAAGGTCCTGTCTTAGCAACAGTCAGAAGCAAATTATAAATTGAGCACTGACTGGAGACTCCCATTTGGCTGTATGAAGCCTTTACCACCTTCTATTCTTTCAAAGAAGCCACTGTTGAGAAAATCCTATTCTAGATATTCAATACAGTTAAAACATTACATGACTCCCCAAAACTAGGAAGCGTTCTCAGAAAATAGTTTTATTAACATTCACACATTACCTTGTTGTTTTATGCCGCAAATCAATCATCACATCTACAACAGCCTGGGAACAATTGGAAAGTAGAAGAGTGACAGGTACCAGACAGAGGCTGCAAAGAGAAATAGTTCCATAGTAAAGGAGAAAAGTCTTACTTTGAGTAGTCTTAATTATACTCTTAAATAGTTGAAGTTAATTTCAAGAAATATTAATATGTAGTTGTCTATTATGCAGTCAGTGTACACTGCAATATGATCACTTACATTGACTAGAGTTACTTATAATAAAAGCTATTGAGGCAAACAGCATTGGCTCAGTTGAGCCAAATGAGTTACCACCTTCCTTCATCCAGCTGAGACAGGCCAGCAAAAGCGTAACTAATGCCTTACTTTACAGGAAATCCACCGTTACGACAAGAGACTCCTCAGAATGCGGTAACATCATCCAGTATGCTACTCTTAATAACCACTGTTCAGCAAGTTTTGTCTACTTTTCTTCTGCATCACCTCCTCTAGAGGAATTGCTAGCACCTGGCCTGAAGTTTCAGCCAGAACAGTGCCCCAACAGAACAGACAGCACATACATGTTTGGTGTTAATTTAAGCCTTTACCCTGAATAAAACTAATACAGTTAGTTGATATTCTGCTTTTTCAAAATTAGTATAATTGTTTTTATAAATAATGCTGCAGAAAGAAAGACCCCAAGATATTCACAGGCAGGTACAGAAAGTACAGCAGCTGAAACCACTTTGTGTGCACAGTAAGTGATTTGTGTCACTGAAATTCCTTGACACTGCTTAACAGTTTAATTATCCTAAACTTGAGTAACAAAAAAGAACAATCAGCATTATAACAAATAAGATATGAACTTGTTACTGGAATAATGCATGCTTTGTAACTGTCACTAAAATATGCCACCTTATAAAATGTTTAGATGTTTGATTTTATAAAGAAACATACATCTTTCTTTCGGCAATTTATATTAACTGAAATTTTAGGGAAAAAAGTGTAGCAGTTCTCAGATAAAACTACTCAAACCTGAACAGGTATTTATGTTTCAAGTACAATTCATTTCATACCTGGAAGTTAATCCAGAGGGCTTTGTTAGTATTTTAATTTTGAAGATTCATGGATTTCACAGGCTCCAATCAACTCACTCTAGCAGTCTGCTTTTTGGCAGACATTAATTCTGATACCCTTCCAGGAGACAAGCCCCAGTGATCTAAACTTACCACCTTTCCTTCTGACATAAATCAGAACCACAGGCAGCTAATCTTGGCAAGTCAGATGCTGTAGACATAACAGTTCTTTTGACTTAAAAGTACCTCTTGCTTTCTGTCTAGCTTCTCAGAGTAGTAACATTGTTTACTGACACCAAAAACAAAGGCAGCAGAGTATTTACTTTTCTTTCAGTGTGTTTGATAACATTACTAGTTAACATTAAGCCTGGAACTCTGGTATTACATCCTGCTTCTCTACCTGAAACTTTCATTTTACCTATGAAATTCTGAAGCAGTGACTTCAAGAATCGAGCAAGATTTCACCCTTGCCTAACAGACTATCTTATGTATCATAACCCACATAGCATCTCTCAATAGGATTCATGTCAAATTGACAATATTTCAAAAGTTTCTAAAGAAAACGTTGCACTAACCTTTTTTGATGAAAAGAATGATTGAAAGACTCTGGATAATGAAGACTTGTCTTGATAAGATTAGAGAGCTGCTCTGGTGTTGGTCTTGCAGGTGCTGGCGTGTTTTCTGGTCGAAAAAACTTTAAGAGAACCACTTCTGGTAATTCCTGAAACACAAATTCAGATCAACATTTAAAATACTGACATTAGGTGCTGTGCAATGCAACAAGAAAACCCATCACAGAAGCTACAATTTTCCATTATGAACTATAATGCCAGGGAAATAAGTTTACAGCATCATGAAGCTTAAAGTCCTCTCTGATGTGCTCTGTATTTAAACATGCTAGCGAAGAACTGGTATGATTTATTTATTACCTTCTTCTGAGACACTTCACAGCTGCTTATGAAAACACTATCTGTACAAGTTTCACAGAAGCAGCTATTGTCGCAGTGATTTGTTAGTGTTTGTTCTTGTTTGTTTCTACAAAAAAGGGACAGCTTTTATACAATTCCCTATTGAGCAGCTGTACAAAAAAAAAAAAAAAAAAAAAAATATCCATTACCTGCCCTGGGAAGTTCACAACAGGAAAACCAGTACCCAAGTTTCCCAAAACAGATCCAAAGTAAAAGCAAAGAAGTTTATCGGAACATGCTAACGATGATGGAAGGATTTAATAATGCAGAGAATCTTAAAAATTGTATAGCAAGCTCTTGCACATATGAAAATTACCTTTGTACCCAGCTGAAAGCCCAAGTCAAGCACTGACACACTACCTGGGATTCATCCTAACCCTGTGGGGAGAATCAATCTCTGAAGCAGAAGAAATTAGATGATTCACAAAGATGCAATGCCAAATGAGGCAATAAGGCTGCATTTGGTCCAGCATTACAGCACTACTGTAACACTGTCCAACATCATCTAATCTGTTTTGCGAGCAGGATTTATTCAGGAAGGGGCTGCCTTTTAGTATTCCCTTATGAATCTATTCTGCAAAAAGTCCACCTTTAGAAGAGAAAGGAATTTGCAGCAATAAGTGAGACCGACTACTAAAAGCATGTGAAAGAAAATTTTTAAAAGCCACCAATACATCAGTACAGTGTAGCAAAGCAATACTTGTTCATTTAAGGGTGATGGATTGCACCTTCTAAGTTGAAAATAAAACTACAGGCAAAACCTGACTCTCAATAACAGACACACTAAGCATTCTGTAATATGTATTAACATCTCAGTCACTGTTTGCCTGTGCTGGAAATAAAACATGTGATGTCTTCGTTGTATCAGCCTTGCAATTCTCTCCTCTCAAAAGGAACGGCAGTTTTCTTAAAAAGTAATATGAGAAGAAAATAAAGATATTTGACAGTAACAATGAAATATATTTTGAGCATTGAATGAATTTGGAATTTCCACCCTACCCTATAGGTATCCAACTTGATGAAAATTGACAGCATGAACCACACCACAGATGAGATTATAGGTTTTCATTTAAATTGATCTTTCCCCTCAGATTATAATCCAACCAATTATTCAATGCCCTCTGCAACATACCGGTATCCTACACACTGTAGTTTGCCCTAGAGTCAATTACCTGTTCCAAGTCCTCCCAATCAGAATTCCCGAGTATTTTTTTAAAACCCTACAAAAGACAAATATGAAGGTTTATCTCTACAAATAGAAAGAACATCATGAAATGCAGCAGGAACATATACTGGTGAAAGTGCAGAGTGCCATTAATATTTCAAAACTTTAATTCTAATATTACACCTCCATTGAAGGACTTGTAATTAGTAAGATTAATCATTTGCCATCACAGAGCTAAACCTTAATTCCAGCCAGCCTTTGAGTGTCGGATTCAGAAAAAGATGTTTAGGTCTCCAAGTTCAGCTGCTCAAAGTCTAGGGGCTTTTTTTGTAATTCTGTACCTAGAACAAAGGCTAAGACATGACATTTAGTACATGATTCTCATACCTAATGGTTCAGGACAGAAGTAAGCACTTCCAAAAGGTAACCAGAAGATATGCATATGGATTAGGGAGCTACCTAGAGACAGCTAATATGTGCTAAGTTTAAGGATGCATTAATCTCCTGCCCTACTCTAGAGCTTAGGAAATTGGATCAAGGCTACAGAAAAGATGCCCCTGCCCGCTTGGGCATCTGTAGCCTTCCCTTCAAGAACATGCACCAAGCAGATAACCTCAAGACTTTTGCTTATTTACTCTTAGAAACAAAAGCAAAACAAAACAGAGAATTGAACAGGCCGCATTTTGTTGCTGAACCCCTAGAATATCAGCCCAAACTGAATATTGTCTTTCAAAAGGCAAATATGAAAGTTCTGACACTTAAAAGTCTACTTGTTGACCCATTATGGTTCCTTCAAAGCCTCCAGAAGTGCCATGGGCTCCAGTGTACAGCAAGCACCATATATTGCATACAAGAAGATAGTCCTTTAAAAAAAAAATCATCACAATATAATTTGAAGGTCTCATCCAAACATACTGGTAGAGGTACAGATAAGCTTGCCTGGAAGAGCCTTTCATCAAAAGAAGAATTTGGAAGAGCTGTATGGGAGGAAGTATTTATTTTTAGGGTTTTTTTTTAATATATTTTACAGCTGCATTTTTAAGCTTTTTGGGTTTTGACTAGAAACATGCAACAGGCAGTAGGCACCAGAACCATGCTGCTCCCACAGTTACCTTTCAAGAGCTACAAATTGTGCAATTTGTGCTAGGAAAATTGTTTCTATTTTTAGAAAGCTTTTTGCTGCCCAAAGCCACCTACAAAGGCCAGCTTCAACAAATATACTTAAAACTTGACAAGCTTGCTGTTCCAAGTAGAATAATCTCAACAGCTTCACTTATTTGGTAGTTAGGAAAAAGCCAGAACCTTTGAAGTCTGATGTTTTGCTACGTTGAAACAAAGTTTATATCATCCCTTCTTACACTTGTGAAACTGGGTATTAGTCATTCACACTGGTTTTAGGTATCTCTTGCAACTGTACTAAGCTAGAAGTTGAAAAAGTCAAAATTTAGACCACTCAAAGCATCCTTTGCGTTATCTGATAGATGTAATAGGTAGGTCTGATCACAATATATGTTCCTCAATCTCTTAGAACACACTTTCAAAGTGAAAACTTCTTCCTTTCCATCAGACAGGTGGAAGTGATGGTATCTTCACATGCAGTCATTTTAAATGATTTTTTCTATGTAATATTAGACAGTTTCCAATTTCAGAAACAATCTCCTCAGTGACTGAGTCAATGTGCTCTTAAACAAACTAGAAAAAGCTCAACATCACAATTTGATTTCCAAGTTGTATGGAACTTCAGCCTATTCACCCCACAAATCACCAGTTACACATAGCCAAAAGGATTATTAACATGCTCAGTCAAGTATGTGGGACCAATACGCACAGCACAGAAGAAAACCTAAACAGGAAATTTACTTGTGCTTTGAGTTGTTCAAAAGCAGAATATGAAAGCAACAAAAAGTGAGACAAAGGAAGATCTTAAGCGATGTTTCTTTCTTCCTTCCCCATTTTAGATCAGAGAACTCCCATTTTAAAACCTCTGTTTTAAATTTGTTTCCTTCACCGTGTGACTCATCTATATTAATTCTAGCTCCTAACATCATAGAAATGATGACTTCAAGAGCAGTATTTTACTAAGACAAGACAGCAGTAATAATGCATTTGAAAACTCAAATGTTATCATCAGTTCTGCAGTCCATCCAATGGGTAAAAAAAGCAAATACAATTTTTCAGCTATTTGGAATATCTCATTCATGATAAAAACATAAGCCAGTCCTCCCAAACTGGCACAGTAACTAGGACATTGATACAAGAGTGAAAAACATACACTTCAGCTCTTTATTTACCCTTAGAAATTTTGCTTTCCCTCTATCAATCTGGTTTAAAGAAAGTCTTAAGCCCATTCCAACAGTCTGTGTTTGACTCAAGTACCCCTGCCCAAGTATTCTGTAAAAAAAAAAAAATCTGAACTAGCGCAAGATATCACTTCCAGTAATTCAATTAGAAAAAATAAAGCTATGTAGACCCTACACACTCTTACCTTTAGGAAAGTCCTACTTCCAACCAAACTGTTGCTGCCTCACTAAATTGCACCTGTATTAACAAGCAGTGTTACCAAAAATTAGTCTCTGAAATGAAACAATGCCAATAAGCCTGCATCCATGCTGCATATATTTTATGGATTTTACTTCTGGGCTGCTCATTCAGTCCTGTGGATTAGACCAGTGCTAGTCCAAATCATATCATATGCAGTCCTGAAGAACATCTGGATTAATTCTGCCTGGAAAGCATCCACTTTGTGCATTACAAGACCACTTCACAATGAAGCCAGAGGGCTCTAAATGGGGACAGCATCTTAAAAAAAAACAGTATGCCTGATCTAAAACACACTTGGACACTATCTCATCTAGACTTCAGTCAAAAGTAAGTTTACACTCACATGCTAGTGTGTTTCAGAAGTATGAATGCATACATGCCAGCGTAACCAAGTGACAAGCCTCTACTAGACTGCTTCTCACCTTCCATCAGTGTGGCAAACGCCTCAGTCCCACACCACTACTGCCATCCCACCATACTACTGTGCTTCTCCTTTGAATTCACCAGATTAGAAAAATATGGGAGGCAGTAATAAGAAATAATGTTGATCAACAGCCCTGACTGAATGGATGTTTAAAGTATTTGAAGTTTTTGTTCTTTCATTAAGTGAAGGTAGAAAGATCAAGAACAAGAGACAGTACAGCTGTCTTTCTGATTTCTGTATTCTGATCAGTGTTTCTGATGCAATCAGAAGTTGACCTTCAGTTAAAAGAACCTTCTTCCTGAAAGCAAGTCTCAAAAGAAACAAAACCCATAGCAGTATCGTTGTCAAAAGAACAGCCTTTAGTTACAAACACCCAGCTAATTTGTATTAGTGAGCTTCTACTACTTGGACCTCAACAGCCGCTGCTAACACATCTGTTCAGAACTATTCACTTTAACACCTTCCATAATTTATTCTTTACATATTGTTGCTAGTGACTACAATGTATCACTTTGTAGCACCTTGTATTTCCAGTTCAAGGAAATAAACCACATTTAGCATTTTTCCCCTACCTTTAGCAAAAGGTCATATTTATTATTTTTTTTTTTTTCAAAAATACAAGTGAGAAAGATAGGAAAATAAATGTTTTCCATATTATTCAAAGAGATTTCTATATGAAAGATTCCTTCAGCATACTGTGTTATGATTCCATACTTCCACAACATAGTGATGTAAGTAGTTCATCACATGACCTGGTAAGTCTACTGTACAGTACTATACAGTAACCTATGCTCAAAAACAGTGATATTAAACAAATAAAGAGCCCTGTAGTGTGGAAAAAAAAAAAACCAAAATAAATGTATTCAACAACAGAAAACCAGTAAGCCTCAGTCAGTTATCATTGTCTTTTTCAGAAAGAAAAATGTTTAGAATTCATAATTCTTTTGAACAGACATGGGGAGGAAAAAAGGAAGCACATGCATCTGTGTATCCAAGTAGGATTTGTATAGAATTTTACTGTCATTTTCTTTATGTGAGTACAGACAGAAATTTTCCCCAGAAAAAGATTGTCAGCCTCCCTCAAGCCCTCTATCTCATGTTTTATAGAAACCAGAGGTTTCATCTTGAATTTATAAATACCACGGCAAGTTATGCTACTGTGATACAGAAAGACTCAGATCCTGCTGTCTGTTCCACATCCCTGTTGTAATGCATTACACATTCCACAATGCACCAAGCAGAAGTAACCGCCTGCCCCTGCATCTCAGTTAGCAGTCTAACAGCTTAGCTTAGACATAGATGACGTGGTACTAGTGCACCCAGCTACCAGAACCTGAGAAACATTAAGTGCCAATAAATACCAATCTACTGCTCTTCTACTACAGTGCTTCACTGCAGCTTTGCTTCCCTGGACACTTCTATAATCTAGCCTCTATAAATCCAAACTAAAGCCTTAAAAGTTGGCAAAGAATTAGTCTGAGGCACCTCAGCTGAAAAAGCAGCAGAAGCCAACCAGTACGTACATAGAATTTAATCAAAACATAAAGCAAGCAATCTTGACTTGTTCAACGTTGTTTGATGAATTCAGCTAAGATTCGAGACATTTCTCAGAGGGCTAAAAAAAATAAAAGCGGATGCAGAGAGAAATCTTGTTCATGTTTTCTCCATGTCTATTGTGAGACTTCTCAGTTGGGAATGGCTGTATAGACAGACAGAGAAATTCCTTTGCTGGCTGCCACAGCATGAAGCAGAAGCAGCTCAAGTCAAGAAGAAAGTTGCCCAAGAGCAACAAGCAAAACACAGCAAGAAACACAAGACTTTCACATCCTAGGTGACACTCTGTTCAGAATTTGTGAACAAATTTATCATTTAAGAACTGGTAACCAACATGCATTGGTAAAAAGCATGCATCTCCATCTCCCTCTGCTGTCTAGACCACAGAAAACAACTAACTTCTACACTGTCAGCACAAGATATTTCAGGAACAGTCCAGAGTTTCCAAACCTGAATAAATACAGATTTACAAAGACACACTATTTGAATGTTACATTATAAGTCTCAGAGCTATACACTGAAAATCTTAAGTTAGAAGTAATGTTTGGGCTTGGTATTTCTCTCCCCCCACCACAGCTTTTCACTGTGTAACTAATGCAAGAGCAAGATAACTCAAAGACAATGTGCAATCCTTAATATATTAAGTATATTCTTTTCTCTACCTAGCCTCATTTAATCCTATTTTTGGGATTCTTTTAATTCTTAAATGTGGAGTGAACGAAGTAGACTGCTGCAAAGTCTCAAATATTTTTTTCTATACCTCACCTCCCATCTCAGAGGGGTTTATCTATTCTCTTCACAGGATAAAGTACCAACTAAAAAAAAAGCTAGTACAGGAGTATATGAAATTTCTCAAGCCTTAGTAGTCCCAAGATAACAGGCTCTTAAAATCCAAGTTACATCTGGGCTTTGGTTACCATGAGGACATGGAATCTACACATTTAAAAACAACCACCGCTACTCACACCAGATTTCAACTGTGTCACAATACAGATGATTTTTGCTTCCCATCAAGTTACAACATGCTTCAAAGGAAGTGTGTTCCTTATGCTGAAGAAAGTGAATACAATAATCAATGTAGCATCTATCTGAATGTAGCTGTAATACTGATGAGAAAAATTATAGACAAAGAAAGATAATATAGTAGCATGTGTTCCTCAAAACAAATTGAGGGTGCATCTGGATCTTCCATGTTGCCGGTGGCAGGATTCCTTTTAGTTTGAAGCTGAATTTGATGCACAGAACTAGAGTTCCAGTGCAGTCAAATGTAAACTTCTACCTCTAGCATGTTCAGTTATTTGTTTACTTTAGTGTAGAGATCTGACTCATTCCTACTACTTATCCTCCCACTCATTTGCAAGAGCCTACTTCTGATCTCACTGAAATCTGAAGTCCGCAGTGTCTTCTCCTAACTTTAGGTGCATACAGTATGATCTACTGCTCTACACATACCTTAAGACAGGAATGGTAATACCAGAGTGGGCAGTTGTCTATAATAGACTAATAGAGCCTATTATAGCTCAGCATAGCTTAAGCCCACAAGTGCAAAGGATTTTTTTGGGGGTGGGGGGCTGTTAAGTGTTAAAAAAAGAAACAATTGGAATTTAATTTTCCTGTTTTTCAGTACCAATGAACACCAGCCAGTTTAGCTTAAACTGCATGCCCCTTTTGACTTATTCCCATCTACCTCATAGCACAAAGAACTAAATGGAAAAAACGATACAAAAATACTTAAAGCCTTATCAACCAAAGCCAAGTCCACAACTCAGTAATTCACTACTTACATGATAGCATAGTATTTACAGAAAGACATTTGCCCTGTATTGTTTTCTTGACAAAATCAACATATAGTAAGATTTGCTGCAATTTTGAGTAAGAGCTCACTAAAAGTTATATACAATGTTTGCAACATTGGTAAAAATATAAGGAGAATAGCACCAAAGCCAGAAGGAACAGCAATTTACTGCTCAGCAGAAGACTGAACAGGTACAAGACTTGTTTCTTTTTTTATTTTGCACATTAGTAATATTCACACAGCAAGTGACACCTAGCATAGATGTTTTTACAGAAATTTATCTATAGCTTCCACAGTTGTTACTGATTAATGTACCAGGAGACATTCACCAGTTTCTTACATATGCTATTTTCTTTGATCAAACAGGCTATGAAACTTCAAAGTGGAATAATATGCTATTAATTGATCAATTCCAATAGAGCTTTCAATGTCTTTTGAACTGCTCCAGTGTTTCTGCTGTTCTAACATTTTACAGTAAAGGTCTTCAAAGTTGTACATAGTAGAATTTATAAAATTGAATTTATTAACACTCCATTCTACCATTTTACTATTAACTTCGTTACGAAATAACTGTTAACTTTGACTTAATACCATTAATAAGCTCCTAGTTCTACTCAGAAATACCACAGAACAGCTTACTCCAACTGCATAGCAGCATACTTACTTGCAGATCACTTATCTTTAAACTGAGTCTAGCTACTTCACTATAGATGACTAATCAAAGTTGAAGTAAATCTGAATTATTTAATAACAACACGTATCTGATGTTAGATTCTACAAAAGCACCTAAAGTGATGCCATTTTTTTTACAGGAAAACACAAAGTTTATTTCAGGAAAGAAGCAATTGTAAAGGAAAGCTTTGCACTAGATTACCTGTTTCTGAGGAAACGAAAAAGCCTCCTTCCCAACTGTATTAAGAGCAACATGATGCTGGCCCTCCAGAATAAGCTGTTTGTTGTCTTCCACAACATATGCCTACAGAACATAGCACAAAGACATTAGCAGACCAGAAACTATGACAAGCTTCATAATCACAGAATTACTGATTTCCCCCTAAGTTCAGTGGAAGATGTTGTGCTGTTCAAAACCTAAAAGGCATGACATTTATGTGTATTAGACTCCAATTTCCACTACTTAATATTTGCACTCTGGTAAGTAACATCTTCTTCAAAGCAGACTGGGGTCAGTCTTACAGATCTATGATAAAAACATGTATTAAGAAATCTTTGTTTAATATTTCAGAATTTCACTTTTAAGAACAGAACTTAAAAGAACTAGATGCATCCAGAGTAATGTAAAACCATTTAAGCATACTTATTACAGTAACAGCTACTAAGATTGTCTTTGCTTCCTGACACCATTTTAGTTCATTGGTCTGTTTTCACAAAAAAAAAAAAATCCATAAATTTTCTATGAGTATGCTTGAAGGTTCAGGAGGCCATATTAACTTATTTTCTAACAGTCATACTTCATGCCCAAATTAACACAAAGGACACAACCATACATACCTTCCACAGTACAACAATGTTCAGATCAACTTCACTGCACCTTTGTATCAATCTGACTGTCTCATCAAATGATTGTTTTGCAGCCCTTTGAGATGTATAAGTATGAGATTGCACATGTGTTCTTTTAAATTCAGAGGATAAGCTTTGAAAAAAAAAGTCTGCACAAGGACTGGCTGAACTTATTATCTGCAAGAAAAAAAAAGCAAGAAAGCGTTCTCAGAACAGAATGCAAGCTGACACAAGTTACTCTAACAGAGCTGATCACCCCTGTAGTATTTCAGTTCCTTTGTCTTGCTTTGCTTCCCTTTGCAAACCTACAGAATCCTATACATCTTTGTTTCCATGATTGCCCTGTTAGAGATCAGCCCTCCCTAATAAGCAATCTAAGGCAGGGATCCTCAAACTACAGCCCGCGGGTCGGATATGGCCCCCCAGGATCCTCAACCCGGCCCCCGGTATTTACAGACACACACACACACCCGCCTCCCGGGGACTGCGGGGGGGGGAACCAAGCAGCCGCAGATGACTGCCTGCCACTGCATCCACCCACCGGCCCCCTGGTTAAAAAGTGTGAGGACCCCTGATCTAAGGTAACATGGGTAAACAGAGCTATAGATTATTGGTCTAAAACTACAAATACCAAGCTTAGAAATCAGGACTTTGATTACTACCACCAGACAGCCTACTGTGATATATGAAGTGTAGCAGAGGGAGCTGAAGTATCCAACTCACACAATCACATGCAAGTCATTATTGCTTATTAGTATTTTCCTCAAGTTAGGCAGAAATATCAAAGGTAGGAACATATATTTTGCTACAATACCAAAGATAATGGATTGCACAGCACATTCCCCATGCCTAAGTGGCACAGCCAGAAGTACTGTGCTGTTTGTCAAGTTTGTCATCATTTGTGCTGAGCTTTTCCAACACCAAAAGGTTGATAAGGAAGCAGTAGTTGTAAGACCAACAGCAACAATACTTGGAGACAGCAGGGTAAGTAAGAATCTTCAGCTTCCTAAACCTTTGCTTTCAAAAAGTTTAGCCTTTCCAGAATATGCTGTCGCAGAGCTGCTAATCATTAGAGTAAAACACACTTCTACTGAGGCAGACAATCCACTTTTGCGGTAACTGTCTAGAAGAAAGGGCACCCTCCCCAACCCCCCCACTCGAGAACGTTTTCTTACAAAAAAGCTGAAATCTATGCAGCTCATCCAACTTTAAAAATGCAGAGGGATCATCTATCTCAGCTTTTTAGTCCTAACTTCAATTCATATGCCTATAAAATGAAATGGCAGTGAATGGGTTTTCTTTGGCTTCTAAAAGCTGGATACATATATGGAAAACATACACTCAGCATAAAATAAGCAATCTGACATCCAGCTAAATCCACTATGCTAATGCAGATTTCTCATCTGATGCAAGTGGACTACTTTTCTCAGGGTTTGGAAAAGCTTTTGCTTACCAAGGTCATTTGCTAAAAGGATTCTTCTTCAGACAATGCCTGTATACTTAAAAAGATTAGAAAAGCATGGCAGTCCAGAAACTTAAAACTAAGAAGAAACAAACAGGCATCTTGAATGGACTGCAACCTACATCAGCAGTTTTGATAATCTGGTACGTACATACATTACAAGTTTCCAGATTATTTGTAACTATATTTTTACGAAGTTAAGAAAAAACAATATAAGAAGAATCTGACATCCACAGATCTCTACTAGAAACCTAGAGGTCTGGGAAACATTCAGAAGAACTGCTCTAAAGGGTTGGAAAGGAAAGAAAGGTATTAGCAAAAGTTAGCATTGCAACGTGCTCCCTAAGTGGTTCAGCTGTGGAGATAGGAACTTAAATTCCAGACTATCCACTAGTCTATGCTTTCTTACTTTCTCTTTGTAAAAAAAAAAGAGCTGACCTAGAAAACCAGTATTTTTTGCCATGCAAAACTCACCTTTCGAACTACAAAAAGCACTGTTCCCATTTTTAGTTTTTAAAAAAGGTTTTCACTGAAATACTTCCACATGACAGGGATACCTTGCACAAGGACAAAATATGCAGTTGTACCAATTCACCTACCTGTTCATTTCCAAAGACAATGTCTGCAAATGTGTAATTTTCTAAGGGATAAAAAGAGAAGGCATTGTTTCAGCATCATGAGAAGTCACAACTTCAGCAAACAGTATTTTCTTCAGTAAGTTACCACATTCAGGGGACAACCTACCTTCTGAGTTTTTGCATCTCACTGCTTTAAAGCATAACTTCGCTCGCTCTCTGCTAGCAAGTTTAGTATCTGAAAGAAAAAGGTTGCAAGATTTATTTCCTCCCCTCAACATAATCACAGTCCCTCCTCATTAGTCAAGCCAGCCCTCAAACTTCACAAATAAGAAACACTGACAATATTCAAGAGGCATAACTAATCAAACAGAGCAACTGCATGGTAGTAAAGATGCATCTTCTGCTGACTCCTTCCATCAACATCTAGAGCAGAAAATGAGCCATAATACATGAGGGAGATACAGACAAAGGAGGAAGAAGCAGAAGACAAAAGATTCAGTTTATCTGACTGGTTCACCCTCAATATTAATGCAAGAGAAATACATGTCTAGACTAATTTTTAAGTACATAAAATGTTAGCATACTAACAAAGATAACATCCATTAGATACAACAGTTGTCCAGGGTTTTTTTGCCTGGGATAGCCTTTTCAAGAATTAGCAGCTTGTATTAGTTAAGGCAGGATACAGCACTAGCAATTCTGGTATATTTCTAATAACTGAATGGAGGACTTGTTGATCACTTTAAATACTGATAAAAACGAAAAATAAAGGAACACCAAAAGATATTTCTTGTGAGCCAAGTTATCAGCCAACCCAGACATGGATTTCTTTACATCACAGAAATAGTTTACCTGTAAGTTAAGCCCATTTTTAAAATTAATGAAGTCTGAAATATACTTTTCTTGAAACACTGACAAAAGACAGGCTGTAGCATGCTTGAAATGGACAAAGTTCTCAGAAATTCATTATCCTGAAAGCCAAATTCAACTCCTTGTAAGATTTTTAACTGTTCTTGTCAAGTAGAAGCTGGACTTGCCATCCTTTTGGTGAAACAGATACACACCTTTGTCTTCAGAGACGTTAACAGATTTTTGAAGCTTCCAGTGCTTGCTATTACTTGAAACCTGCACTATATGAAATTCTTTAACACCAGTCTCGCTCTACGGAAGAAACACAGATTATGTCAAACAAGACAATCACAGTTGTGATGTTCTACATTGCATCGTAAGTGTTCATTGCAAGACGGCACTGTTAGAATCTTAACTAATTATTCACACCATCTGTAATACAGTACTGAGAGACAAAGAGAGATTTAAGATCCACTGTAATGTGAAACAACAGTCCCAGCTCACAGCAACTTCCAATTTCAGTAAACAAAGCCACATGAAGAAGCAGCAAAGATCCCCCAGAAAAAAAAACCACAAGCTAGTATTTTAGATTAAAACAACTATAATAAAACCCATGCTTTTAACTCCAATGCAGAACACTGTCCACAAGGCCACTTATTTTCTAAGATTACTTTAGGAACATTGCTAGGTCATAAATCCCAAAAATTCAAGAACCTTTTTTACATACGTACACAATGAAAAATAGCTTTTGGGATTGGTTTTCTTTCTTGGAAAGAGTGGTGGTAGTGGAAAACTAAGCCTCACACAATGTTATCTGTTAACTTGGTAACTACTTCATAAAACATTCCTTTCTCCTCAAAGAAACAGTGGACAATATTCATTTTAGTAGCTGAACTAAAAATGAAGTGTACACAATTTAAAAACAAAATGACATATCAGCTCAGTGATTCTACTACCGCCTAAGCATCTAGGAATTCTATAAACAGAGCATTCAATTACCTTGCTTTGTGGTTGGAAAAATGGGAGTAGCTTTACCAAAAAAAATGACTAGATTTCAGTTAGCATGGTATGAACGACTAAAGTGTTTTTATCTGCTTTGCTAAGTCAACAGATCACAACAGACATCTCTATATGGACTGTGTTTGCAAAAACATCTTTTAGAGTTTAGTAACAAATGTAAACACAGAAGCTTCCCTCAAGTTGGAGTTAAATTTTGGCTTCACATTACCACTATTTCTAGCAGTGTTTTCACTGAAAGGTTGCAGGAGGCACAGGTTGTCAAATTCAGAACTGTCTTAAAAGTTGTTATCATCAAGAACATTCATGGATTTGGAATAAGACTTCCTAAAAGAAAAAATTACTCCAAACTACAGTACTGCAATTTGCTTAGGATAGAGATAGTTATAGTAGACTTCCAGAGAGTTGAAATATAACTTAATGTTAGTACTCTTTCCAACAGTAACTGGAATTATTAAATATGCAAGGTTTACTTAGTGCTTGCATAGTTGTAAAAAACACTTTTACTTAAGTCTCAGTTCTACTGGTGACATATCTGCTGAGCTTTAGATGAGTATTATTAAAAATAAGAACTTACAGTATTGGTATTTTCTACATCCACAAACACCAACATATTGTCCCCTCTGCCTTCTTCATCCTCAAGGGCATTACTTCTGCAGACAGTAGCTCGAATATGCAGAGATCGGCTAGTACAAATAACTGCAGTGTGCCTTAATACCCTATGACTAGGAAGGGGCAGGGAAGGGGGAGAGGAGAAAAAGAAACACACATGCTGAACAACCAGGACTGCTGTCCAGATCCTGTCATCAAGAAGTTTAGCTTTTGTGGTTGTCATCAATATTATGGCCAATAAACAATTTATTTTTTTTTCAGCTAACGAGACAGTTTTTTTTTTAAGCTTCCTAACAAAATTATATTATTTTTAAAAATCATGCTGCATGGGTAGGTGCTGTTCAAACATGCAATCTCTCAGCCAGTTCGGAATACTGGAGGAAAAGGTTTGTATGCTACCATGACAAAAAAATGCAATCAGAAATATTTCAGACATAAGACAACTAGCACAGTGAAAGCAAACAGGCATATATGGGCACAAGGATATCATTAAGGTATTTAATGCCACCAAATACTTTGGAAAATAGCTTTGAGTAAATAAACCATAAGCAGCCCACTAGTTGGTCACATCTCCTATGTAAACATTTACTAAAAAGCGTTTAGAGAGAATACCACTGCTTTCAAGTTCCCCTGAACTAAGAATCTTGAAAGTTTACTTCTAGAGCCATCACTACTATGACTTTTTCCAGATACACTCAAACTCCAGGCCAACAAGCCCTTTGTAAAATTTACCTTCCTGCTTTTCTAAAGATGAGTAAACTTCAGTTCTTGGACACCATCAAAATACATCAGCTTTTCCCACATAGAAGAAGCTCTGTGATACCCTAACTTCCACTTGGAAACATTAGAGAAATGTAAAAATTTGGTACGCATTACCTACTAAATATGCTGAAACACCACACAATACTTGCTTTGGAGGGGAAATCAGTGGTCTCCTAAATTCTACTTCACATAATGTCACAATCTACAGAATAAACTTCATAGTTTGCAGTTAATCTTCAGACAGATACATAGATTCTGTATAGCTTTCAGGTGGCACAAAAATATTTTTTTTAAATTTAAAAGCTATGCTCAGTCTACAAAAGAGCACTTTTGAAACAAGATCACTTTGCTTAAGTTCCCCCGGAAACTTCAATATAGTAGGGAAAAATATATTCCCCAAGCAACCACCTTCTATCTCTAGAACACCTCACTTTCTGAATAGTATGAACTCACAGGAGAAATAAGTTCTGTTCTTAAAAAAAAGTGGGGGAACAGAACAACTACATTGTAAGGGGACAAATTCCCCGTTCCTACAGGCTAGCTCACAGGTAAATGAAAAGTTAACTTTGGCATTTCAGAAGCTACAAAAAAAACCACTAAACAAAGTGCATTTGCATGACTTTTAGTTTGACTCCACAAATATGCTGCTGATCCATTCTCCTCACTGTCTTCAACTTACTCTGCTTTGGTTTACATTACAGAGTAGTCTCACAGCACATGAACTTTGTTTTTTTCTCAGAACTAGCCTGAAAAACAAGCTACAGTCACAAGCAAACCTGGAGTCCACGTGACTAGAGCTCATCTGAAGTAGCCCCGCTCACCACCATCATCCTGCATATGCATAGCACAGAGACCAGATGTGCTGGTTTTGGCTGGGGTAGAGTGATTTTTCTCCACAGTAGCTGGTAAGGCACTGTGCTTTGGATTTGTGCTGGAAACTGCTTATAACACAGGGATGGTTTCATTACTGCTGAGCAGCTTACACGGAGTCAAGCAAGGCCTTTTCTGCTCCTCACACTACCCCACCAGTGAGCAGGCTGGGGGGGCACAAGAAGCTTGGAGGGGGACACAACTGGGACAACTAACCCCAGTTGACCAAAGGGATATTCTATACCATATGGCATCACACTCAGTTTATAAAGCCGGGGGAAGGAAAGAAGGAAAGGGGGGGGGGGGGGGAAATGTTTGAGTGATGGCATTTGTCTTCCCAAGTAACTGTTACACACTGAACCCTGCTTTTCTGGAGATGCTTGCCAATTGCAAGGGGTGAATGAATTCTTTGGTTTGCTTTGCTTGCCTTTGCAGCTTTTGCCTTACCTATTAAACTGTCCTTATCTCAACCCACAAATTCTCACTTTTACCCTTCCAATTCTCTCCCCAATCCCACCAGAGAGAGGGGAAGTGAACAAGCAGCTGTGTGGTGTTTGATTGCCAGCTGAGGTTAAACCACAACACCAGGTCCCCAACCCTGATTACAGATCCACTCCTAGTCTGCACTGCTTCTTAAAGTGGACAGTGATATATTCTCCAGACAAACAAATCCAGCACATGCAGCTCTAATAGATTTCTCTCCCTGAAAATTAAGTATTAACATTTAGGTCTTTGACCTGTAATCTTAGTGAGCTATAAACTAATCTAGATAAAGCCCAATTGCAGCTTTCTCTCAGCTCTAGCTATATAGCAGTTAAAGCTCGAGGTAGTAACGTAAGAATAGTATTTGCAAAAGAGTAAGAGAGAGGGGTAGTAAGAAGAGCCTTCTTTTCTGTATTTGGCCATTTGCTAGATTGCTACACAGGCTTCCTGAAGGCTGATCTCTTCACTTCCTGAACACAATCTTATTCACCTCCAGAATCTTTCTGGAATACGTTTCTCAAAAAGTTATCTCCTGAGCCTTCTTAGCTGGGTGGGACTTGGGAATAAGCAACATAAGTCAACTTGCTACCTTTCAAATAAAGTTCAAAGAATGCATTATTTCTTAGCTTGTGGTGTCAAACTTGACTGTCCACTGTCTCGACATGGTCCAAAAAGGCACTATACAACAGCATACAAGTCAAACTTGGTATTTAACCCCCTTCAAAGAGAATAGCTTTCATCATAATACAATTACTAACCACATTTTAGCTAAGAACAAAATCTTTTGTTCAAAGTACCCAAGATTGGTTTATAACACACAGAAACAAATTAAGTCATGATTTTCTCCCCCCCTATGCCTCAGAACGATGTGCTTCCAGAGAAACTACATACAGAGTTTGTATTAACATCATTCCATTAACCCTCCTATTTTAATAATTGCCACTGATGGAAGCAGTGTAGGCTGTGTAATTTCAGATGGAAATCAGATCGTGTAACAAAAATCATTGCTTAGAAGAGCAGGTAACAGGCATCTTCTTTTGTATTATCATAGCCACTGTAAGCATAAACGTAAATCTTAATTTCTCTCAATGTTTATAATGTATCTATTAAGCGTGACAGAAAAAAGTAGATAAAAACTTACCACATTTTCGAGTGTCTTTTAATACTTTCATAGTAAAACAAAAAGTTAATTTCATGAACACCTTCTTCATCTGGTCCCCGTAACCACATTGGCAGCTGCACTGAAGCCCCAGGAAGAAGAACAGCATCAGGAAGCGGGACATGTATTACTTCAGGCTGACCTCCTGTGCCAACCCCAAAGTCTGCAGAAGAAGCTGAAGATAGCAGTGCTGTTCGCACAGAGGTAGGGTCTGTCACAACAGTCTTGTACGCACTACAGTTTTCAGAAGCTGAAGGACTTAGTGGCGTTAGAACAGCAGTATTTCCACCAAAAGTAAAAAATTCTGGATGCTTGGACACAACTTTCAGTGCCGTAAGAGGACACTTGCTTACGTTCACAAATTCTACATATGCTTTTCTAATTTCTCCACAGAGAAGCCCTGTAGGAAAATTTATGAAGAACACCTGTATGGGAGAGAACAGGAGAAAAGAAAAATCTGAACAGAGTCAAGTTACAAACATGCATGAAAAACCACCACCAATGTATTTAAACTATATTGCTCTGTACAGCTTCCTGAGGAAGGGAAATGGAGCGGCTGGTGCTTATCTCTTCTCCTTGGTACCCAGTGATTGAACCAGTCCCATGTGTCCTACGCTGCACCATGGGAGGTTTACACTGGACATGAAGAAGCATTTCTTTATCAAAGGCATGGTCAAATACTGGAACAGGCTTCCTAAAAGGAGAACTAATGCCCCAAGCCTGTCAGTGTTTAAGAAGCATTTGGACAATGCCTTTAACATCCTTTAGCTTTTGTTCCACCCTGAAGCGGTCAGGCAGCTGGACTAGATTATTGTAGGTGCCTTCCAACTGAATTGTTCTATTCTAGAGAGTGTTGTCATTAACCAGTTAGTCAAACCACTTTAACAACCGTAGTAAAGAAAACCACTAAGTTCTAATTAACCAATTTGAGGAACTATTCTAGATAAATGGCAGGCAAACAAAAGCTTCTTTGCCTGTTTCCCCTCACCTTGAAATGTGGCTACAAAAGCTGTTGCGAACTAAAATTCTGAAGGGAATATAACAATTTCAGAAGGATGTTAAATTTGGAGGCTTCAAGCTTCACTTGAAAAAAACTCACCAAGTTTGGCACTGACAGATCAGAAATTAACTGGAGATTTAGGCATTAACAAAGTCTAAGACTTCATTGTTACAACTACATTTATAAGCTCCAGATTCAGCTATTTGCTCAAAACTGCCTATAGAAAGTAGTTACATACCTCCAACAAAGGCATTTCTTCTGTAATAATGGGATCTAAACGTCGGTCAGGTCCATATTTAATAGATGTTTTTTCCTCTTTTGTGTTATTAAGTCGAGGCCCTTGGATTTCTAAATCTTGTCGTCCTCGTACAGATAACCCATTGGAGACAAGTTTTCCTGTAAAACAATTTTAAAGTTTGACTTTTTTTAAAGCTATTCCTAACTTTTTTGGGGAAGGGATCCAAGGCTTCCTACCCAACCTCAAAAGTATTTTTTTCTGTTACTGGGTACACACAGTGTTCACTGATTAAGTAGCATCACTCAAAGAACTATTCAAAGCTCACTGTCACACATAATGCATTGCTTCTGTGAGTTCAAACAGCCAGTTATCCACTGTTGTGGACTTACTCTGCCCTTTAATAGTTTGACTACAACTAGGGGGGAGGCACAGAGCATGAACATGATTTATTTCGTTTCCCAATTTCTGCCAAGCTGGAAAAATCCCCAAAGATTTTTATTTTCTTCAAACACAGGCCACCACTCTTCAAGTGTTCTTTATTCAAAAAGGTTTCCAGTTCACAGACAGCTGAACAGGCATCACTATTTCTTTTAGACACTTTCAAACATGTGCTTTAATCCCCATTTCCTCCCACAACTACCTTTTCCCTGTGAGAGTTTCAGATTAATGACTCAACAAAACAGATGAAGTAATATGCAATAAGTCATTTATATGTTAATATTTTGGTTCTCTTTCCTTTGTAAAGTGAAGATGCTAAAAACAAAAACAAACTGTATCAGCCAAACTTAAGTTTGGGAATCTATGCAAACATCATTGCAACAAAAAGTTGAAAGCTAACAAAAAGCCAAAAGACCCAGAGGAAAAACGAATGGCAAAAGAGTCAATGAAAGTTGTTACAGATTCAACATGGCATAGATATAAGTTTGTGGGGTTTTTTCATCATTTCAGAATTCCCACAGATTTAAAAGGAAAAGTATGGACTTCGCAGAGGTTACTTCCTTTCTCATAGGCTTCCTACAGGTCCCAATTAATTTTTTCCCTGTTTCAGTTGTTTCCCTTCTTTCTATATCCTCACCTGAAGGAAGGCCTCGCATGATGATAGTCAAACATTAAACACTACAATTTCATTCTATTCTACAGACACCATGTCTCCCCCCTTCCCCAGACATAGCACTTCAGGGAATAATACACTTACCTGTCTGTAATCCAACAGAAGGATCTATCCCATCTAAAGTCACAGCACCCTGAACAGTGCCAAGATTATAAACGACTCCCAGAATATGTAGCTCCCCTGTTTGATGGGGAAAGAGCTTTAGTCTTGCCTGTGGAAATATGTTAAATTTTTGTTGTTGTTGCTACTAGAAAAAAGTATTATTACATTTAAATGTCCAATCACTAAAAAACACTCACAGCTACATTTACTTTATGGTTGTGTCATATGTAGCTGCATACAGTAACTACAGGCCATTTACTGGATTCAAAATTTCATATACACAGAATTTACTAAACCAGCCTACAGCTGACAGATGCTCATTACATTCAGAAAGAATCCTAAATTATAGCAAAAATTAACAGAGGCAGAATGACAGAACTATTGAAGTTGAGAAGGACCTCTGGAGGTCATCTTGTCCAATTCACCTGGTCAAGTAGGGCAACCTACACCCAGCTAACCATTACTATGTCTGAACAGCTTTTAATATCAGCAACAACAGAGGCTCCATAATCTCTGGGCAGCCTGTGTCCAGTGCTCAGTCACCATCCCAGTAAAATAAAAAATAAAAAAAAGTTTCCTGATTTTCAGAAGGAGCCTCCTGTGTTTCAGTTTGTGCCCATTGCCTCTTGTCCTGTCACACCCTCCCTTCAGATATTTATACATGCTGATGAAATTCAGAAGTTCCAGTGTTTCATATATCATTAATGTCTTCTATTGAGTTTAGTATTGAGATCATAATATCTGAACTTCATCCTAAAGTTCAACATGAAGTACAGTACTTACCACTTTTGTCTCCTCACTATTAATTAGAAATTCTGCTATTGCTTCAGTTCCTATCATACCATCATCACACATTCCCTGAAAAGAAGAAACAGCTTTTCAGATACTATTACTCCTAGGCAGAGAAAGTGCCATAAATATTACTTCCCACACCCTTCCTAAACTGTTCAAGGAAAAAAGTATACAAATTCTAAACTGCAGACAGTTAGGACCAACAGGTGCTGTATGCCCAGCTTCTTAGGCTTTCCGAATTGAAGCAGCAGCTAGAGAGCTCAGTAAACATTGACTTGAGAGAAATTTAAGATTTATCACTATAAATCAGAACCATTCCCAATCAGTTTCACTGATACTCACAAAAGTATTTATCATATTAAAGTAGCAGTTCAGACCAGAACAGAAGGAAAAAAGGACTGGTAATCCTTGAGGCTCAGTCGTATGAAGCCATGTTTATAACTGACAAACACTTACAGTACCTTTAGAGATCACTATGTTCCAAATCCTTCTGACCAGGAAACCAAATTAAAAAACTTACTACAATATTCAGTATTAGAACATACTAAAACCTTAAAAATATGAATGTGGTAACAGTCCTTCACAGGAAATTTTGACAGTATTAGTTGTGTTTAACAGTAGTACGTGGTTCATCTAAATAATTCAAAAAAATTAATTTTTAATACAATAAATTTTAATTTTTCTTCTAATAGAGGTATTCCTATGTCATACCAGCACAGTTTTTCAGAATATATATTTCACTATATACAGTAGCTTGTGTAAGAAAAAGGTATTCGACAATAATACCTATTGACATTTCAAGACATTTTTGCTGGTCGAGGCTAGTGTGACTAAACAGATGTACTACACATACAGTGAAATGTTGGCAGTATTTTGCTCTGTAATGTAAAGCATTAAGCTTTACAATATATTTGTTACCTTGGCTGCTTTGTGTGCTACAGATCTAAGAAAATCTAAACATCACAAAAATTCAAGAGCTACTTTTTTTTTTTTTAAACACACTTGAACCATCTGTTTTCATACTACCAAATTTTGAAGACTGAAATTATATATACACATACACACTCCATAACTAGCTGTTTGGGTTTGGTTGGAAAAGGATGAAGCTTGCCTTACCAGCTCTTTTGTTTCTCCATCATGCTTTGCATTGAAGTCTTTAGGTTGAAACTTCCACTGCAATGAAAGGTCAGTCAAAAGAACTGGGACTTTCAGAGGGTTTCGGAAGGACACTTCTACAGTTATTGGTTCTATTAAAAAAAAAATATCACAAAAATAATGACAGCCTATGCCTACCACAATCTAAAGGTTCACCTGACTCAAAGCATTCTTGTGCTAACTTGCACAAGAATATTGGTTTAAATCTACAATAACACATGAAATATTTTATGTATTTATCTAATTCACTTTATTTCTGAAGTGTATAAATCTTAACTTTACCTTCTATCACAGCAAGTGGAAATCTAGAGTTATCCGAGTAGCGATTTAAACAGAACTGTGTTGGTTGGAAGTTTGAAGGTATTATTCCTTTATTTATCACAGAAACAACCTGCTCCTCAAGTTCCTTCCACTGCTGTGATGATTCCGAGTCATATTCCTGATCCAGGCTTACATGCGTAGCTGCCTGCTTTTCACCTGGTATGAATAAGGCAGTCTTAGAAGATGAGAACAGTGGCACGCAACAGTTGCAACAGAAGGCTTGATTGGTGATTTGGTAAGTATTGTTAAAATATTTTAAGTTCTCAGTCACTGTCATTTTATAAATATTATTTATAACACTGTCACGTTATAAGTGATTTAAGTGAGCAAACTGCAAGACATTTTGAAATACACACATGGAAGACAATACTGAGGATAATTTGAGTATAATTCTATTTGCAAATTGTGGAACTCCAAGATTTTAGCATGCTACATGGTATACTCAACTTACTTTACATTCAGGCATTCAGGAATCAGTGTTTCAAATACTTCATCCAAGAGAAAGTTCACTGTGAAGCTAATTTCTAGCACTGGCACTAGCGTCTAGCATTTGCTAAAGCATTAATAATCCAAAGTTTGTTACAGACTTTCATAGCTGGAAAGCTTCAATGTAAAATAGTGGAAGTCAGCACATCCACATACGCAAATTTCATATTTACACAGGAAGCCTAAAAACGTCTAGCAAGTAGATACTAAGCTTAAGCTTTTATTTTGAAACCGTATTTAAGAAGTTAGCATGTCACATTAGTTCTACATAATGATTTTTTTTTTTTTAAATGACACTAACTCTTGCATATATGTTTGTTCCATAAATAAGGGACTCCACCTCTGTTTACATAAAAATTTCTAACCTTCTGCTGGTCTTCGATCATGCCCAAAGAAAACACGGGTTGCCGAGCTGTTAATATATGGTAAAGGAAGCTGTGGTAATGGACCGTCAGGTGATAGCTGGGTTACTTTCTGGAGCAAAGGAGGAAAATAGAGTGTCATGACATTATGCAAATACATAATGTCCATGCTGTACGTTACCAATGACAAGGAAGCCAAGTTATAAGCACTCAGTGTTTGAGCAGGTAGTATTTTTAAGATGGAATCAATAATTTCAATTAACTGTTTTGATAATTTCCTCTGCTTTGACAGACTTATTTTTTTCAATAAGTTAAAGTTGCAAAATCTTTATGGAAAAAGGAGAATAATGATTTTAATCTAGCAGTCTAATGACTATTGTGCCTGCATGGCTGTTACAAGCTTTATTTGATGCAAAGCTTGACTCCCTAACTCAGGATTTTGTAAACTACATTCACTACACCACCACCGTTACACAAGACTCTCACCACAGCTGAGCTGCAGAATTAAACAGCGGTCTTAAGTAAGGTCTACCCTAACTTAGCAAATCCACAGAAATTCTGTTTACAAGCTTTAGAAGACAGTAACTAACTACACAGCTACAACATACTTGGTTTTCCTGAAGCCTAAAATAAAAAATGAACACATTAACTAGATAGAACAACCCTGGAACAATGCAGGTATGACAAAAAATTGTTCAAAGACTTAACAGAAAATTACTAGTAATAAAATAACTAACTACTCAAGGAATAAAGACAATTGAAAAGTCATATTTACCTTATAAACGTAAAGATATTCTCTTAAAAAAGCTCCTTGCTGAGCTGGGGGTTGTTTGCTATCATTGATCAAAATATGCCTGAAGGCAGACACAGCATTGTCAAGCTGACGAAGTGTAAAGGACTGGCGACCAATTGTGAAGTTAATATGGTCTTCTGCAAGAGACCAGCCTTTCCCTTTGTAAACCTGCATGGCTTGACAGTAGCAACGTAAGGCATGTTTCTTCTGCAAGAAAAAAAAATGAGTTAATTTCTCAAATAATCCCATCAACCACTCATTGTAATTGTAATATCAGGAAGATTGACCAATAAGTCAGGAAAGTTACTGATGTTTTACCATCACCACCCATTATGCCAAGTGTAACGTTTGCAGAACTATACCTCACAGCAACTGGTCAACTTCAAACACAGAAGTGTTGGTTCCTACAGTACAGAGCCTAGCCTGCAGATTAAGCTCATGTTTTCAAAGACTAGTGTAACAGGCAGTAAGTTAAAAAAGTAAGTAAGAGAAGACTGCTTCAAAGTAGTGTTCTGTATTGCTTTAGGACTGACTGCTACAATCCACAGAGCTCTACTGCCAAGCTTCAGGACATAAGCTAGATCTAACACACTTCATTCCACTTTTGTAACTGAACTTTCAGTGTGACACTTCCAGTCAACTGCTATTCTGTAGACACTTTGGACAAAATCCATGCCAAGGAAACCAATAAAACACAGCCCTGCAGTGCATACAATACAATTACCGATCGCATCAGCCACTGGGAGACAGATGCTCTGCTCCCAGTCAGCTCCACAGTTCCTTTCCTCTACATATATCAGGACCTGAGCATTAATCCCAAGCCCAGGTACTGAACATCTGCATAGGCATTCACTGTACAGGCAAGTATCAGCTTCTAGAAAAAGGGAACAGCATTGCCTTATTTACAGCAGTAATGGGGAAATTTGAAGATATGTTTAAATTGGTATGGTGATGACAGAGTACAAGCAGTAAATCCTTAACATCAGCAAGTATTACTGACACTTTAAAATATATTACAGTATGCAGTTGAGTAGCCTGGATGACTTCCCTTTGGTAGAATTTAGTATTTTGGTGTCTTTAAGGCTATGGAAAAAGTAACCTACATTTACTGTAACACTGAAAAAGCATCCCTTAGAAACCAGAATATCCGTAAGAATCAGACAAACAATGAGAGCTGTAACGTGAAGATAAAGTCAAAGCTTTACCAAATGCATAAAATCTCCAGGCAAATGAGTGAGATATACAACAATAAACTAACACCTCCAGTCAGTAGCTCCCTGTCAGTACTGTATTGTCATAACAATAGACTGGGACACTACTGCAAGAAAAAAAACAAGGAGGGAGGGAAATAGTCCTACTATTCTTCACATCTGTGGTTTTAAATGCAGAAGCCCAGAATACACCACTTTCTTTGGTCCTTACTAGGATGATACAAATGAGATTGGGTGGAGTAGGAACACTCCCCCAAGACCACGGAATTCCAGTGCCTGGGTTCTCCTGCATTATTGATTTGCAATACAAATATACTTCTATTACAGATTTACATTTACAGCTTATTAGTAAACCGAAATTGAATGTATTCCAAGACAGCTCCATAACTGAACTCCAGAGGCTAACCTCAGCAAGAATCACGCACAAACTATCTTTAGAGAGTCTATCCCACAACTGAGGCAGAAATAAAGCACACAAGTTACATCCAACAAACTCTGAGTTTATGTACCACAATTAGAGCTGCCTGCACAGGAGTGTGAATGGAAGTAAAAACAATCTGATTTGTATTGGTTTAACTGCTACTTAAGTCTAAGCAGCCATAGAGACACTTTAGTTTGTTTTGTAGTAACTATTCATACACCTGCACAACCACTAAACACATGTGGTTAAAGCACCTAAATTTGCTATTATTCTGATAAATTAAGAGTTTAACAAATCCTTAACTCCTGCAACTCACTTATCTCAATAGTAAAATACTCCTTTGCCCAAATAAAAAGCTTTGTATTTTGCTGTGTATAAAAATTGAGACTCAGAAATGAATACACACATCACTTCAGTTTCAAGTCAGTGATCTTCAGCATTACTTCAGATACATGAATAAAAGCCTAAGCTGAATAACACAGATGTCATTTTCAGACGACCAGAGCTGAATACTTTTGACTAACACAAAAGTATCCAGAAGCAAAGCATCTTTTTCCAGACTAATGACACGTTTAACATGTTTTTCAGAGTATCAAATACCAAGCATATTTTCCACGTGGAAAGATACTACTTACCTGGCCTGCTTTACTAAACCTATGGCCAGCCAGTATCATATGAAATGCAAACTTTCTAACCATGGGACTTTTCATATTTATAAAGCAATGGGCTGCCTGCTCCAACAGAAGTGCACTGCGAAGATCTGAATCCTATTTAAAAGTGAAAAGGAGAATTAGCCTCACAGTTGATTATAAAGATAACAGCAGCCTTGTTTTAATGCTAACAAGGACAGTAAGCCCTAACAGTGCTGTAAAGTTGAAGATTCATTTATATACAAACTTTATATGTACATGTGTGCATATAAAAGAAGATTAGAAGTATTTTTCACTTTGTTATATGTAGTGTTCAATACCAAACACTGGGTTGTTTTTTTCCAGTGGAGAGATTTATATATCAACCTGTTTCAGTATAACAAAAGAAATATTTTCTGCTTTTTCAGTTAGT
The DNA here is from genome assembly GCF_023634085.1 of Falco cherrug. Taxonomy (NCBI): domain Eukaryota; kingdom Metazoa; phylum Chordata; class Aves; order Falconiformes; family Falconidae; genus Falco; species Falco cherrug. Next base: position 53,369,315 of record NC_073699.1, on the reverse strand, counting down.
CGGGCTACAGTTTTAACATTTACCATTACTCTGAAGCACTCCGCTACCTTTCCCCCTCCCCACCCCCTGCATGTATTAAGGCTAGAAACAAAAAAATAAGAGGTTTAACAGGATGAAGGAAAAACAGAGGGAACAATGGAACTTAGTGAATTTGTATCACAAGAACCAGGTTGATTTCTTAATGACATACAATTTCTCATTACTGTACTCTTCTCATGCCAAAACACAGCTATATTATTTTAACCAATCAGACCAGAATCTACTTGATTTTACCACAATCAAACTCCATGCTACCAGTGATGTCCAAGTATGCATCTGGACTATGTACTCTGAGACGCCTACCTACATAGTACCCTATAAATATTTCCCTTGCAACTGCCAAAAGGCACCAGAAACATACTAAATACAATTTTAAGTCATAAAATGATTGTGCAGAGCCAAAAGTATTTAAATTCCTTGTTTAAATAACTTGGTAACCAATTTTGGTAGCAAGTTTAAGTTGAAAGGGCAGGAAAGAACGAAGCTACAAATATACTTGAGAGCAAAACTTACAGAAAGTTTATTCCATGTTTAATCTGTCACAGGAAAAGTCTCAGAAGCATCACATTCAGTGCAGCTGGCCACAAAGCGAGAACTAACTGCCAGTTAGACTTTCCTCCAAGCTACACAGAAGATGCTACATTATAGTATTACACTTGTTTCACTCCTTTTCAAGCAAGCCACTTTCTGGCCATTAGAAGCCAATTCCGTGCTTGATTTCCACCAATTAATATCACAGAAGTGTTCAAACTAGCTTTCACTTACACTGTAAGATTCTAATGATTCATAACAGCTAAGCTACAGTATTGCCTTAGTTACTTAAAACTATAGAGAACTACCGATTTTATGTGGGATACTATCCATTATGGCTCTGGCAAGACATGTTGATAATTTCAGTTTAAGAACTTGGGAGTTAAAAGTATGTCATACAGGAGTTAAGCAGATGTCAAAGAAAATTACTTATAAAGCCAAAGACAAAAAAATGCACATTTAGCACTTTTTAAAAAGTCAAGCAAGTCACTTGACTAGAAAGAAACCAAGTAACAGTATCAGTTTCTTCACTTGCAGTGTAAACTGAGTTTTCTTCACTTCATACCTACTCATTTGCTACTTTTGGCTAGAGAGTATCATAGGACAAGATTTAGAATGTAAGCTAGAAGTGCTTGTGTAAATAAACAAACAGGGGGAGGTCAAGACTGGAAAAAGCTGTTAAGTGTTTTACCTCACTGGTTAAACGAATCAAAAGAGCAGCTGCCTCTGAATATTTGCTTTGACTTTTTAAGATTTCAGCACTAAGCAGCACACAGCGTTCAGCCAGAACCATGTTCCTAAAGCAAAAACATACATGTATTAATAAATATTTATGAAAATAAGTCACAGAAATCTTTTCACTTCAGATCTGACAAATTTTCTCCATATTTTATCAGACTGGTTTTCTGTTGTTTATCTTACTTAAAGTAAAATATAAGAAAGCTCATCCACTGCAAAACAGCACCACACAGATTGATACATTGTGTCCTATCCTACTGTAGCAGCAGCTTTTTGAAAGTCAAAGCTAGAGCGCATTTTTGAATACAGTATTTTATTTATAAAAATACCAATCATCTGATAAACAAGAGGTCCAACAGCCACAAACAAGTTGTCCTGGGCTGACCTTGGCAAGCACCAGGTGCCCGCTAAGCTGCTCTGTCACACCACCTCCTCAGCAAGGCAGGAAGAAAAAAAATCAGATTAAAAAGCTCATGTGCTAAGATAAGGGCAGGGAAGTGACTCACCAATCAGTCACAGGCAAAACAGACTTGGATAGTGATAAATAAAAAACTAAATTCAATCACCTTCCCCTAACTCCTCCTTCCCAGGCTCAACTGCACTCCCAACTAGGCAGGGGGACAGGGAAGAGGAGCTGCAGTCAGTTCATAACATTTCATCTCTGCTGCTCCTTCCTCCTCACACTTTCCCCTGCTCCAGCATGGGGTCCCTTCCACAGATACAGTTCTTCAAGAATTGCTCCAGCATCGCTTCTTTCCACAGGCTACAGTCCTTTAGGAACAGACTGTTGCAGCGTGGGTTCCCCACAGGTCACAGCTCCTGCCAGGAATGTGCTCTAGCATAGGCTCTCTACAGGCTGCAGTGATCTTCAGGGCATATCCACCTGCTCTGGCACTGGATCCTCCACAGGCTGCACTGTGGATCCCTGCTCCACTGTGGTCCTCCATGGGCTGCAGGGGGGACAACTGGCCTCACCATGGTCTTCTCCACAGGCTGTGGGAAAGCACTTCCTCACTGACCCCACCTTCCTCACTGACCTTGGTATTTGCAGAGCTGTTTCATTTTCTACACCCCCCTCACAGGTGCTGCATAGCAAATTTTACCCTTTAAGTATGTTACCTCAACAGCACCACCAGCCTTGCTGACAGGCTCAGCTTTGGGCAGCAGCAGGTCCATTTTGGAGCTGGGTGAAAACTGGCTCTGTGCAACACAGGCAGCTCCTGCTGTTTTCTCACAGGAGCCACCCCACTACCAAAATCTTACCAAGTAAAATCCAATACATAAGTTTAATGAGTACTCTCTTAAGAGCAGCATAGAACCCTTTACATGTTATCCTAGACCAACTAACATCTCGCTCTTTAAAAGTTACCATCATTCTGTGATTTTAGTCATCTGGCACTATCACTGTGCAGGGGAAGAAAGTTAAGCCACCTTTCATTGGATCAGTACAGAAGTAGACAACGTACTTGCAGATATCTCGATAGGTCTGAATTGCTGTTTCCATATAATGAGCAGGATATGGTCTAGGAGCTCCAGGCTGAAGAAAAGCAGATACTGCTGCCATTTCCTACAAGAGAAATTCAGCACTGTCACTGTAGGTTGTTTTCAACAAATTGTAAACCTCAAAATGCTGAGGAATACATTTCAACACCTGCTAGTTCAAGACCTTCATCTAATTGGTTACTGGCATGTAAAAGTGTACACAACACATTAACTGATAAAAGTTTTAATGCAATAGCCTACTTATCGGTCTGCCAGACAGCAGCCAGAGTGTTACACACACAGAGAAGGTTTTCAGCTGATGGCAGCCCCAACATTATGCAGAAGCATTGACTGAGCACCGCTTTACAAAACCAACAAATCATTTCCTATTTCAGGAACAATTTTTCTCATAAAGTAGCACTAGGAACTGATTTCTGAGACTTCCTTAAGTGAAGTTACATCATCAGCTTCCAAGGAAACTCCAGCAAACCTGGACTCTGAAATTTTACTTTTTTCCCTAGGGGGTGAAGATAGGATGGAAAAGTTTTTCTGCAGTAAATAGAGACTAATACTTGTAGGTTGAAAAAAAATCATCATTAAGACATACAAACCGTTAATTAAGAAATTAAGATAAATTTTCAGATTATCCAAATGCAGAGCAACTGTCTGTACTGCAAACATACATATCAAGGTGGGACAGTGTACAAAGCTGTTTTACATCAAGATGGGACAGTGTATAAGAACACTTCCATAGTTCTGCAAAGTAAGAGTTAAAAATTTTATCAAGTCAACTAAAGTCTACAAAAGATAGCTTCCAAAAATTGTTAAACAAGCTTATTTTCCAGTGTTCCCATTTATCTTGTTGAAAATTGTTTTAGTCACATATACCTTCAGTTTCAAAACTAATGAGTATGTGTTTACAGTGAAGTTCAGCAGTGACATACTCAAACTATATTGCTCAAGAGCCTTAAAGAAAAATAGTACAATACCATATTTATAGTGACATAGTCTTGACTTCCTGGCACATAATATTCTGCCAAAGTCTAAAAAAAGCTACTATAAAATTATTTTGCACCTGGTTTTGGATTATCAGACTAAAAATCTAAAGATCCATTCTGCTGGAGTTGGCCTTCTAGGTATTCTCCTTTCGTATTTTACATTTTAAGAATTAACTCTTCAATTTTCATTCACACCTTTACCCCCTTCATAGAACAGCAGCCAATACATTTGAGAATCCTTTAGGATTTGCTAAAGATATGCAGCAGATTTGGCAAGACCCTTATAAATTTGGAGATGGAGGGAAGAGATCATATATTGTTACCTTCAAACAAGTGTTTAGAAATTATTAGGAAAAGTTCACAGAATGTTTATGTTATATGAAGTACCAACCAGTGCTCCAGCTGCATAAAGCATTGCCTGATCATTTAAGAAGTCTTTCTTTGCTGTATGGTAACAGCTATATGCAAGTTCATAGTGTTGCACCAAAAAGCACAAGTCTGCCATTTTCCGGATTTGAAGCTCTGGTGCTTCTGGTGGATACCTATAAATACAAATATTTAAATTTAAAGTTATTTTAATAATTAGAGCAAGGTATGCTCTATGAAGTCATGCCCTCTCATCTTAATTCCTATTCACAAAGTAGGAATAAACACTGCATTCCTTCAGCTTTACCCAAAAAATAGCTAAGAAAAGCAAAGCTGCTTTCCTTCTGCCAAGAAATACTGGGAAAAAATATGCAGCTAGCACTGAAACTGCTCAATAAGATTAATTGTCAGAGCTAAACAGAGCTATATGTAAACAAACAAAAAAGACACTGGTCATCTAGCCATAATTGTTACTTCTCCCCATTTCTCTGGAAAGAAAAAAATCCACTAAAAAACCGTCTTAGTCCTGGACAAGTTCCTGTCCTCTACAAGCATCAGTAACTTTTGGTTAGCCAAATACATATGAATCACTTCAGTGAAGATTCACAAACAAACACTTATTAGTCAAACTTTGTCAGCATGGTTTGCCTCCTACAAGTTCAATACAGAAAGCTCAAATTAACATTGATTTTGAATCCAAAGACACACAACATACATACAGCTTTAAACTTGTAAGTGTCAAGGACATTAATTTTGGCTTAGTGATATCCAAGAACTATTTAGACTTCCATGGTTAAAATAAGACAGTTGAAGAGAGAGCACTTTTCATAATTATACATCCTCATATATAGAGGAATACTACAAACATACAGAATGTATAATTTGGTAAAATTCAAAACCTAATTCTAGTGTAAAAAACAGGTGCAAAAAATATGAAATTCCCCTTAATTCAGCTCTCAAGTGCACTTGCAAAAGCAATATACTTATATTCAACTGCAGTAAATTATGTAGTTACATGAACAAAAACACTTCTACATCGCATTTGCCTTAAATAAGAAAAGATAGTACTAATTTAAAAATATCCCTTACAGCAGACCATAGCTTATTTTTACTACTATTACTTTTAAAAATGTACGATTTTTGTAACTTCGAAAGCTTCACTGTAAATATAGCAGAAAGACTGCTCTGTAAACAGGTTTTATCCCCTTTTTCTTTAGGGTCTGCTACTCCTTTACTATATGTTTAGGCACGGTACTTCTCATGATTTCTATGCTCATTTAGTTCACTTGGTGGAACACTATCAAATAAACACAGGCTTTCCCTCCCCCCCAAAAAAAGGTACATTTTCAGTTTGGATCTAAAGATAAGGACTGAAGTTACTTACAGCAAACCAGAAGTATTCTTCAGTTCATTTATACTTTTCTCTGGAACCTTGCTGCCGCTAAACCACTTTTTAGTAGCGGAAAACAATGATCGACTCAAGCCTTTCCTGGAAATTAACTGCAAAAAGATACTAAGTTAGAGCAGTACACTGCAAGAGAAATACTAATACAGGTTAAACTTGTATAAAAATCCAAGCTGCATTAAGGCTTCCTAAACTCTTGTTTTTTCCATAAAACAGAAACAGTAACATAACCAAGAGCACACCCCTTTAGAATGAATCACTGACACTGACAAGTTGCAATTCATGTATTTGTTCTATTTGAGACAGCTGAGGTTCACTGTTTTTGCTGTAAATTGAAGATATCTCAGTCCTATGAACTGAAACATTTGATGTGTCTGCTTGAAATCTAATAGAGTATCTAATTTCAGTCTTAGTTTTAGGCTGGACCAAGTACATACTTCAAAAGAGAACATTCTCCCTGTCATCACCCACATAAAGCACTACCACATTGTGAACACTGATTTCAAGTGTAAAGGGTACTAGTCCTATGTGCAAGCAAGGTCACACAACTTTATTCTTTTACATAATTTCCACTAACAAGGATACTTCCACAGCGAATTGCCATTCCCAGGATTTAAGGCAAACTACATCCCTTTTTAAAGATAATTTTAAGGATAGCAACATCATGCTTTTCTTACCACAGCTAGGAATTTATTACTACATTCCTAATGGCAAAGCTGTTTGCCACACTATTTATGCACTTTTTTTATGGTTCTTCATGAAACTTTCCAAGTATAAACATGGACAGCATATACAAACTCCTGAAAGTCAATTCAGGGAGAGAGTGTCCCTTACAGAATATGATTCTTAGTACCAAACCCCCCTCACACTTAAAACTATGACCTGAAGAGAGAATTCAATCAAAATACAGAGTTAAGATAACAGAATTTGGGTCCCAGTCTAATGCTAAACACAGTAATTTGATTGCACTAATGTAAGTCAGTCCATCTCTCTAGCCGTTTAAGACCATATGGAAGTGAAATACATAATAAAAAAGGGCCTTACTGTAATGGAAATCACTTTAACACACATCCTTTTTAACATGGGCATGATACTTAATATCACACTGCTATAAAATCCTAGTTTAATAGAAGAATATTCCATTGCAAAAACTGCTGACATCAAAACAGAATTGCATGACTCAGGGTGGCCATGCATTTCTCTTCTGTCAAGAAACAGCAACTGAAGTACATAGCTCTTTTGCAGACAATTACTGATGAAAATATACTTGTAACTTCAGTTGTGCATTCTAATGTTGAAACATAAAAAGTACATTTTGTAAATACTAAGATTTTAAGAGCAAGGACAGATATCCCCAATAGCAGTTCAGATAGGCTTTCACCAAGAAGTCACCTTGCACCGAAGCTCTTTTGATATAAATTGAGTTTTGTTTTTTCAAAAGACAAACTGAACAAAAATGGTTAACTTCAGCTATCTGTCTTATATTTATTTACAGTTTTCAATAAGATCATTGAATCATTAGATGCAGAAGGAAGTAATAATTTCAAAGCAGGTTTTTGAATAACTGGATTTATACCTCTATTGTTTTTCATTATTATGGCAAAGTGGTTTTAAGAGTAAACTGACCTGATCATTAAGTTGCCGAATTGTCTTCTCTATATGTGGTAAAAGTCCCCTAAATGTGAATTCCTGTATGAACTGCCTAATTCGATCGTGATCTGTCAGTGTTAAACAAGCACCATGAGGCGTTCCAGAATTTAATTTCTTTGGGTCTTGCAATGATGCAGTAGCCTTCGTGTAATCAGTGCTATCCAAACTGCCACTGGGATGATCCAGTTGAAGGGGGTGAGTCTTAAAGTTATTTGACAGACCATCTATGGAAAGATTGAAAAAAAAAAAAGTTACTTAAATATTTTGGGTTTTACATTAATTTTTAGTAACCTACTTTAAAGATTTCCTTACTCAGAACTCTGTTAAGCAAAGCTGTTCACCAATTATTCTGCACTATAGATCGATGCTAAGCAGAAAGACAGCAGCAGAGCACTACTCAAGTATGACATCACTCCTGAAATTCTTCAGAAAGCTCAAGTAATCGCAGGAACTACAACATGGCTAAATATGTACATTTTTGGTTCTCAACTACAGTGCAAAGAATCTCCAAGTATGCTGACTAGTACCAACAACACTGAAGGAAAAAGTATGAAAACATTACAGATGAAGTCAAATATTCATGAAAAGTTGCAAACGCAGGCAATTACAATGGCTCCATTAGATCCACTCACTCTTTTCTATTCACGTTTTAAGATTAAAAAAAGAAAAAACAAACTCATTTTCCAAGCCCTTCTGAGCAACCATGATGTAAAAACAATCTCCTACGAAGTCCTCGTAATTCAATGAGAGGAGCTGCTGATATGACTATTGCATCTTACTACCCAAAATAGACACTTCTGCTCTAAGACTTAAATAGTTCTTATTATTTCCTTTCTATATAAGAAAGTCAGCTTGCTTTATCTGGCCCTAGCTAGCACTGGGCAAAGCTGAGCTGTGGAAACAAATTCTTAATGGAGTTTACTCGTGAAGTGTAAAGCTGGGTACGTAACGTTTAAACACCAGCCTGCAGGCTACATCTGGGCTGTAAAGCTCAAGAAAGCCATTTTTTTTAGACAACTGCAGGCTCCCCTACACACACCAAGTCTCCTCGTGCCTTTAGAGTCAGGTATGAAAGATTTGGGCTGAGTCAGGTCAAACAGCGTGGGGTACCTTCACTTCTTCCCTATTTGACCATGCTTCTCATCTGAATCCTATACAACTGCCTTATAATTAAAGAAGCCATGCACTAATTTGACCTCAATTTCATTTACTGTCCTCTGCCATCCACAAGCTCAATTGCAAGGCAAGTTCTTCCAGCCAACTTACTTTGAAAGTCACTACCCTGTCATTTCCAGATTTAAAAGCAAACAGACAAAAAAAAAAATCCCCTCAGCTTCAAAGCTACATCAGACCCCACTAAGTGAAACTTTTATTACCATGAGAATTAACTATTTAATCCTATGTTACTTTTAATTAATTGTCAACAACATGCTTAATCTTACAAAAGGTGAGCCAAACACATCAACAGCCATCTCATTGAAGATTCATCTACCAATTATCACCAATGCAGCAGATCAGCACCACAGAATTTCTTTCCTGACACCAAGTTAAGTTATCTTTGAGCTTTTAGAAAATAATTACTTTGAACTCCCTAACAAATAACTCAAGTGATTACTGTCCAAGATGAGACAGCTGTATAAATGCTATTGTTTTGATAGAAGTTTAAAAAATACCTTTAATTTCACTGTCTAAGCCATCTGATATCAAGTGATCTGTATTCTTGTTTGAAATGACAGTATAAGGACAATCTTCATAGCAATCCTGACCAAAAAAAGAAAAGTCAGAATTTTAAGAATACTAGAGCACACACGAAAGTCAGTCAACAGCAGCTGTTTACTTAAATAACAGTTAACTGAATTATAAAGAAAACATGTTTGTTCATATATATTCATTGTTTCAGTAAGTTTGTGAGGCTTTAAGAACCTGTCCTATTGCACAGATGAAAGTTACTTGCTTCATTTGGTGAATATATCTCCTGGCTTGCTCAAATGGCTTCACTGTCAACTAAAGCAAGCAATGCCAACTCTTACACAGCAATGTCTACAGCAGTGAAAACATTCCCTAAAGCAATTCCTGAACAAGCTCATACAAAAAAAAAAAATCAGTTATCTACAATGGACAGTTGATAAGGGACAGAAAAAATAAAGGTCTAATTAGTTCATGGTGGAACATTACTTCGCTTACAGAATATGAGTTATTTTGACTTTCCAGTACCAGCTAGACTTGGTAAAGAACTATGATTCCACAAACAAATCTTTTAATCAGATGCAGTTAAAACTGCAGGTCAGTCAAAAGCAAACTCAAGAAGGAATATTTTCGGTCCTGAAGCCTGAAATACAGACATTTATGGCAAATTGAACTCAAGAGTCTGAGCTAACACAATCATTTGCAGTCCAGTCTGGTCTCTCATCTGCTAAAATGGCAAGGAATTACCAGAAAAACCACACATGCCCCCAGAAAACACACCCCCACTGTTTAGTGAAATAAAGATGACCTGGAAATAAAATAAAACAAGTTTTAAGGGTGAAGAAAGTTAATCAAAATGAAGGTAGAACATTACTATGAACCGGACAGACTTCTGAGTTTACCTGCTCTTGTCAGTGCCTAAAGTCTAATTATTTCAGTGCTCCTGTCAGTTTATTTCAGACAGTCTAGTATTTCAGTGCTCCTTACTGCCAATTTAAGTAGCACAGAGGACAGTTCTTTGAAAGGACTAATCTTATGCCGTCAAGAAGTCATAGGTAAGTCAGAAGTATCTTAACTGCCTATTAGCCCACTCTGTAGCAACATATTCATAATACTAAGGCAAAATGTAACACAGTTAAGGTGCATATGAAATCCCAATTTATAATCATCTTTAGAATACTTTAATACCTGGTTCTGGATAGTGTTTTTCTGAAGGTACTGACTCCAAGGATCTGGTATCTGTTCATCTGTTCCTCTGTTAGACACCCGAGAATTTATTTTCAGTAAATAGCAACCCTGGGTTCCATACCTCTGCTTCATCTCTTCATAAATGGAGTCAGCTCTGAAAAAAATGAAACAGCATTTACCCTGTCTTGATATCAAACATATTCTATTCTAAATGTGTATTGCAACAAACTATTTTAGACTATTATCCATAGGAATTAAAAGGAAAATGCTCCTATTTTTAAAGCAGTCTTTTATGCAAAAGTGAAACAGACTCTTTGAGAACTAATCCAGCAAGCCAAAGCAAGCATCTATCACAAAAAGCTAGGACTGATTCTTTTTATTTTATATGAACACAAGAAGTAGATACTTCAGAAAATCTGCCTTGTTAATAGCTGGCTTACTAGTTAATGGATCCTGTAATCTTAACAATTTATAAATGCAAATGTTTCAGTCAGAGTTCATCGGTAAGTTCACTGAAGGTAGAAAACCCACCTTTGTTCTTCTCCTGTGCTTACATCATGCAGTAACACATAGTATTTGAGCGTGTTTGGTATAAACCACTTTGGATACAAGTATTCACTACTATGCTGAATGCGATGTTGCTCTTGAGACAGCTTCAGAAATTGCTCCACAGGCTCTGGTTCACTAGAAGAAACTACAAGCATACCTAAACTCATTGTTAAGGGCATTTATCAAAGAACCCAGGAACAACCACTGATCACAAAATACAAGATGTATAAAGTAGATTATATGATGTTTAAGACTGCAAAATGCACTACCACAAAATTATGTGCAATTAGAATTTGGCCTTAGTCTCAATAAAAAAAAAGTGTTTAAACAGTCAGTTAACCAACATCCATGACATGAAATGAAACAGGAACTTGCTCCAGTTGTGACGTTGAATTCAAGTTTAAGCCAATACATAATAGCAAATAGTTCATTTAAGATTTTAAATACAGACCAACTGTTCATATAGCCAACATATAACTGAAATTCACTCCCAGTGTACTTCAGTTTTCAACTTCCAAGGAGAGCTGGGACTTTAAGGTATCACCTGAGCAACAATAACAGCCCATATTCATAAACACAGCAACATCTTCTGGTTTAAAAGCAGCAGCATTCAGATTTTTCTCTCATGCAACTACACAACCATTAGTAAGGAAAATCCTGCCCTGCTACATCTCTTCACTAAATCAAAGACAAATTCAGAGAAGCCAGAAAGCAAGTTGTACTTTAAGCATTCTAAAATTCCGAAGTCAAAAGCCAGAATCAACATTATGCCAAGTTAATTCTGTACAAATGGTTCTGTCTAATGGCTAATAACAAACCTGTTCCACCATACTGAAATGATGAAGTACAGTAAGGAGTTAGGAATAGAGTAGGTGTTATAAAGCCTGAAGCATTATAATCCTTGTAGAAGCTAAACACCAGGTACATCATGAAACACTGCATATTTTTATTTTCCCTGTAGACAAGCAAATTGGGCCCAAGTTTTGGTGTAAAAAAAGTGAAAGCATTTGGGCATCTTTCCAGACTTCTTTTTGTCCAAAATAGCTTAAAGTTCACCAATTTTCCAAAACACCCTCCCCAACCTTCCCCCTCCATCTGCTTGAAACAGTTATAAAAAGCAGCAGGTGCATCCCAAACACACAAGCCTCTGTTGTACCTAAGGGACAATCAACAGATACTTAAAGAGCTACAGTAGAAAGCATTTTAGGATGAGGAAGTTTATTTTACAGGTATTAGCTTAGAGTTCAGTTTGACACAAAGCATGATTTAAAAAAAAAAAAAAAACAACAACAAACAAACAAAAAACAACAAACAACCACAAAGAAAATCTGACCCCCTTATGAAATCAGTCTCCATAGTTAGACATATTGAAAAAGACATATTTCAAATCATAATGGCAAAAAGTTACCGCAAAATTTCAAAGTCTCCTATGTTACATTTCTGCAGCCAGCTGTAACAGCCTCACTAGAGGTCTGTAACACTCAAAGGATACACGCTATATAGTGGTTTAAGAATTCATGATCTGATGCAGGCATGGACTGAAGAAAGCACTCTCTGTAAGATTCAAACCAAGGAGTAGTAGCTGGAATACACAATAAGACAGAACGAATTGGAATATTCAGCAAAATTTCCCTGTTTACTCATTCATGAATAGGAAATATGAAAGACTACACCTAAAAGTGACACTTACAAAGTCTGACAAGGTTTGCATGGCAGGGGAAAGAAGGGGGGAAAAGTCTAGGGAGAAAGCATATAAAATACACACAAGTGGGAGAAACAGTAACACTTTGAATCAAATGGGACACTGAATAGCATCTAAGCACGAACTGCCTCAGTATTGCAGGCTCACATGTATTCAGTCCTTTTTAGATTCACTACTCCTTACCACCCTTTTAAACATGGACACACACACCCGGAAAGAAAAAAACAAAAATTCTTCTAACAGTCATTGAATTTGCCTCAGCTAGGGATATAAGAATTGACCAAAAAGCAAAATTAATTTTTGACTATGTAGAGGAACTAATAATTACCAAAACCTTATCCTGCCAGTTTTGTCCAAAGCTTTTTGCAAGTTTTGTGACTTGGCTTGATAGCAATCCCTTCCTCTGCTCTGCTAAAAGAGTTCAGCCATCAGCTAGCAAAGGAGAGATCCAAAGAGCTAAAAGCTCAGATCCAAGTTGTGCCATATATGCTTTATAATGTTAACCTGCCACATTCAATTGCCATTTTACAGTACAGATTTCAGTTTTCTGAGTCACAAACCAAGGGAAGCCAAGTATGTCTGGGGCATCCAAAGACGTGAACTTAGAAGTCTTGTCCATTTCTTTCCACTCCAACTATCAGTCAAGCAATGAAGTATTATTTCTTCTTTCAAGCCTGTTTTATATCATCTCAGTTCTGCAAATCCTTCCCTTGGGTGGGAAAGAGACCCCTGAGCAAAATCAGTCCACTTCCAATAACCTGATTTCACAGTGAAGTTAGCTTGAAGCCAGTGTAAACTCACCTGCAAACTAGAAAACCATAACTAGGTACAGAAAAAAATCCAATAAGAAATCCTGAATTTACGTTATTTTCTTTCCATGGCCCCAAGAAAACACATTCCTTGATTTAACTCACAGTAAAAATTTCTAATGCTTTGTAAGCCTTCCCCATTCCCACAAAAAAACACACCACCTTTATTTCTTAGCCGGCATTAGGAAACTGAGTTCCATTTTTATGTTGGAATTATCTCTTAGTGCATTAAATTAATGCATTTTGTTTAATCCTACATTGCCAGACCATCTTACATCAGTTTCATCCACACAGAAGTCAGATATAATCATGTTTCGTAACTGAACTCAGTAGCAGTCAGCACATCTCACAAAGATCAGCAGGAGGCAAACTTCTGGCTTTTGAATACAACCTTTCTAGCAACTGCTCTCTGAGTATTCATCTAGGGCAGGGGTCCTCAAACTACGGCCCGCGGGCCGGATACGGCCCCCCAGGGTCCTCAATCTGGCCCCCAGCATTTACAGAACCCCCCGCCGGGGGTCGGGGGGGAAACCAAGCAGCCGCAGATGACTGCCTGCCACTGCATCCGCGCACCGGCCCCCTGGTTAAAAAGTGTGAGGACCCCTGATCTAGGGGCATAAGACTACGTCCTACATGTAAATATGCCAACTATTTAAATTAAGGAAAACATACTTGTTATTAAAAAACAAACCATGAGAAAGTGACTCATGCATATTTTTCACATGTATAACAAGGCCTTGTAGTAACACAGGTTCAAACCAAACAATACTAAACTACTTAAGGCAGAAATTTCAACTGCATTTTGGTTTCAAGCTCTGTTTTCAGTTTTCCATTTCTATTTTGCAGTTGAGCCACAAAAAAAAAAGTTTTAAAATCTGACACAGTTCGTTTTGTGGGATGTGGTTTTTTTCTTCCCCTCACCTTTCTCACTCTGACTATTAAGAACCTTGGAAGTTGCTACAAAGCCAACTTGTTTCCCTCCACACAACTAAAACATACACTAACAATATTCACTCAACCGCATTTAGAGGGCTGCAATCAATTAGGGTAGATATTTAGAATAATAAACATGCACCATATTCAAAGCAAAAACAGTATTTGAAAAAGTTTTCACAGATGTAACATTTTATAACACATTATAATAGTGCACAACAACACTGTTATTTAGGTACACAGACCTGTATGTTTCTCATTTTTCCAGTAATACGTTTCCAGTACACTAAACAAGCAGAACTGAAGTTTAGGCAAACCTGTTACTGTGTTCAGAAATGGTTAAGAAGAGAACTGCTAAGTAATATTCACACGTAACTGCTTAAGAATAAGAAGTCTACTTCATGAAGTTTTGTACTCTTTTGCTACCTGACCAACCAACATGAATTTCACAGGTACACTAGCACATTAAGAAAGGAAGGAATTTAGCAGCATCTGACCAGACACTACTGAAAGGATAGCTATTATTAACCAAAGGCATAAACTTTGTAAATATCCAAAACTGAAAATCAAAATGTGGCTCAGACCACAACACAGAGCTTCACTAAGTTGAGAGTCCAATTACCAATACATTTCAGTAGCAAAAAGTCTTATAAACTACATGAAAATGTATTAGAAAGCTGTATTAGAAAGCTTTATTTTTTTTGAGAGCCATATTCCAGAAACAGTATCAATATAGTAGAAGCATATGCGCTCTAAGTACAGTCAACATTTTAGTTGCAATTTGAAAACTGCTACTATTCGCCTGAGAAGGAAGTTCTGTACAGAAGCAGAAAGTATTTACATTTGAAATATAGAACAGAGACAGTATACAGTTCCGTAGGATCAAACAAGACAGTGCTTTTATAGCATCAGGTCATTTCCCACCACCACTCTGCACTTATTGACTGTATGGAAAGACTAAATGATTTAGATTAACAAGAGTAGAAATATGACTAAAAGAAAAACTAAACAACCATCACCAACAACTTTTCATTTAGGGGGAAAAAAATGGAGGAACACACACCTAGGCCAAGAGAAGTGCTAAACAGTTGTAGCAGATGGTAAGGAAAGGTGGATGGGGCACACGGAAAAGGAATAAAGGGCAATTTGGTAGATTGGCACCAACCACAAAAAAATACCTGAATAAAACGTGGATGTGTTCAGTTCCATCAGTGTCTCTTTCCAATTACTGTACCAAGGAACACTAGCTTTAACTGAGCGATCTGATAGAAAAAACATGGTATTATTATACTAAAAAGGGTCAGGTGCAAACACACTATTGGCTTTTACGCTCTGGTAGCATAAAGTAGAAAAGCTATACCATGCAGGCCCATTAGGGACTAAAGACACTTGGTTCCAGCTAACCTTAATCATGAATGTTTCAGGCTCCTCAACGTTTGACAGTGTACTTTAATAGAATTCAATATTAATTTCTAGTTCAGCCCTAATTCTGGGCTTGAGTAAAAATGGAAGTCTGTAAAGTAACACAGAATTAAGTCTTATTTGGATATTATTTCTATTTTTCTAGTTGGAATACACTAAAAATGGAAGACACTAACTTTGAGATTTCTCAGCCTGTAGTACTAAAGTAACTGAAGATGTTAGCTGTTGAAAGTGGTTGTCCCAACATTCCCCCTTATCTCTACCATATTCCTGATTGCTACATGCCAGCATTAGCATCATGCAGCCCTGAACAAACATAGTCAGGGAAGTGATCCAGCAGAAAACTTACTTGAGAGAAGAAAAAATATGTCTTTAGTGAGATCACTTTTCCTCACTATCCACATGTGCAAGTACATGGGAGAACAAGGCATGGCTGAACCCTTTCAGCCATCAACCATGTCTCTCAGTACAAGATTATGGAACTATGAGACTATGAAACAAGAAGTATTACAAAGAAGGATTACAAACAATTGAACTGATTCACCACAAAAGTTCCAAAACTTCTCAAAAAAGAGCAGGATCATGATCCCTATGCTGGAAACATACATGAGCTTCTTTATGTTTGTATCATCCTTCAAAATCGACTGCACTTGATCATCATTAAAATTTATGCAAATATGTTTCAATATTGCTATCCTAGACTAATCTACCAAAAGAAAAAGAGCAAACTGAAGAACAGATGAGAGTAGTTCACATTTCCATGCCAAAAGATTGCATTTTGCTGCCAGGAATGAACACTTCCATTGGTTTTCAATAAAATGCTCTAAAAGTTTCTTGGTAAATATCATCGTTTCTAAGCAAAAAGGGAACTCTACCTGACAAGCTAGGGACTTCCTCATGTCCTCCTACAAGGTAATGGGATCCAAGTTTCATCATTAAGGACACCATGCCAGTGTTCTGTGCTAAAGCCCTAAAATGGGGTACTACAAAGTTGTTACGATTTTGTCCACCTGCATGGTCTTAAACAGCTTATACATCTCTCCTTCTGTCAAAAAAGCATATAGCCAGTCTGAATGGAAATAAGACCCTTATCATGGAGAAGCTGAAAACAGTCAAGTATGATAATTTCTACATCTGAGGCTCCAGCAGCAAATAAGGAAAACAAAAAGGAGAGTTACTTGCTTCGACAACTACAAAGCATAGCTTCATAGTGCCACTATTTCTCTTTGCTTCTAACACCTCACTTCTAAAGAGAGATCATTAGAAACATTAGGGGAAAGTCTCTTCACTGAAACCATTCTGCTTTCTTAGGATCTTCTAGTCTCTAGAACTGAAGCACTTTCCCTCCAAAAAAATGGCAATTCACCAATTCCACAGCTAAATGAGGGCATGGAAACAAAAGCGTGTCATTTTGAACAGCATTCAAGAATCAGAACTTCCAGGCTCTTTTCCTTTCCTATCAATATTTCACATCAAGTTGAAGATGTGGCTTGTTAAGTGAGGTATTGAGGATGTAGAATTATGCAATTTATCATAAACGTAAAAAAATCAACATACTACAGCATCAGTTACTAATTCTGATAAAGACTTTTCATCAGTCCTTTGCTATAGCAAAGTCAAATTTCTCACTGCATGCTGAGCTTTAAACAGGAGTAATTTATTGTACTTAAGTAGGGCAATGTATACACACTGAATTAAGTATGTACTCAAAGGTTTTAATGGATTAGGGTCTTAATTGGGAGGAGTTTAATCTTCTCAGCTCTAAAGATCAGGTCTCATTTAGTGTTATTCACAATGCCTCATCCCTTGGAAAGCTGAAAAAAATTTCAAATATTCTAGCCATTTTGACAGTGAAATATGAAGCACTGAGTTTCATGGCAAAAACAAAATCAAGACCTGAAATCACACACCTTTCCTCAAAACTTTTTTTTCCTTAAACTTCTTATGACAGCTATGTGACCTCTATGCATTAGCAGTTAATTAAAAAGAAAAACAAAAAAAGCCAGGGGGACTAACTTCAACATAAAGCTGTACCAACATTAAAAGTATGTTCTGTTATTTATTCAGCCAAGTGTAACAAGTGTATAAGGTTGCTAACAAGAAAAAACTCATCAGTTGAGACATTAATACAACCAAAGCATGAGTATTTTCTACATTAAAATAATACAGTGACTTAACACAAGTAGAGAAGAATTACAACATTAGGAAGCATTCAATTAAGAATAATTAAGTTCAACCATTTAGCATTATATAAACCCAAAACTATTTGGTAAATTGGAGGTTTCAATCAACTCAGTGATTTTAATACGTGCCATGAAGTTGAAATCAAGGTTAGACACCTTACAGTAAATTCCAGTTTAAGTTATAAAAAATACAGTATCATTACATACCACTGATGTTGAGATCATAATCTCCAGCTGTGATCACATTAGCTACTAGTCCTTCAGCAGGCTGACTGACAGACACAACGTCGTTCAAAAGTTTACGAATGGCACCAGGCTGAGGTGGGTGAGTAATAATGTTGTTGACAGCAATCTTCAAGTTTTTAATTATGTGAAGCTGATTATTAGGATCTCTCATGTGAACTAAAAAAAAGTGGAAAAAAAAGGCTTTGTTGAGTAAAACAGAGTTAAAATAGTTACCACAAATCAGTATTTCCCCAATAGCTGCTTCTTCAAGGATTACTTCTTCACTAAACCTCTTCATCATCCATTTTAGATCACAGTCCATAATAACTGAGTATCAAGAATGGAGGGGTAAGGCAAGAATGAAAAGTTACTTCATGTTCAACATTAGGCTCATCTAAGCAGACTGATGAAAACATAGCATTGGAGTGTACCTTGTAAAAATATCCACTCCTCAGAGCAAAGTGCCCAAAAACGTATGACCTACACTGCTGCACCCCCTTAATTGTGGGATGTACTCAACTTGCACAGCCACCCTATAGTAAACATACAGATTTCACATAACTTCTCACATTCCAAGGAGTCATCAGTTTCCAAAAAGCCCCAGTACACAATAGCCATGTTCAGGAAACTGGACAAGGATAGCATAGTATTAGTTCAAAGATGAACATAACCTTTAATTTTTAACACTACTGGGTTATTATCTTAAGTTCAGTTGGGTTTTGGTTTGGGATTAGCTTTTTTTTGTGGTTGTTTTGTTTTTTTAAGAAATGGGTTTAGAACTCTTCTGTTCTCCAAACAGCATCACACAATCAATTTATCTTAAAAGAACGTTAAAGTTACATTCTTGATTGACAAACTTGTGGTTAAAATTAATCATCTAAAAATAAAGTCAATATTAGTAACAGCATTCCTGACTCACTTTTAAATGTTTGTTCAAAAACCAGGAAAAAAATCTTGCAAGCATTAAATACTCATTTAGAATTATGCATGAGACTTTTGCCTGACAAGTAGCACATTATTGTATGCAGGCTCAAAAAAAATCCCAACAATGCAGTGAAAGTGTCCATGACCTAGTGTTTCTGACAAAAGTAGAAACAGCTGGCAAGCATGTAAGTTGTTGGTGTGGATAGTTTGCTTATTTAGAAAAAGTGAAGTAGACCATTAGCAATGAAAATAATATTCCAAAAAAGAAACAGATTTGTTATTAAAACAAGCCTCAAAAATGGTGACATCAACCTTATGTTATCAGCACACAGTAACTTACACTGTTTTGGTTTTGTGTTACTTATCCAAAAAATTTAAGACCAACTTCCCCAAGAAAGCCGTTAGACAGAAAACAGCCCAAGCCCATGTAAGGGAGTCCATACCAAGCCTTAAGGAGAAAGCAGCAGCAGAGTCCAGCAAGACAATTCATGAGCAATGGTATTAAACTGAACGTTAAAGCTGAAATTCCATATAAACGTTGACATCTACATGTGGGGTGCCTTTGTTTTCTATGTAAATAAAAACACTATCACAGGGCAAATTTAACTTTTTTCTGTAATGATATGTGATTGCTTTTATTCCCTAAGTCCTTGCTTTTGTTTTGTTGGGTTTATTGTATTTTTAAAAAAGCTTCCATCTTCTGAAAAGCAAAAAATTATTAATTACAAGAAAATGAAGGGTTTTTTCACATTTACATGTATTGGATCACCTTTCTACTTAAGGCCTTGCTCCGTGATATTTCCACTAAAATTTGACCAGGCAGCAATCCCTTTTATATCTTACAAAGTTCTACTTTACCATAAGCATTAATTTGAACTTCACACGACCTGTAAACCCTTTGCAGAATCTTTGAGAAACTTGCTCCCTCAAGCCATCTGTTTTTGAAAAAGTATTCATGAGATTTTTCAATGGACATTACAATTCTACGTCTGCTCTGATTTTTCATGTAATTTTGCCTATTTCAAACCAAAGCACCATCAAGACAGCCAGACTAAGTGCAGGCAGGACACTGACTAACAGCTACCTAAGACAGTTGGTGCTACCACATGCACCACAGTACAGTCCTCAACTCCTTTGCATTTTATTTTCACAAATCAGTGTGTAGCACGTAAAGAATTTTCCTTTGTGCTGCCCTTTAAGTTCTCCTCATCTTGCAGCTAACCACAAAATTCACACCATAAAAGGTCTGAAGCTGAGGCTTCTGTTCCCTCCAGCCTGGAGGGCACTCCACACCTTTTCTACAAGACCCTTCAGAAGTAACAACGATGCAGCCTGAGCCAGATCATGAGATGTGTTTACAGTCCATCTTGGCTGTTGAAGCAGATTTCTATCACAGCTCAAATATGGACTGGTGCAGTTCTATCCTCTTCATCACACATTCACTCCCAACCCTTAGTCAACACTGAAGCTCATAGGAAAACACAGTGAAGCAGTTTAGAGAACAGATCCTGCCCAAAACAACTTAAAAATCTGTGCGTTTTTTCAGCTACAAGTATCTGATTGAGCTGGCTCATCATAAGGCAATATCAACACAGAGAAGGGCAACTGTGCTAGTTAAACTTAATTCATCCAGTTCTGTGTTTCTATCAAAAAGCTGAAGGGGGGGGATTTTTTTTATTCCTTCTTATCATATAGGTGCATTAGCAACCTACTGCCACATGATTACTGAGAAGATCACACATAAAGAAAGGAGGAGGGACAAACAAGAAACATGTTTGCCTTTACCAGTGCAGCTTTAACACTAAAACTCATCCTTAACGTTTCTCCTAAAATACAACAGCCGTAATAATGAAGAGCAAACACATTCCCATACAGGACAGGGATGACATTTCTGGCACATGTGCAATGTTAAGGACTGATAAAGGATGTACTTGAAACCCCATAAATCTCTTGCCTTAATCCCTAGTAAAGGATTTCCAGTGTTCTACATTTCCTTCAAGTGTTCGTAAGATCATTTCAGAAAGTATTTTGCCAAAAGTGGAAGTAGGAACATATTAGAACAAGATCTCTCTCATCAGAAGTTGACTAACATTTTTAAATATTCTTAAAAACAGAATGCTATTTTAAAGAAAATTACCTATACAGCATCAATTGTTACTAACAAACAATAGACAGAGAAAGACTGTCACTTTGAGAATAAGTGTGAAGGTATAAAATACACAATATACTTTTGGTTTCCTTTATCAAAGAAAAATGGGAGTTTAGAGGAAAACAAAACCCTTCCCAAAGTCAAGACTTAGTAGGAAAGTGAAGCCGTTCTCTCACCTTTTTAACCAATCCTCCTTCAATAACAAGAAGTGCCTTACTTACGGAAGTCAAGAAACTCAAAATTACAGTATGGAGCACTTTGAACCTGCGCTTCGGATTTTCTACCATCACAATTTCCTATATTGCAAGGGTATTTTCAGCTATACCAACATTAGCAAGTCCCTCATAGGCAAAAGTTGATGAACAGATTAATACTGATTAGTGCAGAGGCCCCACCACCACATCTGCATTATGTATGTTGGTGGTCTTCTACTTGAAATTAAATACAATCTCATCTCCTTGGACTGAGCAACCACAAGAAGCACATGGTTTAAGACTACCTGAAGAATCAAGCAGTGGTCTGGGCCTTCCCATCCCTGCTAATGCAGGAAGGACGACTGAATCATGCACAGTAGAAAGACCAGCTTAGTTTCTGTGTATCAAAACTGGTCTGCACATGAAATGAATCTCCTAATTTGTAACTCCACTACTTCTCTAAGCAAGAACACTGATGAACATGCAGCCTTCAGCAGGCTCATAAACTATCTAAGTCCTAAACTTCAGTAAAAAAATCTGCATTTAACAGGACTAAAAATGCAGTAGCAAACCAGTGACGGATCTCTTGAAATTACAGCAGAGTTTATAAAGTAACGCTACTTTAAAGTTTTGCACAAGAGACAGCTTATTTCTAAAGACAGGAGTATTAGTAAAAAAAAAAGGACAGCATTTCATGCTCCATTAAGAAAAACTCTGTTTAAAAGTGAATGCATCAAAAACAGTGAAACACAGTTGTGGATGCATGTACATGTACACATTCTGCTGTACCATGATCAGATCATTAATCATGCCACTCCTCCTCTTAACTGGACATGAAAAGCATCATGGAAAAATTTTACTTCTAAGTCTGGTCGTTTGACCAGACCTCTACTGACCTCTACTGAGGTAGAGCAATTTAAGAATTTATCCTGTTTCCAGATCCCCTGCACAGGATACAGTTAAAAATGTCACTATGCAACAGTGTTTGTACAGACTAACAGGCATGTTACCCTCTCATAGAGCTCCACAAATGCTGGAGCCAGAGAAATTGCTTACCCTCCTTATACAAACTCACAAGAAGTTTTACTGCACTGAACTACTCTTCTGCCTGAATAAAATGGCTTGTACTGCTTCTCCTAGCCTCACGCACACTGGCTTCCACCACAAGAAGTTACATATAGCATGCCATAACGTTTTTTTCATGAAGCTAGAAAAAGAGGAAGTCACACTTGGAGCTAATAACTGCAGGCAGGCTTGCAGCCTGTTGAATCCAAATACACAGAGAATAGCACAGCAACAAAACTCACTGTACCAAGCTTCAGCTTCTTGGCTATCTGACCCTCGGTTCAGGTTCTGAACAAGATGGATTCAGACTGACAAAATTACACAGCCTACACAGAACTGCAAGGGTGCTCCTTCTCAAAGATTCACCACAATGCCCACAGCTGCAAAATTAGGAAATTAAAACTGTATCACGGGGATTTAGAGGCTGTTCATGAGGTTGTTCATTTATACTAGTACATGGCAGAGCTTGCAGAAAACCAGTTACAGAAACACCAAAAATTACTAGGAAATTACGAAAATTAAACAGTGGAGCTTTCCTTCACAAGCTTAGAAGATTGCCAAAATCAAGTCAGTATAAGTCTCTCAAGTAACAAGCTCAAGGCCTTACATTTATATCAAGGGAGGAAGTCTAATCTTTAGCCATAACTATTTTATCGCAAGAGGGTGAAAATTGGTTTTGTAAGCATCGACACACTATTGAAGTCTGCATTCAAATGGGGAACACTGAGGATGATTCACGTTTGCAAGTTTAACTATTACAATAGTTGGAACAAAAACGGTTACAACTAAGAGAGAACGGAATGAAGTACTCTTCAGAGGGAATGCTTCATTTTGAATAGTCTGCCCGGTTTGCTAGACGCATTTTGAAAGCTTTTCACCAAAGAACCTAAAGAAATATCTAGGTAACTTCACAACTGCAAGGATGTGAGCTTCTTGATTTTATTGGTTGTGCCTCTCCTCCATTCTCACATAGCTCATGAGTGTTGCTAAACAAAGGGGAAAACATCTATAAACAAGTTACATAAGTTACTAAGATTTGTCACAGAATTAAGGCAGATTTTTAAACATACTAGCTTTTAAGTCTATGCCATTTTTTAAGCAGCAATGCAAAAATCTAACTCAAGTGACAGTACAAGCTTCATTTTCTTGCACTGTTTCCTCAACACAACATGAAGAGACTGAAGTCTAAGTGTCTGTCAGAAACCATAACAGACAAATGTCACTGCATTGCTATTCTGACAAGCAGTTCTATTCCAATTGCTGTCTTGCATTCTATTCTGACCAGAAGTAGCTTGGAGAGAATGGCTTACGTTGAATTTAAGGAAAAAAAAACCCACAAAAAAACCCCACAGATAGCAAGTTAAAGCATTACAGTAAAAAAATCCTACTGTTTAAGTGGTCAATTTCCAGTTTTACTGCTATTTCACATGGTCATTTCACCTACACCACATAATCAGCTCAATTCCCACTGTCCCTTTGCACAGGTCTTAAAGAAACACCAACAAAAAAGTATATGTGATAAAAACACAGGTGAGAGAAAGTAAAGACTTGCAACTGAAATGACAACTAGTGTTTCTGACAGACTGGCCACACCTTCAGCGACCAGGTACTTTATGAAAAGCCTTACCCCAGTGTGAAATCCCAGGCCTACAGCAATACTCAGGTACAAGTATTAGCCAGACTAACTGTAAAGTCGTTCTCAACGAAGAAAAAACCCGCTTGGAAGAGCTAGATTTACAGACACCTCTTTCTCTTCAGCCATGCGCTCTGCGATGCCTCCAGGAGAAGCCTAACTTCCAAGGCTCCGCGGAGAAGGACAAGATCGAGTAACGTTACAGGGACTTAACAGGCACGTGGGGAGCCCCCGGCAAACGCGGGCCGCCTCCAAGCCTGCCCCAGCTCCGGACAGCGCCCGGCCGGGCGGCCACCACGGCGGCCCCGACAGAGGAGTCTCGCCTCCCGCTCCCGCCCCTGGTCGGCTCGCCGGGCAGCGGGGCACAGCAGTCGCGGCGACGGCCGCGACGGCCGGGCGGGCGGGACCCCGGAGGCCGCCGTGCGGAAGGGAGCGGCGCCGCCGTCCCCGCCCGCTGTAAACAAGCCGCGCGCCCCGCGCCGCTCCCGGCACCGACCTTCCGAGGTGAGGCGGCAGAAGGGCTTCACCAGCTCGGCGAAGCTCAGGCTGTTCTTGCGGGTGAGCCTCTCCGCCTCCTCGCTGCACAGCGCGGCCACCAAGGGCACGAACGAGTCCTGGATGAACTCCTGCACCGACTGCACGCACTGGGCCATCGCCGCCAACGCCGCTCGGGGGCCCGAGCCGGCCCCGCCACCTTCCTCCGCTCTTCTCCGCCCGGCTCCGCCGGCTCCCTCCCGCGTCTGCCCGCCGCTGCCTCTCCACGGCGCCCACTCCGGCCGGCCGCCCGCCCCGACGCCGTGGCCACGGACCGCTCAGCACCCTGCCCGCACCGCCATGTTGCGCCTCAGCCGAGCCTCTCGGGTAGCGCCCGCTCCCGGCGGCCCCTGCGCTCGCTCATGTGATTGGCTGAAAGGGGCGGGGCCGGGCCGGGGCGCGCGGGCGGAAGCGGCCGGGAGGGGGAGGCGACGACGGTCAGGCGGGGGCGGGGCCGGGGCCGTGCGCGTCCTGCAGGCAGTTCGCGCGTTCCGAGGGATGAGCGCGGGGGCCCGGCACCAACCGCCGCCAACGGCCTTCGCCTGGCTGAGGCGGCGGGCAGCTGCCCGGGGGGTCGCGCTGATGCCGGGAAGCTGTTTCGCGGTAGGCCGAGGGCTGGCGTTGGGCCCCCGCGCTCAGCCTCCGCACTCCCCCTGCCCGCGGGTACCCCGGGGCACTGCGCCCTGCGGTGCCAGCCGCAGCGCGGGGCAGGCCGCTCGCCAGGCAGGCCGCTCGCCTCACGCCCTTGCCACGGCTGGGCAGCCGAGGCCGGCTCTGTGTTCGGCGGAGGCGCTGCTTATTAAACCAAGTGCGGGAGAAGGGGGAAGTTGAGTCAGGCAGGTTTCTGGAGAGCTTTGCTAGGTGGTGAGCGTTCCTGGGCAGGGGTGGGGGGTGGGGTTAATGCAGAATTCCTACACACACGCGCACACACACCAGGAAAACAGTTCTGGAGTTTTTATTTTAAAAAAAAGTGAGAGTTGAGTTGTTTGGGGGTTCTGTGGCAGACCTGTAGCTGCTCAATTGTATGCATGAAATGAAAATCGTGCAAAATCACTTCATCGAGGTTTGCTTTCGGTGACAAAGACAACAGTGATGATCTCTGACAATTAAGAACAAGTAAATTTGAGTCTGTTCTTTAGAAATACGGAGTACTGTCGTAGGGCAGGGTTTTAACATGCTTTCAGGGACAGTCTTTAGGGCTTGTAAACATCAGAAAAAAAGTTCTTAGGCCTTTGGAAGTCAAGGCTTAAGACTATAATAGAGCATGATTTCAACAGTAAGGTTTGGAAATCATTAGCCAGTTTCTGAGTGTTTGACAGGCCTGTCAGAAGCAGGAAGTTTTCACAAATTACTGAAGTGTGCTAGGTAACTACAGGAGAGACCTTAGTCTGAGGGAGGACGTAGAGCATGAGATCACTCCTTCCTAAATGCAAATTTCAGAGTCAGGGATGTGATTATTGCTTAGGTTCAATGGGAGATCACACGCTATTTTTGAGGTGCATGATTACAAAGGCATAAAAAGCTGAGCCTCATTATTTCTCCTGCTGCCAGAAGTACTCTTTTATGTGCAACTAATTTCCATGGTAAATCTTCAAATGTAAAAACCTTTTTAAAAAAAAAAGCAAATGGACGATGAGGTTATTTTTATAGTTGATATTACAGAACTAATACATCCCATTTGAAAACCAAATAAAACTTGGGAAAATAATATCGATCTTCCCTAAGAAATTCAGTAATTTGGAAATTAGTGTTAACCAATTCATCTACAGCAATCAAATCAGCAACTTCCTCTGTGAATGAAAAATTAGTTATTAATTCAATGTAGGCAGTAAGAAAAAAAACAACAGGCCATGCAAGTTGCT